>NW_015090977.1:3437809-3481777 GCF_001431845.1 Calidris pugnax | reverse complement strand
GGGTTTAATATTTTTCCTAGAACTTTTTTTTTTTTTTTTTTTTTTTTTTTTTTTTTTTTTTTTTTTTTTTTAAAAAAAAAAAAAAAAAAAAAAAAAAAAAAAGAAAAATTAGAAAAAAATTCCACCAAACCCAGCTGTTTTGAAAAGACCTCCACCTCTCACCCCAAAAAAATGACCACCGTTGTTCTCTCTGGGAACAGGAGGACAGCATGGTCATGGATTCCCCATCATTCCATCACTTCCCAGCCAGATGTGGCCACAGGATGGTGATGTCTAACGTGAGCTGAGGCAGCAGGGAGGCCGTGGAGCAGGACTTTCACCTGGGATATCAGCGCTGGGGGCACAGGGGTGAGCTCAAACCATCGGTCCCAGCTGGAAACAAGTAACTGGGCATCTTTGCCACTGCTCCTGTCATGGTTGGGTTGCTGCAGCGTGTTGGGGACCTGGTACGTTTGTGTTTCTGCAGCAAGGCCATTCCTCCTGACAGGTTTGCTCCTTATGCACTGCCTGGCTTCTTCCTCTTAAAAGATATGGAATTAAAATACACATTGGCTGCTGCTCCTGGAGCTTGGGGCATTTTTGCAGCTCCTCTGGAGCATTTGCTGTCCTTTGCTCTCACAGCGGAGGAGCAGTCTGTTCCCCCCGGGGATAGGCTATGGGCTCTGTAGAACCTCAGGGGTGGAGAAGGGGATGTTAAGCCTGAGATGAAACCCATTGCCCCAGCAGTGAGCTCTGCTCCAACCCAGGAGGGCTCTGCCCATCCACAATCCCTCTGCCACCCTTGGGACTCCTCTGGGATAAACCCCCCCTTCACCCCAAGCTCTCGCCCTTTGCTCCTTCACCAAAAACTGTGGATCCCTGGGGGTGGCAGAGGAGGCCCCCTGACCTCACATCTCACCCCTGGGGCTCCTCTGTCGCGGGATCCCCTGTGTTACAAACCAGACGCCGTCAGGAAAAAGTTTTCCAAAAATAGAAAGTCTGAGCAGTTGAAATTATCCAGCACAGCAGTGAGCGTGTTGGGGGGTGCTCTCCCAGCTCTTCCCATACTTTATATATGTGTATATTTATATATATAGTAAAAGTTAACCCCTGGAGACATGCTATAAGCTTTAAAAAAGAAGCTCTCTGTTGGACTAGCGATATTTTTGCCAGGTCTAAAAGGACCTTCAAGTTTACTGCTCCCTGTGCTGCGCCTTAAGGAGAGAGGGCATCAGCTGGGATGAACTCGGGATCTTTTCTGGGCAGCTGTGGTTCAAGCGTCTGCTTTTGCACTGGGCTGAGAGGGCTCGTTGCCTGATTCAAGTTGCTTTTTTTTTCTTAATTAGATATATTCCATTTTCTGGCTGCCCCAGGACAGAACAGCGATACACGGTGAGCTTGGAAATGTTGCAGTGGATAGAAAGCTGTTGGGGTTTGGGGAAAACATGCAGGACAAGGACCTTGATGCCTCTGCAGGTGGCATCCTGGTCCCCACCCTGATGCATTGGGCACCCGGTGTCCCTTGTCCCATGGGGACAGTGGTTGGTGCCACCTTCCTTGGCTGAGAGCCCTGTTCCCCCATCCCAGGCTGGCTGCAGACCAGCCCCTTCCCAGCTTCACCAACTGCAGCATGAAATTTCAGTCTGCTGCATATAGTTTCAAGACACAATTGCTTTTTTTCTTCCCTTCAAATTAATTTGCAAAGGTGGGGTTTTTTTTCCCCTTTTGTATTGTTCTTTGATTTCCTTAGAAAACGCCACAGCGAGGCAGGGCTAAAGGCTTCCTCAGGGGGCAGCAGCCGGGAGGGAGGGAAAAGGAAGCGCCGAAAACACCCACTCAACTTACTGGGATCCAGCCACCTCCTCCCAGCAGGTTCCTTCTCCATTGCCCAGCAAAGCCCATAAAACCCCCCCAAACGCTGCTGCTCCCAGCTGCCCACACCACAGCATCCGTGAGCGGGATGGGGGTGGAAATGGGCCACTTCACGCCAATTTAAACATTTTCCCTTTTCCTGTGCAGTATCCTGCCCCCAGGCATGGGCTCAGCAGAAAGTTTTCTCTTTCCCAGCCCTGTGGGCCTGCTCCGAGTGGGATGTGACTCCCTGCCCATGTGTCACTGACTTGGGTGACACCCTGGAGGTTCAAGAATCTGGATAAGGTGGCTCAAATGCTGTGGGTGTTGCGCCAGAAACCACCCTAAAATGCTCCTCGTGGTCCAAAAAACTGGTGGAGGGTGTCCACATGTAACTCATCCCCTCTCAGTGCTGGGGTTGTCCCATCCATGTTGGGTGCCCACAGCAGGATCGTTGCTGCCCTGTCTTGGAATCCACCTGGTTTGGTGGGATGAGGTGGGATGAGCTGCATACGAGCGTCCAACGTTGTTCTGGTGAAAGGCGATTTATTCTGCTTGGGCTTGTTGGGCACGTTGATGTGCTTTGCTCTGTAGATGTGGGTGCAGAAGCAGAGGTTGCTTCAACTGGGGTCTGTGGACATAAGGGTGAGCAATTGCTGCTTCTTACCTATCTTCCTTGTGCACAGAGTGGCTCAAAAGGTGAATCCAGCCCCAAATTGTCCTGGTGCTGGAGCCCCAGTCCTCGCAGCCGAGTGCGGGAAGAAATGCCAGGAGCAAGGACCACAGCAGGCATCAGCCACGTGTGGGGCAGGTTCTGCATGGACCCAGGTAACTTCACCACCACCACCCACAGCATCTCGCTGGCTTTCACCAGGGCAACCGAGAGCGAGGTCCAACCATGGGCTCACCTCTCACGCCCAACCCACCAAGAAACCATGCGATTCACTCCAAAACCTACGATTGACTCTACAAATGCTGCTTTTTTTTTGGTGATTTAACCTCCAAATGTTGCTTCTTCCTCTTTGGAACACTAGGGTTTGAGCTTTTCCCAGCTCTGGGAGCTAGAGCCTTCCCTCCAGTGCCAGCTGAGCTGGTTGTATCAGGCCAGGAGCGGAGGCTCTGAGGAAAACCATAAATATTGTGAGACGGGTGATGAAGGAGCGTGATGGGGGTAGTGATGGGGAGCTGGCAGGAGGGGAGGGAGGGACGGAGGGAGGCTGCGGATTCTGCATTTTTTGCTGGGGCCTCAGCAGAGCCCAATAGTTAATCATTAAAATATGCTTATATGTAACTAATCTCTGCAGGACAATGAACTGAGAAATTATTTAACGCAATTTAAATGGGTCATAGTAGTCACTATAATAAGTGTGCCTCGAGCCAATGGGAGCTATCAGGCTCCTATAAAAGCGGGTGGGGAAGAAATAGCAGCTGGTGGGAAGAGATCACCAAAGACCCGGTGCGTGTCCTGAGCTGCCTCTCGACACGGGGAGATCCTCCCGATCTGCCTGAAATCGGGCTCCAGCTCCGGGCTGAGCCCTTCTTCAAATATTTGTGATCCCTTCGGCGGTCAGTGGCTGCGGTGGGAAGGACGGGGTCTGCCCAGAGCCAGGAACTCGCTGCCCATGGGGACCAGAATCGCCTATTTAAGTCTAAAAAGGTGAAATTCAGCAGTGCTGTGAGTTGGGGAGTTGCGTCGCTGGGGGTGAGTGGGATGCTCTTCACGAGGTGGGTTGGACTTGGGTCAGTGGCTGGTTTTGGGGGAAACCCCATTTGTGTTTGCAATTTGGGAGATGATTGATGGTGCTGGCGGCGTTATCACAGCGTTATCCTGCGGGGACACGCAGCACCGAGCCAGGGTTTTGCAGGGGAATAGACGGGGATGGGGGGGAAATGAATGGAAATGGATTTTAGTGGGCTTTGATCGGGCTGTGAGAGGGGTTATATCAGCTGGGTGCTTCATGAACTGACCCCCACGGCTGTTTCAAGTCCCGTCCTCCTGGGAGCTCGGCGCTTGGCTCCCAGCCTCCCCACTGATGTGTTTTGGCTTTATCCCTATTATCATTTATAGCCCCACGGGGCTGATGCACCAGGTGCCTGTCGCTGAGTGTGGCTGAGACCCTCCAGCAGAGCAGCGACCATGGCTGGGGGGAGAATATATCTGCTGGAGGGAGAAGCAACACTGAGCTTTCTGCCAGCCTTGTTGCCAGCCTTAAAATACCCCGAAGAGATGTTAAGTGCCATTATTTCTAGCTCCACGGTACTGACATTCGCTCCTGCAGCGATGAACGATGTGCGCGGCTGCCCTTGCTGCCAGTCCTTAGATAAGCAGTAAATCCCAGCATCTCCAGACACCAGTTTCATCCCGCTGCTTGCTTTTTACTCCAGTCTTTTGGTTTAACAGTATTTCATCCGTCTCTTCTTGTGACTTTTCCGTCTTTTGTCCAATTTTAAGTCACATACAGTTGATTTATACCAAACCCCACGTTACATGAAATTAGCTTTCAGCTCCCTTTTTTTCCTGCTTGCAAATGGGTGCGAGGGCTTGCAGAGGTAATCGTGGCTGCGCTGGCCAGCTGCTCTCCCATCCAGAAAATAAAGAGCACAGCCTGTTTCCTGTTAAATTTTGCTGGTCGCATTGATTTACGTTGTTTGTCTCGTGTTTTATGGCTTCCAAGCTGATGTTGCGTTAAGCTGGCTGGAGTTTAGGCAAGAAATCAAATGCAGGCACTGGCAGGCTTCCCCCAGTGCATTCATGAGGGTTGATCACATCGTCACATTTTCTTAGTCACTGGGGGAGAATCGGCGGCGCTGCCTCGCCTGCGTCCCAGCCGGTTTGCATCGGGGCTGTGCTGGGGAAATGCACTTGTTGGACAATTTGGGAAATTCAAATTGGAGGGGGCAATGCAGGTGGCGGAGGGGCTGCGTCTCCCTGGGGTCTGGGGGCTCTGGTGGCCACCAGAGCAGTGGTTTGGTGGCCACGGGGGCGTCTCCCTTCTTTATCTTGACCTACAAGCTTAGTTTTTTCATCCTGTGTTCCCTGTTCTGTTGAGGAGGGGAATGAGAGAGGAGGTGGGTGGGTGCCCAGCAGCCAGCCAAGGCCACCCCACTGCAAACACAGACTGTGGCAGGAGTTCATATATAGATATATATATGTGTGTGCGTGTATAGAATCATAGATTATCTCAAGTTGGAAGGGACCCATAAGGATCATCCGGTCCAACTCCCTGCTCCTCGCAGGACTACTTAAAACTAAACCATATGACTAAAAGCATCGTCCAGATGCTCCTTGAACTCTGACAGGGTTGGTGCCATAACCACTTCCCTGGGGAGCCTGTTCCAGTATATATATATATAGATATATTTATGTGTATGTGCATTACATATGTATATAGGTTTATCTCCAGGCCTGCGTGGAGAGGTCATTCATAGGGGCACTGCTGATTTGAGGCAGCACGTTGTAGATCTGGGTCGCTGATGGTTTGCTGCCATCGTCCTTGCTGGCTCTCAGCAAGTCTGTGCAATGAGCTGTGGAGGTGTCTGCGCAAAAAAAAAAACTCAAAACAACTGCTTTCCATCCGCCCGGGGTTAGTCAGAGGCTGTCTGCGGAGCAAGGCAGGGATTTCTGCCCAAAGGAACCCAAAGAATTTGGAATCGAAAGCCCTGATCTAAGGGCAAAAGCTTCTCGCCGGCCACATGAGTGAAGAAAGTTTCTTATTTCGTTTTACAAGCGTCAGCAGCGCGTTGGCTGGGGAGTCCTGCCCTTTCTGCTCCGTCTCTGGCAGAGAAAGTCTGTGTTTTTTCCTTAGGAAAGCAAGAAATAGAGTATTCCTCTAGGACTGAATGTAGGAGAACATGAAGTTGTTACTACTAGGGCAGACACCTCCAGAATTCAGCTGGTTCCTATGGCAATAGGTCAGATGGCATTTACTCTTCACTGTAAGTTGTCTATTGATGTGCCTGCATTTGGAAATAACGGAGGAGCCGTGCGGGGGGTGTTGGAAGCAGGATGGGCTGAGTGAGTCCTGATTTTGCCATTTCTGCTCCCTTTCTCTCCATCGCAGTCAGGAAAATTGGTGTACTGATGGCTGCCCTCTTATATTGATCTAAAAGTGCTGTTGCAGGAAGATGGACTCATTATTTGCCTCTGCTGGTGCAATTCTGGTTTTCTTAAGGGAAAAAAAAAAAAGGAAATAGTTTCATTTTGAGCCCCAGGTTTTTCACATGGAGGGGCAGAGCTTCACTAGATGATTTCTTTGCTGCATTTTATTCTTCTCTGTACTGCTTTTTTCATTTAACATCTGTTTTATAGTTGAGGGGGGATATTATCTGCTGGTTAGAGCTGGGGATGGGGGCGGAGGAGGTCTGGATTTTGTAGCTCGTCTACCATGAAGTTACAGTTTGATACGGACCATTTTTTGATGGGTGCAAATTTCAGATGTCTTCACACCCTCAGGTTCTCAGCTGGGTCTCACCGCTCCCGTCACCTCTCTAATGAAGGTCCCTCGTCTGTTTTCAATTAGGACTGTTTCCCTCCCTGTCACACACCCAGCAGCATCTCGGGGAGCTCAGAGAGAGCATTAAATGCCGCGTTCCCATTTCAAAAGGCCACCGTAAAAATAAATGATTGATGGAAACCAAACAAGAAGGGGGAGCTCTGCAGAAGGTACCGCTCCTCCCTCCCCTATTTACGCTTCTCCCAGACCTTGGCCTGGGGCTCAGGCTTCACCCGTTTCACAACGTGCCTGAAGTTACAGCCTTGGGAATAAAAAATGGGTCTAAACCAAGATTTTTCAAGCGACACCCCCGGGCTGAGCTGTTCAGCTACTGCAAATGGGGAGAAACCACAGCCAGGGTAGGGTGCTGGATCCAGCAAGTGAGCCTGTCCCCCAGAACAATAGGATTTTATTTAATTATTTTTTTTAAAAAGGGCATCACATTACCCTCCTCATCTCCCCCAGGAATCCAATTGCTGAACTGACACTTGCTGGTGATGAGCCTGAGAGCAGCGGGGCTGCCCGGCATCCCCCGTGGAGGGGGAATTTAGGCTTTAATTCAGTTTCTTTTAGCTGACAAATCAAGCTCAACCATAAAGGAGGCAGGGCAGGATGGAAATACTGCAAGCCTGGAACAAGAAACCGTGATGGGGATGGGATTAAAATTCTGCCTTGTCTGATCTTTAATAGTGTGAACTGTAACACCACTTGTAAGAAACTCAAAGAAAAGGGCTGCACCATGTATCATCTCATTAGCAGTGTTAATTATGTTCCTTCGGAGCTTTATGTCATTTTAAAACTGTTTAAACTTCTGTAGCTCCTTGCAAGCTGGCCAGCTAATGGAGGGATGAGCGACAGACCCGCTGAGCACTCGTCGTACAGTCACTGCTTTCAAAACCCCTGCGCCTGATGGAGATGCCACCGTGTTTAGACAACGGGATATTTTTCATTTTCAGAACTGCTGGGGTTGCAAGAGCCCAAGTGCCAGTGAGTCCCCCCACTCCTGAGAAACTCGGCGTATAAACCAGAGCCAACTGCCCGGGCACAGTGTGTGTGGCCGAGGTGATTGCACTGGTGTCTCGCTGCCACCACCACAACCAGAGGGTCTGAAAGCCTTTGATATGATCCAAACAGAGCTCTGTCTTTGGCAGTGGAAGTTTGGGGTTTATTTTCTTGGATGCTGGAGTTTTTGAGCTGCTCTTTCACCTCCTTGTGCTGTTTTCCAGACACAGGTGGGATAATTTCTTGTGTCGCTGACGTTATAAATAAGCTAATGGTTATTTAGCTCATTAAGTGGCCACCACACAGGCTACCTCTTTACAAACTCAATTCCCCAAGAACTACCTTATCCCTCTTCCATTGAGGGTTGCAGTGCTGCTGCCGGCGGTGCTTTCCCAGGCAGATGCCCTTGGATCTGATGAACAAACGTGCTGGGGATGGGCCATGTGGGTGCAACAGGACTCTGAGGAGCATCACTCCTTGCTGGTGGATGAAAACCCAGCCCTTTGCTCCTGCCTCCATGACCAGCTATGAGGGCAGCTCAGCAAAAGCATTGAATCATCTAGGATGGAAGGGACCTTCAAGATCATCTAGTCCAACCATCAACCTAACTCTGAGAAAAAAAACCATCACTAGACCATGTCCCCCAGCACCATGTCAACCCGTCTTTTGAACACCTCCAGGGATGGTGCCTCAACCACTTCCCTGAGCAGCTCACTCCAAGGCTTGATAACCCTTTCAGTGTAAAAATTTTTCCTGATATCCAACCTGAACCTCCCCTGGTGCAACTTGAGGCCGTTAGAGCAGCCGGGAGCATCACACACCACTGGAAGCAAATGCCATCAGCAGCATCGTGCTGGGCATATGAGACTCTACAAGAGCTCTGGCTTAGCCAGTCTCTGTCATATTGGATTTTTTTTTAATTATTTTTTTTTTAAGAGAAACCTAAAGGAGGGGGAAGGAATTAGGCAATGGCTTGTTCTCAGATGTTCCCGTGCCGGAGACGAGTTCCCCGCCTGCGCACGTCCGTCGTGCCACATCGGCAGCTGTCTGCAAGCCAAGAACACGGGAAGATGCCTATAAATGTAGAAGAGGAGAGTATTCACTCCTGCTCTGTGACTGGAAAAACAGCTACTTCTGTATTTATTGGATGGCTAGGACTGCCTACCAGCTGGAAAAACCCGAGGACTCTCCACCTCCAGAGGCTCCTACAGCTGGGGAAAAAATCTCCCTGTGAAATAAATACATCTGATGCCTAAAACGCCTCGTCTGCGAGGAACAGGGATGAGGACTGCACGGAGATATTCCTAGCCCAGTAATTATTTCTCCAGGCACGTGGAAAGATCAGTTCTCGGCTGTCATATGTCTAAAGCAGCAGACACGAAATCAGACAGGGATGGGGGAATATGGAGCTATTTATCACGAAGAGCTGCTTTAGGGGTCGGAGCAGAAACCACCTCTTTCCCCTCTGAGCCACAACCGGGTTAAGTTTGGGTTGCAGCTACCTAAAGAAAAGTCCTTGTTCTCCTGACCTTGATAATTTTGGTTTAAATCCTCCTGAAATGGTGCTTGCAGCAGAAAAGCCAGCCCTGCCTGGCGACAGTGTGGCCCTGCTGGGACTGGGGGAATAAGGGATCAAAGCTGGGGCTGGCGGGGACGTGGGTTTCTTGGGGCTACAGCACCCAGGTGATATGAGCCCCTGGCTCCATAGTCGTGCCGAGACCCCCAGCCTGGACCCCCATCAGTGTTTGAAGTGTAACCGGGTCCCATGTGTCACACTTTGCCCTCCCATGGGATGCGAGCTGAGGTTTTCTCTTTTTGGGCCAATATCTCTCCCAGCAGGTGGGTGCAGCTGCGACAAGGGATGGGTGAGAGCAGGTTGGAAGAGCAGAATGAGCCCATGCCTTGCAAGACCTCTGGAATCACTGCTGTGCACCTAGATGGGGCCAAGCCGGGGGTAGGGGAGTGATGCTTTCAGGTTATGCACAAGGATGGTGCTGTGTGGGCAGGTTTGGTGCATCCCAGTTCTGGCAGACGAGGCTTTTTGCAGGCGAACACCAAGAAGGGCACCTTTCTGGTCCCACAGTGATTCTCAGGGCTTATTTTTTCTAACTTTGGCTGTGAAATACAAATTGTGTGGCTATTGAAATCGCCCCTCAGTGCCCCAGCCCATCAGTGCACGCACCGCGTCCGCTCCGGCATCCCCTGGGGCGACCTTTGCACGGCTCAGATGATCGATACGTGAGGCAGCCGGGCCAGAAAAATAATATCTGGTAGCAGAGAAAAGCAATAAACCCGAGCGTGCCTTTGGGAAATGCAGAGAGAGACACGAGCATCCTTCCAAGTTAAACAGCGTCCTCGCTGGGTTCGCAGCTGACAGGTTTGCTCTGCTCCTAAGACAGACTGCGCTCAGCGCGAGGCGTGATTCTGGGGGCAGAAACATCTATTCAGCAGAAACATCTTACTCTCCTGCTGTGAGGGGATGCAAAGGAATGTCATCAGCTTAATGTCTTGTGGGGCCTGTTTTCCCTAAACTCAGAGGCCCGTGAATGCAGCCTTTGGATGTTCTTCTCCTCTGGGGATCGTAAGTCTTCCCCGAATGTCGAATTTGAGGATTTTTTTGGAGCAGTCTGCACTTACAGACACCTCTGGGATTCATCTGCGGTGCTGGGTCCCAGCTGCCCCCGTTGTTCCCCATCCTGCCGTGATGTGCAGCCAGGAGCTGGGTGTTCATCCCCGTTCCCTACTCCTGGGATCTGGAATAACCCTCAGCCCAAGATAAATTTTGGGCACCTCGGAGGCCGGGCTGTGCAGAGGGATGCTGCCCCATGGTCCTCCCCTGGCCGAGGCACCTGCCCAGGGCTTGAGGTCTGTGCTGGTTTAAGTGCCTGCAGTTTACTTTGTTCGTAAGGTGTTAAGTCCATCCCTTTCCCTCAGTCAGAGGGCAGTTTGTTCGTATTCATAAAGGCAGAGATAACAGGATTGACTTAAGCACGTCTTTGACACAGAGCCAACAGAGCACTTAAGCGGGGTTGCTCGGGGGAGGAAGGATGCCCAGCCCTGCTCTGGGCTGCCAGACAGCACCGGCACACGTGGGGCTCGGGATTTCGGAATTAATCCTACCTAAAGGCCAAATGAATTTCCCAGACGCGCAGGACAAGCTGAAATCCAACCTAGTTGCTTTGTGCTTGATCATATCGGTGTCCTCCTCCAAATCCCTCTGTTCCCTCGGCTCCTTCTCTAGTGGATCTATCCATACGTATCCTTCTATAGCGGAGGTAACAGGGAGATTTATTTTCAAGGCAGAAGGGACAGCTGAGCCTCTCACCCCCTGGTTTTCAAAACCACCTTTAGCAAGCGTGGGGATGAAAGGCACAAGCACCAACCCTTCTCCATCTGCTTCTCGGTGGTGGAGAGATCCTCCCCGTGCGAGACAGCCAGCGAAAAGCCGGGTTGTGCAATCGCTGCTGAGGCATTCGAGGAAAAAGAATAATATTTAACAGTTCTGGCAAGAACATGCCTAAGCCAGCAAGCTCAGCTCTCCTTGCTCCAGGCCGGGAATGAGCTGGGCAGAGGCAGAGGGAAATTCTTTGCATTCTTAGGAGTGGGAAGATGGAATTAAGGTGAAATGCTCCTGGATGAGGGCCAGGATATCTCAACTAGCCAGCCTTCTCTTGCTTCTAAACATCACGCTGGAACTGAATTCAGGAATACTTTTGGAGTGGAGTTGGTGTCAGGAAAAGGATTGTATTGGAAGTCCAGGGAGGGGAAAAAAAAAAAAAAGAAGATCCATTTTTGTCTCTGAATGTGCCAGACCTGCAGCTGGCAGAGGTCAGGGCAGCATCGCTGGGCACTTCGCTCGCTCACGTGCTGGCCCAGTGACTTGTATCCTGTGGTAGAAAAGCTGCTGCTCACCGGGCAGGCCTTGGTACGAGTATAAGGCAGCAAAATCTGTCACTGCTGCTGGGTCTGTGACAGTCTGTGTGTCCAGAGGCTGTGCAGGATGGCTCCTGGCTCCTCCTGTGCCCTGGACCCGATGCGAGGAGGGAGCACGGATGCAACCACCAGGTTGGTCCCTCCAGGCAACGATGTCCAGCTCGGCCTCTGCCATAGCAGTGATTTGGAGAAAAAGTTTGATTTACGTTGTGGCTCACATTTGGAAATAACATGGAAAAAAAAAAGTTTAATGGAGGCTCCGAAATAGCACCAGCTTTCAGGACTCAGGGCTGCTCTTCCCTCCTCCTCCTCCTCCTGCCAGCAGTCCCAGGCACACCGTATGGCACTGGTAGAACTGGGAACAACCCTAAGTTGTGCCCATGCCAAACAAAAACCAGGCACAAAGCAGGCACACAGACCTGCTTCTGTTTCTCTTGGAGCTCCCCAAACCCTGGGCTGCAGCTTCAGTCCTGGGCTCATCCTTCACCCCGTGCTTGCGGCTGAGCTCCTGGCGAGGAGGAACCATTTCCCAGCTTCAGGGAACAAAATGGGAACAAGCCCACAAGGAGCAGCCAATACAACTGTCAAATGATGAGCAATTAAGTGCCATCCCTTCTCGTAATATTTATCCACCAGCAATAGCAACTTCATGGCTGAGAGTTAAACTCTGTCTGTACCAAGGCTTCGTGTGATGCAATATTTGGTGGGTTATTTGATCCACAGCTCTCAGACGAGCGCTGATTAAAGACGGGCCCAGCGTGGGGCACCCGCTATGTACAGTAGCTCCTCGTGCTTTTCCCCTTTTCTCCCTTGGAGAACAGCATTTTTTCCCCCCTGGAGGCACTGTTTGATTGCCACAGATTGGAAGCCTTTAAAAGAGATGCTCTGTGTGAGTCACAGTTAAAGCCATAAAAGAAAAACCAATAAAGCGATCTGAAAAGTGCTGTTTAATGGATTGAGGCAAACTTACTGGAAACAGGATGCAGACTGTTTCATCTTTAAATCGTTAGTTCAAATCCAGCTGCATTCGGGAGCAAATGACATTTATTCCCCGTCAATAGCTGTCAGAGAAAAGACATTTGAAAGGAATTTTACCACCTGAAAGGAGTTACTGATTTCTCCCTGGGCATGTCTGAAAGCCTTACGGACTCTCAAAACTCAGTCCTCACAGGGCAGAGCATTTCACGACGTGAAAATACTTGTCCTGCATGTAGGTACCTGCTCACGTGGCTGCCTTTGCTTAATTTTCTTAGCAAATAAAACACGTATGAGCCACACCACATCCACCCTGCTCAATAGTGATGCTTCTGCATCACCTGGGAGAAGGGGGAAGCGGAACAAGTGCTCGTCGTTATCGGCTCTCCGGGCAGCGAGCGTTGGCTCACCGTACCGGTGGAAACCACATCCCAGTTGTATAAGTTTTATGATGGGTGCTTTTCAAGGGCTATGAGAAACGAGGTAATGGGCTGTGATTAATTCTTGCATCCTGTCGGTATCGCTGTCAGCTCCGGCACCGTCGCTCGGCGTCTCGTGAGGCCGGGATGACGGCAGAGCCCAGCTGGTTATCTCCCCAGCCACCTGGGATTTGTACTGTCTCTCCGGGAGACAGGACAGCGAGTCAGACCTGACTTCAGGGCTTTTGGGGTAAAAAGGGGATGTTCTCTCACACGGTGGTCCCCATCCTTCTCATACCAAGGTCTCGCTGCTGGTGCTGTCTCCCAGCCCCGGTGTCCCCGGCCAGCTGAGCCCTTACCAAGTGGTGGTGTTGATCATCACTGCTCAGTGCAGGGGTGGTTTTTCTCAGACTGAATTTCGGGCTGGCACCGTGTTAAATCCCTTTAGCTGGTTTTTCCCCCTACCTCCATTTGGCAAACATTAATTTGGGCAACATGGATCACTCCCTTTGATACGACCCTGTGGCAGCGCTGGCTTTTCCATGGTGTGTTTGTCTGCACACACTGATGGCAGCGGGGCCAGACCTCCTGGGTGTGAAAAAGAAATAGTTTTTCAGCTTGATTAAGACCTTACATATAACCATGTTCATGTTAACAGCTCACATTCAACCTGTTTTCCCGCTCTTCAGGGATAAAAGCTGTCTTTCTCCTTGGAGCACTGAGAAGGGAGCCTAGGGCCAGTACTTATTAGAGGTGATTTAACCTATAGATTTTGTCTCCTCCAGGACAGAGCTTGCTGTAGCTGTACCTCCAAGGGCAAAGTGCTGGTGCAAAAGTCCCCCCAGGTCCTTGCCCACCAGCTGTGGGTCAGAGGAGCGGTGCGATGTGCCGGCAGCCAGCTCAGGCTCCAGCTAGCGCTCCAGCCTGATGCTATTCCAGATGTTTCCACAGCTGCACAGGTGGTGGCCACATGGCTGGTGCTTCCCCCAGTGCTGTACAACAGGCGTGGGAGGCCAGGAGACACCTGAGCTGTGAGCCCAGCGGTGCTCCCTGCCGTCTGTGTGTCTGTTAAAATGTTTAACCGTGGCTTTTCTCAATTTATCAGAGAGCTGCAGCTTAAACCCCCTCTGCCCAGGACAACGGCACTGATACCTAAGGCAGATTTTATGCAGTTTATAAAGGGTTAAACGGTAGAGAATCTTCTATGGCTATTTTAGCAGCCATCCCAAATGGTTTCAAGGTAAGAAAGGATGTCTGTGGCCCTGGGAACATGGTGACCCAAGACAGGGATGCAATAAATACAGACATTGGCTGACAAACAGGTGGTAGCAGGGAGATCATTAGTTTTAATGAGCAGTTAAGCAGTTAGAATGTTTTGCCAGCATGAAAAGCGAGCCAAAGGACAGGTGAAGAAGATGAAGATTGAGGAAGAAACGACCCTCACTCAACATGAGGACCACCAGAAGGCACAACTATGCACGCCCAGTAATACGTAAATGAATTCTTGGAAATGTAATGAATATACTAACCTTTTATTGGAATTATATTGACTATGTATCTCTGTTGAGTATAAATTTAATTTGACAACAGCATTCGGGGTGCACAACAGGAGGAACAATCCCCTGTGCACCTGGCACCGCAATGAGGAATGCCTCCTTTCTAAAACTTAATTTAAATTGAGTCTTAGGAAGTTTTATCGGCCGGTTTGCGGTAACAGCACTGCGTGTTTGGATGGTTCCTCTGAGCCCCCACCCCAGTGGGTCGCACCCGGCGAGGAGTTTTTTCTCGTTAAACCCCAGTTGAAATCCCGTCCTTCCCTCTCCTCTCCAGCGATGGCGCCGTGGGTTGGGGGAGGGAGCCCTGATGAAATCCAGCTGTTCCCAGTCACCAACATCTGTCTGGCACAGCTGCCCGGGCTCACCCAGCGTCACCGCCCGCCTGTCCCCTCCCCGCTCCAGCTGTGCGCTCCAGATGTTTTCCGCCGCGCCCGCAGTGGTTAATGACACCCCCCAGCCCCGCGCCCGCCGCCCGGCCCCGCCCCCTCAGCTGTCAATCTCCAACTGCGGCCCAATCGTGTCCCGCGACACATCGAGGCCGGCGACCAATCAGGGCGTGGTTGTGATTTCCATGGCAGCCGCAGCCGCGCGGCTGAGGGGAGGTGGCGGCGGCGGCGGCGGCGGCGCAGCCGGTCCTGGTCGCGATCCCGGTCCCGGTCGCGACTCAGTGCGATGGTGCCGGCGGGGACCCGCGGTGGCGGAGGAGCAGCGGTACTGCTGCTGCTGCTACTGCGCGGCTCCAGCTCGGCCCTGGCGGCGGCCGCCGCGGCGCGGGGGCGGCGGCAGCGCAGGTGAGGAGCCGCTGCCCGCCGCGCACCTGAGGCGGGAGGGGCGGCGGGGCGGGCCCCGGGCGCGGCCTTTCCCTCTTTCCCTCCCTCTCTCCCTTCCCGCACCGCCCCGACGGCGGCTGCCGTGCTCCGCCCTACCGGCGCTGGGGCGGCTCCGGTGCTGCTAGAGCCCTTGGCTTTGTCGGCCGGGCTGGGGCGGCGGTGGGGGGGGGCGGCCGCGGCCTGAGGCAACGGCTGGGAGCGGGGCGGCGGCGCGGCCGTGCGGTGCCCGCGCCCCCTGAGGCGCCGCTGCCGGCCGGGGGAACCGGGCCGGACCGCTCGGCTGTACGGGTTCCGTAGCTACACCGGGAGCGCCCGAGGATGCCCGGCGGGGCCGGTTCGGTGCTTCCCGCCGGCTCCGCGGCGGGGTGCGAGGCGGATCCGAGCCGGGTAAACGGGAAAGTTTCCCTAGGGGCGGGTAACCGGCCTGAGGAGCTGCCGGCGCTCCCGCTGGCTTTGTTCGGGGGAGGCTGGCGGCTGTGAGTGCCCGCGGCGGGGCAGGGGGGGCACAGGAATAGTTCTGTAGCGCTGCCCTTGTGTCTGCGAGCAACCTGTGAGGGTCCGGGGGTGTGCAAGCCCCGCAGCAGCAGTTTCCCAGCAGCAGACCTGCTGCGGCTCTTGGCTGGAAGTGGTTTGGCAGGATAAGGTGTTTGCATGCGTTACTGTGAACGCGTTGTGCGAATTCTTGTTATTCACTATTAGTGTTATTAAGCAGCTTGATTCTTTGAAGTCCCCTATGTATAGAGGAGTGCTGAAATCTGGGAGGCATAGTGCACAGAACAGCACCTCATCTGCTGTTAGTGTCCTACTGACTTTTTTTCCCCCTCTCTTTTTTTGTTTTGGGGGTTTTTTTAAACATTAAAGAGCTAGAAGCCTATGTGTGTTGCTAATAAAATTCTTTTTGTTGAATTGTTCTCTAGTAGTAGCTGTAGTACTTCACAAATGCTGTGTATTCTTGCGTAACTAGGTGCATGCCGGTAACTCTTTTCTTTGACCATTCAATATGTAAATCCGGATCACTTGATGTATGTATTATGTTTATAGATAGAGCAGAATTTATAGAACGGGGGGAGAAGAAATCTAGAGAAGACAGCTGCAGGGCTTGAGAGTCACAGTGACTTAAAGCTAAAGATGGACTTGATACTCGAGGCTTCTTGATTTTGATTTCTAGCTTTGCTGAGTATTTTGCTTGGGGTTTGCTTGCTTGTCCTGTACATTGGCATTCCTCTCTGATTCTGTTACGTGGCTGGTAGTGATAGCTGATACCTGGTCTTTGGGGAAATCATTAAGGTGATTGTGCAAACACTGCTTTGAAGGCATAAAAGTGCTTCCTGAATACTTAAATGATTTTTGGAACAATCGTCTACAACAGTTTGGATAGCTTCTTGAAGTGGTGTACTGTGAATATTTCAGTCGTGTTCCTTGGTGCTGTGCTATACCATTATCATGTAACTGTCAGCTCCCCTATGCAATCTTCTTTGTGGTGAACAAACACAAACTACCAGAAACAAACCAGTTCATTGAAGGAAAGGTTTTATGGAATTCTTTTCTTTAACTTTCATTTAGGAATGCTGAAAGACTAACACTGTATGAAAGGGCTTCTTATTTGTACTGTTTGATGAGCTTAATATAGAAATTCCTCTAAGAAATATAGTTTCTGGTTTTCTAAGCGTAATTTGTTTTTAATATGATTCTTGAGAATTCTCAGTACCTGTTGCCTCTCCAGTATTTATTTCTACAGAGGAAAAGTGAAGGGGCAAGAAGAGGCAAGGAAGATACTGACAGGGTTGACACTTGCTTCTTTAAGTGCTAGCAGCATTTTCATTTCTCCTTCTACAGTCAAGAGCAGAGAGTGATAATGGATAACAACCATTTAGGATTTTTTCCCACTCAACTTTGCTACCTTACCAGTGTAAAATGAATTTCCTCTACAGATTTATACTGCGAGCTTTGGGTGTAGTGGTCAGACAGCGGTTGTGCATCTGAAAGGCAGCATCTCTGAACTGTGAGCGTTTTCTGTTCCTGGGGTCTGTGTTTTGGAGTCTGCTACATAAAGCCTTACAGGGGTCTAACAGCCCCAGAGACTGAGGGATTGAGCAGACCTACTAAGTAGGAAAAGAGAATCATAGGAGCATGGCAGGAGGATGTGAAGGTAAACTGTAAGAAGAGTGTGAGGGGAAAGATGCCTTTCCTACAGTATGAACTCCACTGCTCTTCTACTCATCTCTGTCTTGCTCCTGCTTTCCAGCACAGGTGAGAGGGCAACTGGATTTGGATGACTTGGAAGCCTGATGGCCTGTTGGCAGAAAGCTGGCTGTGATCTTTCCTCCCAGCAAAGTTCCCCGGTCAAACACTGTGGTGAACACTTGGGGAGATGCAGGAACAAATCTAAGCAGCACTTCTTTGCTTGTCCTTCCTAGAAGGAGGTCTGGCTATCAGACTGAGCCAGAAGTTCAGGAGATGGAAGCAGAGGACAATCTCATCACTGAAAAATGTTTTATATATATATTTATATTTTTGGTTTTGTTTTTTTGAGATGGGTAATGCTGGTGTAGCTGTCCTGTTAGTTTAGGCTTGGAAAAAGCCCTAGACCTCACGAGGGTTGCTTATTACTTGATGGTAATAGATCTTTTTTTTTCCCTGGCAGGGAATGCTTTAAACAGCAACAAAACCCAAACTGTTCTAACATAAAATGCAAATGAATGACTTGCCTCTTGACTAAGCTGAAAATCTTCAACATTTCTTGGATGAACTTGAGGAAAAAGGTCTTGACTTGCTGCATGTAGGAGGAGGGAAGGAAGGAGAGAGAATTAGTGTGTGCAGAAGAAGGAAACAAAGCAGTCATTTTTGCTTTGCTAACATCATCTTGGCGGCTGACTCATAGGCCTGACTTTCCTGGGAGTAAAATTCAGTCACATACACTTCTGCTTAGCTGTACTTCCTTCTACTGAAACTTGTAGATCCAAACTGCCCTTTTTTGAGTTAATTTTTCTAGAAATTTATTTGAGTCTGTCATTTGAAACGATTGCTGCTAAAGGCCTTCTCTACCATTGTAGGCATCTTCAGCTTACGACTGGGGTGTGTGTGAGAGGGGCTTGTGTTTGCGTAGGCTCAGGTTTTTTTTATTTTTTAGGCTTTTGTTATTTGTTTTGTATTGGAGTAGCTCTATTAAGAGTTGTCTGTGCTTTTAGTGGAGTGGCACTTTGTTCCTCTCAGGTCACAGTGGGTAAAAAATGCCACAGTCTTTCAAAGCTCTACTTAAATGCTGCCAAGGGATTGCCTTGTTGTGATTTGTAAATGCTGTCACTTTAGTTACTGTTTACAGCAGAACATTAATGACTTGAACTAGAGGAGGGAGAAGGCGGGGTTTATTTGCAGCTTGGTTCTGAAAGCTGGGGATGGTCTGGGTTGGTTTTAAAGTGATATTCTAGTAGAAATGATAAGGGTAAAACAGTTGATGCACTCGATCTAGATATGTTTTTCTCTAGTGATCAGCTGGCTAACTCTTGCATTTGGGGAATGCTATGTCTTTGAGTAGCTCTTAGTTTGGAAGAGGAAGATTTTTGTGGAGGGTTTGTTTTCGCTTTTCTTTTTTGAGGAAATGGAGCTCGAGGAAAGAACTTTTAAAAATGGGGATAGAATAAATATTTAGTAATGGATGTGCTAGCTGTACAGACCCTTAATTCTAATACATGTCTCGCTTGTTTTCAAATACTGAGTTAAACTATCACTGTAGGAAATAGCACCATACCTATTTGGAAAAAAAACTTACAGGAGAAAAGTGGTGGCCTTTGGTGTGTTAAAATTCACTTTATTCAAATAATACTTGTATTGAAAAATAATTCTGTCACAGAATAATCATCACTGCTTAAATTGTAGGCTAGAAAGTGGAACGAAAGCCATGTATTGATACCTTATAAAATTGATGAGTGGTTGTTCTTGATTTGCCTCTCTTCCTTTATTTTTGCAATAGTTGTAAGGATTTAAAATGCACTGATTAATTCAAGTGTGATATTGTAGAACCAGAAGGAAGTTTGTACTATCACACAAGTTAAATTTTTCTACAGTATAATTCTCTATTCCATGCTATAAATATGAAATGACTGTAACTGTAAACTTCATTAGCGTGGGCTGCCATGATGCTTTCTGCAGCATCGTGTTACTGTCAGTTGGCTTTTTTTTGCTACGTGAGTTCTTTCCCTAAACCTTTCTGTGTAGTGACCACGTATACAGCATCTTAACCCCAAAGTGTTACGTTTTATCTTGGAGGGGGAAGACTCTTGCTGTCATACCAGCAAAAATAGGGAGTTACCTAGATGAAAGGACTAAAAAAAGAGCAAGCTTACCAGCGCTGCTTAAAAGGAATCCAAACCTTGTTTGAAGGTAGAATGCAGTATATACTTTATTTGGCAGTGCTTCATTACATGACTTAAAATTATGCAAGACTTTAGCTCTTGTTTTGTTTTAAACCCCCAGGGTGCTGATTGAGAACAGGATCGATTTTTCTTTCTTCCTAATTTATTCAGTTTTTTAGTATTTCAGCTAACATTTCTCTGGAGCTCAACATAAGACGTGGGGGGAAGGCCGGTGGGTTTTTCATTTGTTTTTTTTTAATCAATGGAATAATGATTGATTATGGTTATGTTGAGCTTGGGTAGGGTTGTTTTTTTTTTTTTTTTGAGAGGAATATCTCTGAGAGCCAAATCTTAGGTAAAGAAAACAATAAAGGAGGAAGTTAGAATGAAATCATTGGTTTTCTTTTGTATATCCTGCTTTGTATTATCTGGATACCGGGATGGATGAAAACTTTTAAGTCAGTACGGGTGGTGGTGGTTGTTCTTATTTAAATTAAGATTGATCTTAGTCTTGATCTTAGTCAGCTTTAATCCTGGATTATGTTTGTAGTCTCTAATGACTATACGCTTCTTTAATCACAGTTTCCCTTGAAGTAAAAATTGAAGTTGCCCTTACTTGCTGCAGACTATTTTTCTTCATTGCTTAAAGGCATTGATCAAGAGCAGCCACTGTCAGTGTTGATAGGTAACTGGGAAATATCTCTTACTGTCATCTTGTATCCTGTGAAGGAAATAGAGCATTTCAAGCAAAACAGGAGATAAAGTAGTTATATGAAAATGTGACAATGAGCGGGATACTGCTATTGTCAGTTAACTAATACTTAAATTCTTTTAATGTCTAATGTGATTTCTGTAGGGTGTCTTGTTCATTTGTTTTATCCAGGTGACTCTGGCTCAGAGAGGTCTTTTTTTGCTGTAAAACCTTGAGTAAAGTAGAGGGGTTTCTTAATTACTCTTTTAATGTGTAAAGACCCATATAAATGGGTGTCTTTGCTTGAATGTAAAGTTTAACAGTGGCTATCCAGTGGTAGAGTTCTTTCAAATATGTGTTACAATGGACCAGAGAACTTCTATGTAAATAGTAATTTTAGTTGTGAATCTTACGTTTTGTGTTGCTCCTATGGGTAAACAAAAAGTTTTTTTGTTATGGGACAACTGTGTTTAGACTTCACATTTACTAGTCTTAACGCAGCACTAGGAGATAATAGTTTTATTGAATGCTGTCAGGTGTTTCTGTTGTTGATTTATCATAGTAGTAATTCTTAACAAAGTTCTAAATTTTTTTTTTTCTCCCCCTCGCCAGACTTTAATTTATTTTGGATTAGGATTCCCATGACATGTGAACTAGAAGATAATCTGAAATCGAAGGTCTCTTTATTTTGAAGTGACAGTCTTTATCAAAATGGTTGGAAAACTCAAACAGAACTTGCTATTGGCGTGTCTGGTGATCAGTTCGGTGACGGTGTTTTATTTGGGCCAACACGCCATGGAGTGTCACCACCGGATAGAAGAACGCAGCCAGCCCGTGAGGATTGAAAGTGTGAGAAGCACAGTAAGAACTGCTGCCAATGTAAATGCAAACAAAACCTTTGCTTACAACAAAGACATGCCTTTAATATTTATTGGAGGAGTACCTCGAAGCGGCACTACCTTAATGCGTGCCATGCTTGATGCCCATCCGGATATTCGATGTGGAGAAGAGACCAGGGTAATCCCCCGAATTCTGGCAGTTAAGCAGATGTGGGCTAGATCAAGCAAAGAGAAGATCCGACTGGATGAAGCTGGAGTCACAGATGAGGTTCTGGACTCAGCCATGCAGGCGTTTTTATTGGAAATCATTGTGAAACATGGGGAGCCTGCTCCGTATTTGTGTAACAAAGATCCTTTTGCTTTAAAGTCCTTAACTTATCTTGCTAGAATTTTCCCCAATGCCAAATTCCTTCTCATGGTACGAGATGGTCGTGCATCTGTGCATTCCATGATATCTAGAAAAGTCACAATAGCTGGGTTTGACCTTAACAGCTACAGAGACTGCTTGACCAAGTGGAATCGTGCTATAGAAACTATGTATAACCAGTGTATGGAGGTCGGTTTTGAAAGGTGTATGCTGGTACATTATGAACAACTCGTATTGCATCCTGAAAGATGGATGAGAACTCTCTTAAAATTTCTTCGCATCCCATGGAACCAAGCGGTGCTGCACCATGAAGAAATGATTGGAAAAGCGGGGGGCGTTTCTCTTTCAAAGTGAGTATGAGTGTTCCTCCTTTACCTTGCATTGCTCTAAGAGGTGAAATAGGATGGTTTTGTTATAAGACTAGTCATAATTTGGTTTCAGTTTTTACGTAGATTTATGATGTATATTATCTAGAAAATAAGAATCATTGTTCACTATAATTTTGCAATAAGAGAGTGCTCCCACTAAATAACTGTCCTGCTAACGTGTATGGAACATATGAACTAACTTAATTAATGGTTACTCTAACTTGAATTTGGATGGCTAGTATCAGCATTACTTCCAACATAGCTTTGCTTTTCTCTTGTGTCTCAAAATAAAGCTGGACTGTTTTATCTAGACTGGTGTTACTCATCCTAGCAAGATCACCCGTTTGCTTTCAGGAACTTAAGTTTTGTTGTCAATGCAAGAATGGCCTTTGAGTTATATTTGCCAAGAACATACTCTTCCAGGAAACTCGAGAAACTGTTCCAACAAAATAGAAAGCAGAATTGGCGTGCTTTTCTGTTGGCATGCACTCCTGAAAGGACAAGCATTTTGAATAAAATTAACCTTGTTGTAAGCAAATCTCAGAGTATTCTGTTGTGCCATCTGTGCACCTGCTTTAGCTACTTCCAGAAACTAAAAGCTGGCTCTGCTTAGAAAACCTAGACAGGTATTTTGAAAAGGGAAAAAAAAGAAGTTAAAACTACTCTGGTTTCTTTGCCACTATTTACAGCTGAACAACTGAAATATGGAAGCTGGCTAGTCTGTGTATTGAGAGGGGAAAGGTGTGGATGTTTGAATCTCTTTCTGTTTTTGCTATGGCAGATACATCTACCAGATTGTCTTGTTTAAGTTTCTAAAATATTGATTAAAAAGCCCTATTCCAGCAGCAAGGCATGCCCAGGTAAATTCCCTGGCTTCTGTTTGTTTGGGTTTTTTTAATATTCATCATTGACCAAGTGCTTCTTGAGTAACAGAGGCACCTTGCACAGCAGGCAGAGTGGGCTGGGTAGAGCTGTGTCAAACTGCTGAATACAGGGTGATTCCATTTTTTTTTAAGGCTACAGTTTTTAGAGATAAAGATTCTGTTTATTTCATGCCTTGGGAAGTGACACTGGATTTTCTAACATATTGTAGGGGTCTGCGATTTAAAGCAAATAAAAGAATTAATAGTCAGCAGCTACAAAGGTAACTTAAAACTGAGATAGTGGTTCTATATCTACAATTTGGAGGTTTCACATCAGCATTTCCACTGAAGAAACACTGCGACCACTGTGTTCTCAGAGCTATCAAGAAGGCATCTCAACCCCCTTTTTTTTGTGTGTGTAATATTGTTCGTTAGCAGACTGAAGCCTTCTGATAATGTTAATGAAGCAAGGCACTGTTGTCCCTCTCTGCAAGCTGTATCTATGTGTGAACTTCTCTTTAGTTACCTGTATCATGTTACTGCTTCACAGTGGCAGCTGAGAGGGGAGTAAACTTACTGATATAAATAGGTGGTTGCCAGGTTCTGCTAAGTATCCTGTAAAAATAACTATGCATAGTGCCATTTCTAGTAAAATATTACTACCTTAAAACTTCCAGATTAGCGTTGTTAAAAATTAATGGACCTCTATACTATAAAACTCATAGCCTTACTGAATGCATACAGTTTCAAGTAATATTTCTTGCTAAATCTGGTGGAGTGGGACGTGAGGAGTTGAGAATACTTGTTCACGTCTCTAAAAATTAAGAAAATGGATTATTGAAAGTAAAATGTGGCTTCGTGTTTATTTTTGAATCAAACTTTCAAATTGAAGATAAATGAGTATGAAAGTGTCCTTGTGACCCTCAATTCAATCCACTCATGGAATTCCTTATGCTTTTATTATCTCCCATGAGATATGTGAAAGTAATTTATTATTTCAGAAGGCTCTGGCAATAATGGAAAAAGAACGGGGTTATTCGTGTTATGTCTGATGTTTTTTTTATCTAATCAAATACCCTTGAAATAGGTGGTGAGATTTGTTTTTCAGTTGCATGAGACCTTTATAATTTAATAATGATTTCAGTGACTCAGTCTTATGAGGGCTGCAGAAAAAACAGTGAATATGAAATTCTCTGAGATGTCTGTTTTGTGTATATATATGATACTAATTGAAACTGTGCAGGGGGAGCTTGAGATTCCCCAATTTGATTTCCTTGTACCAGTTACAGCCTCCTGCTTTTTGGCATCCCCAGCTCCTCACTGCCCTCTCGTGTGCAGCAGAGCTGGGGATGGGGACGGCTGCCCCTCTGGGGGGGTCCTTGCCCAGAGCAGGGGGTAACTGCCCACAAAAATCACCCCTTGAAAAGAGTTTACCGAGAACTTTAGAGTCTGCCACAGCTTATCAAATTTTGGCAGCTGAACAAAATACACCTCACGTCAGTTTTCCTTCGATCAAGTTGAAGTTGGCTTGTAGCTACAGCAAAATTCTTTACGGCATCAGGTGTGTGTGACTGTTCTGTTCTGGGTCAGGTTCTAACCAACCTTGTTCTCTTATGACTTAGAATTCCTCTTTGGGTTTACTGGAGAGTACTCTTTACTTCATGATGTGATTACTGTCGTCTTTCAGCAGAAACAAGAGTCGAGCAGTGGAGCTCCATATTCTGATCAGGAGCTCTTTCCCACCCGATTTTTCCAAAGGATGGTGCTGAAGATCACTTCAGAGATAATCTAAGGAAATTCAAAACCCTGCTGTATACTGCACCTCTGTCATCTCACAGAGCTTTAATTTACCACCTGCCTAGTACCAAGAGCTTCAGGCTGTTTCATAATAGTATATTAAAATTGGAACACTCAAATTATATTACATTTTTTACTGGCAGGAGGAGGAGATCACAGGTACCAAATAATCTGTATTGAAATGTGACTTGCATTTAAAAGTTACCAATGCAAAGGCCTAGCCTCTAGCATAGTAGGGAGAACATGAAAATCTAGATAAAATTATTTCCCCGTTTGTCTGCAAGATATTAGGTAGGGTAGAAAACCTCTGAAGTCAAAGATTGAGCTACTGTTATAATCCGCAAAGGCTGAGGTGCTGTGAAAAGACTTAAGTAAATCACAGAGAAACCTGTCTCCATCATCTTCTACTCACCGTTAAGACTTTCAGATCTTTCAGACAGGCTCAGCATCCACTTCAGGAGCATGATGCCTGCTCAGGTCAGGTCCAGCATAAGATGCCTGGATGTGTTTCAACTGCTGGAGGGTTTTTGAAAATAAATCTGATGAGTTTGTCATCTTGAAATATTTAAAAACACTTTGACAAACAGATTACAGTATCGCTAAAAGATCTTTATGTTATTAGCTGGTAACAGAAAGCAAATGTTTGAAAATATATTTTTAACTCATCTGAAATCAAAATTAGCTATGTCAAATGAAATCTGTATCAGATGAATGAGGCTCTAGGTCAGGGTAAAGTGTTTTATTTTCAGTTGTACATAGAGTTAAATTGTGCATGCAGGCTGTTTCTCTTCCAGGGATGAGCTGGCCACCCAATGGCCTGCAGAATTCCTCAGGCAGTGAGCTGATTCCATTTTTCTTATTCCAGACTCAGAAAGCCTTATGCAATAATCTGTTAATAGTGATACTAGATACTAGGCAGTCTGTATTTAACATTCTGACTTTGTCTGTTCCCCTGGCTGCTTGATTTGCAGAAACTGCCTTATTCATTTCTCTGCATTTGCTTTGTAATCCCTGCTTTTTCTGTTGCTCACGCAGCCCTGGCCTTACTGTTTGTTCTCTTTTACTTAGTATTGTTGCCCCTTATTTTGGTTTTTATCTAGCTGCAAGGAAAAACACTGCAAGGGTTTTAAGGATGTGCAGCACAGCATTTGTAGTAGCGGGAAACCTTCTGTGGTTTGAAGTAATTGCCAACGTGGCTGTTGAAGGAATGTATTCTGGCTGGACTACATGCTATAACTAGTATTGTTAATATAGCTCTGGCATTTGCCTCCTAACTGAAAACAGCTGCGGTGACCACTGATGCAAAGAAATGTCAACCCTTTTATAACAATTTTTATTAGGCTTATTATGAAAATAGCTGCCTAGGCAAAATTACTTCAGAATGTACTATTTTTAATACACACCTTTCATTTGATTCTAGTAGAGATGTAGAATTATTTGGGGTTAGTCATGTGTTTCATGGTACCAGCTGCTTTCAAAGCTGGAACTGTTCCTGTGGATTTGCTGTGGAGCCTGGAAGCAGTGACCAGGCAGCGTTTGTCATGTGCAGATAGGATCACATTTGCCAAGACTTGGTACGTTTCCTTGTTTTGCTCTGTTTGGTTTTTTTGGGTGTTTCTTTCCTTCTGTCCCCAATCTGTCTCCCCCCATATTCCTCAGATGTTCTTTGGTCTGAAGAATCTTTCCCACGAATTCTGTTTTATTTTTCTTCCCACCTTAACTGAAAGGACAGAAAAGGATCTAAACAGAAGACCAAATGTGGTATAGTCTATTTCTGAATCAGTGCTGAGGAGCAGCCGAATGTAGTTCCCTGCTTATCTCTTGCCAGCTATTAAATCACCAGGAAATGTTCCACGCTGAGCTTATTGCTAGCAAAGACTAAAATGGCAGTGGGGCAAAACATACACATTTTAAGTGTGCTCTCACTTGAGGAAGGGGTACCATACGTGTACTAATTTAGGTCCTAATTGATGTATAGCATCCCTTGTTCAGGGGTTCCAACAAGCTGTTAGCCAAGCCCATTACCTCATTGTCACAGTATCATCCTTATTTTAAATGGTTGAATCAATCTGCAGTTTTGATGAAGGGATTTTGGGCTTGGCTGTCTCTGAGAGGAGAGAGGGCTGTAAATCTTAGACTTTTCAAAGACCTAGTGATAAATTTTTTCTTGAGGGTCCCAGCCAGCATCATTCTACCAACTCCTGACTGTGTGGTGCTCTGTCCTCTGCCTTGCTGCTTCGAAATTCTGAAACTCAGCTCTCAACAGCTGTTTTCTTCCTGACTTGATGTGAAGTCCGATGCTCATCTTCTAATTAGAAGGATCAGAAAGGCAATGCCCAGGCTCTTTCGTTTGCTGTGCAGACTTGTGATCTCTGCCAGGAGCCTTCAGGAAAGCTGAAATTCGGCCACAACTCCTTGGTCCCCAAATCCCGTTCTGAGCTACTGCCTTTGGTTTGAGCTACTGAAAATGGTTGAAGAGAGTAAGGCTGACCATTTTGGGGGTTGTCGTTCAGTTTTTTGTTTGTCTGGTGCTTATTCATCAGCTTCCCTTAAACACCTTTCACAGCAGCCTGTGAAGGCCCTGCTTGCCAAGAGAGTTTCCCCCTTGGGTGATCGTTTCCCTGTCTGGTTTGTTCTTTGTTGATTGTGTTTAAAGTATTTAAGTTACTGACTTTTCAGCATTGTATGACTAACTTCCTTCCTCTGTCCTGAAAGAATTTTAGCTATGATGACAAGTCAGAGCAACAAGGTAAGACTGGTGTCAAGATGAAATTGAGCTAATAATGACTGGCAGACATGCCTGCATAGCCTGTAATTTAAGGCTTTCACTGCACAGTACAGTGTGCAACTGAACGGGATGCCTCTCGCTATTGATTTAATGTTTGTCTGCTGTGCACGAATTCTTCAGCCTCTTCTCGGACTCAGAAGGCTAATTAGATAACCGTAATCAAACTCGTTCCCCTTGTGAATTGACTGATGTCAGTCTTGAGAGCAATTTATCTTTAGTTTCTGAGTCCAGAAGCCTGAACTATCAGGAGTATTTCAAGAAATTTCCATGTATCTTTCTCAGAAGATATTTTCTCATATTCTGCCTCCTGTATAGCTGAAGAATTAGCTGCTTGAGAATTAATTTGAATCTCAGTGTTCTCACTCTTGTGTAGATGAGGTACTGGTGTTATACTTTGTACTGTTGCTTTCAAGTATAACAATTCTGTTTTCTGGGTGGTAGAGCTTTTTGAGATCAGAATTCT
Organism: Calidris pugnax; assembly: GCF_001431845.1. NCBI lineage: Eukaryota > Metazoa > Chordata > Aves > Charadriiformes > Scolopacidae > Calidris > Calidris pugnax. The sequence goes on along the minus strand of NW_015090977.1, from coordinate 3,454,211 downwards.
TTGTGATGTAAATAAGGCCTGGGAAGGATGACAGCTATATGCTCAGCATCAGGTTTGAGGCAGGTATGGCCAGCCAGCAGGAGCTACTGCTGCTGCGGTACCTTATGGTGTTACTTGCAACGCAGATGCAAATATTCCTTTAGGCAAACTGTATAAACAGACCTGATTTTTAATCTGCCTTAAAAGATGAATCTTGACATCCAGAATGCATGCGCGCTCTGAGTTTAGAAAGAATTTTTAAATTACTCAGAGTAAAAACTCAGTTTTAAATTACTGAGCCTGTTCTGAGTCCTGCTGGCCTGTTTCAGGAATAAACACAGTAAAGAAGTTGTATGTCTTCTAATCTAAAAGAAGCAAGGAACGTGGGAAAACAAAGTGATGCCAGATTTCCTCCCTTGGAAAAAAACCAACAAACTACACAACAAAAGTAGGGTGCAAGAATGAAAATGACTTTAGGACTGCTGATTAAATGAGCAACACAGTACATATGACACTGCTATGATTATGCACTTCAGAACTGTGTAATGACCAAACACTCAATCAGCAAAAGGAATATGAAAAATATTATTGGAAATGACAGCAGTAGACTGCATAGGTGTCTCTTTTATAAGAGAAAAAACCCAAACCCCCCCAAAAAGAGAGTTTAATCACAGTATGGGGAGGTGGGAATAAATAGCACATGAATTTTAATTTAGAATACAATTTGCAAGAGCCTTTAAGACAATGAGACAGCAAATGTGGGAATGTGCCAGTGGGAAAACAGTTTATGTAGGTGTGTGCATACTTTCACTTAACTGCTCTTTGGTTTTCACTGCTCTCTTTATGTGAAGAACTTGCTTCAGTACATTCTGTGTGAAAGCCTAAACCAGAAAGTATGTGTGAATCTTGTGCTAGTTATTCTCATTTTAGCCTTATGTAGTAAAACTTCACTTCCTGCCAGCTCTGTAGAAACATGAAAATTTGAGAGGGGAAGAAGATGAAGGGGAAAAAAAGAACCCAAACAAAATAAGCTAAAAAACTTAGCCCTAGTGAAGAAGCAAGTATTGGTTGGAATGCAAAATATAACCTACCTTTCTCCCTCCACAGGGTTGAAAGATCTACTGACCAAGTCATCAAGCCAGTCAATGTGGAAGCACTATCAAAATGGGTTGGGAAGATACCTGCTGATGTTTTGCAAGACATGCCCGTGATTGCACCCATGCTAGCAAAACTGGGCTATGATCCATATGCCAATCCACCAAATTATGGAAAGCCAGATCAAAAAGTTGTGGAAAACACAAGGAGGGTAAGGCATGTTTGTGTGTTTAATTACTGACCAAATGGATGCAAGCTAAAGAGCAAAAGTCTTGTGTTTTATTTATTTTGGTCTGTTTCTAATACTTTTTGATACTTAGCGATGTTTTCCTTGCCATGGGGGGAAGAAGGAAGATGTCTGTGGGACCTTGAGCACTGAAAGTCTGGCTCCTGCTGTTTGTCTTCAATTTGGTTCATCTTCCTTTACCCCAGCCCCAGGCTTGAGCTGTGTTCTTTAGTGCATGGAGCTGAACCTCTTGAGAATTGACCAGATAGGTGGGGAACTAGTTAGCAATGGGAAAAAGCTAACTTTCTCACCTTGATGTCAACCTTGATTGAGCTCAGCTTTTTATACACAAGGGTTGTCAAATGTTCTATAAGAAAATTACACCCCAAATGCATGGTAGTATTTGAAAAGTGACCCACGGAAAATGGCCCAAGGTGATCAAACTGTCAGATTTTTCCAATTTCTTGCTGTCCTTTGTAGAACAAACAGAAGATGAAGGAAGATCTGGTGCTGATTAACCTAAACTTAAGGATCTTAGTCTGAATGTAATGTTGTTGGAATTTGAGTAGTTAGGCTATACAGCTGTTTATCCCTGGAGGTACCCATTGAAAAGTTCATTACCATTGTTTGAAATAAGAATAATTAACTCTTTGCTGCTGTTTATTAAAAGAAGGTGACTTTTGCTGCAGCAGCAAAGTAATCAGTGGAAAAATTGATTTAAACAACTTAAAAGGACTGTCTTCTACTAGCCTTCCAATATGGAAAAAAGAAAAGCCAACTGCTTGGTATGCTGATGGGCTAGATGCTAATGGAAAAAAAACAACAACCACTTTTTTGTGAAGTCTTTAAACATTTTTGCATTATTTCTTTTTAGAAGCTCTCCCTGGGAATCTTAAACAGTCGACCAATGTATTAAAGGATGGCATGTTGACTAATGCAATAATTCTTAACTCAGCATGGAAAAGATAACCCAGCTTTTCTGGTAGGGGTAGTGGTTAGCATTTTAGAGGCTTCCTGGCACTTACTGGTTTAAAAGCCTTATAAACTAACATTTCTGCACTCAATTCAACTCCTTTAAAAAAAAAAATGTTCAATACTGTTTCATGGAGCCTTGAAAACAAAATCCTCCTGCATCTACCTGTACATACTATTAAATAGTGACTCAGATCCAAATTTGTATTGTAATGCAGTAATTTAAGAGATGACCAACCTTACTGATACAATCGAAATAAATTCTTACAGTATGGTGACCTTTGTGTGTCAAGCACAGTAAAAATTGTATGGATTTTGGTTGCTTACTCTTAGGTGAATTCTTGAAATTATTTCAGCTCAAGATGGGAGAGAGAAATTTAGGTAATAAAAAAAGCCACAAGCATACCTTTAAAAAAAATTAAAGCCTAATTTAGAAGGCTAAAGAGTATTGAGGCTCTTCCACAAGTTTGCTTTGAAGCATAATTTGTTTGTTCACTAATGTTAAAAGCAGCTGTGAAACTGGAGATTACTGTTATAATAGCTGGTGTAAATACTGCAAATGTATGGAACGCTTGTTAATAGTTTGACTGCTATTTTAATTTAATAGTTTTACTTGCAGACCGAAGATAGCATTTTAGTTTTGTTACTTGTTGTAGTATCCAGTATGTATTTTCCTAGTCACTTGTTCTTTAACAAAACGACTTCTGCATGTATGGTTTGTATAGATAAAATGAGGGAGATGTCCTGAAGTAAGACTAAAATCCAAAAAGGCAAAAGCATTAAAGATGGCTAATCTTCAAAATTTACAATATGCCTTTTGAAAATGGAAAAATGTAAGACTTTCAAAATGTTGTGTACCCCAAGGAGCCATTTCAAATGATGGCCCAAATCAGTGTTAGGCCAACCAAGTGCAAACTCTGAATTCCTCTCCAGTCACTTAGCTTTGTTTCCTCCCAGCTGGTTCCCAGCAAATCCCTATTCATACCATTGGGTCCTCTCTCTTTCTCTGTGACTATGGAAACGTTGATGTCCTGACTTCCTTGGGTTCTGAGATTTAAGGCTCCCCAATTCCCAGACCAGTTTGCTGCTCAAGTTACCTAATTCCCAGGGCAGCAGGCTCAGCTCTCCCTGGAAGTGCCAGGCTTCCTGCCATCGTGCATCTTGCACAGTAAATTGCCAAAATGCTGGGCACTGAGCTTGGCCTTTACCCAAGGAAGTTTTGAAATAACTAATGTGCTGGTTGGTGGTCAGTGGGAGCTGACTCGCTTTTGAAAAATGCTTTGTTTTGTTTTCCCCACAGCTTTATTTTGTTTTTATTTAGAGATGGGGGACAGATATTTCGAAACACTTCAAGGTGTTTTGGAAAAGTAGTGAGAGAGAGAAGGAACTGTAATGTGTTGGTTTTGCCCATCAGGGATAGCAGCTGCTGCCCTGTGGGTTTCCCCTTCTCTTCCATAAACCCAAGCTAATTTCTGTCTTGCTGCTGCAGCTTGGAGAAGAGGACATTTAAAAAAAAATCTTGATCTAGATTTTTCCAGCTTTTAGGAACTGGCCCTTAGCAAGTTAAGTGTGCTATTGCATACTCATAGCTGGTGAATTTGTAAATTACTGTAGCACTACTTTTGTTCTTGCTCTCTTTTTAAATTCCTTCACATGGGATAGTCTTTCAGAGTTCTGTACTGGGTCTATTGTTGGAGATGAAGCTGTCCAAATAGAATCTTTCCAAAGTTATTCTCCAGTACATAATAAGAATATATATAAATCTTGCATGTAACCACTTATTGTTCACTTTGTGTTTGGAAGCTGTTCCATTATATTTATATTTGTGGTCTCTGAGAACTTTAAACTTAACTCAGAACTTGGATTTTACTCATTGAAAACATAAAGTTTAGGCTACTAAAGCGGAACTGCATTGTGTTAGTACAGTAACCCCTCGGAGTGACTAACATTGAAATAATGTTGAATTATCTACCACTTGCTACTCCAATACAGTTGTAGTTCCTTAATCCATTTAAAATGGTGTGTGCTAGAACTTCTCATGAAGGAGCTGGCCCCTATTTGGCAAACAGAAAGCAATAGTAAGGCAGAAGGACTGACTTTTTTAATTTTTTGGTGTGGTTTTGAGAGGGTTATGTAATGCTGGCTTAAATTGATTGTGAAAGTTGCAACAACAGCAACAGGGTGGAAGCCCAACACCACTGAAATTATTGGCAGGGGAGATTCTGGCTCCACCTAAAGATGGAACAATGCTGTGTCATCTAGTTCATTGCTATCAGATACATTAAACAAACAAATCAGTTCTTGTTGTTATGGAGAGTTCTTGTTTTGTATGATTGAAAGCATTTTGATACTCTACATATAAAAGCATAAAGATAAGTGGAACCAAAGTAGGAAAACTCATCAGGATGCAGAACATAGTCATAGCTAGAAAGCCTCTTTTGAATGCAGACAGGTCAGTGTTTTATGAGTAGAAGTCTGTGTGTTGCCCAGTTGTAGAAGGTAATTGTAAAAGATTCCAAACTTTAAACTGTGCAATGTCTTTATTCTAAAATGTACTCAAGTGCTGCTTGTAGAATTGCATTTATATTACACTGCAGGAACCGCGCCGAGCAAAATCTATCACTTCTTAGGAAAAAACTAGAAATTAGACTTAACAGTGAAAATACTGTTCAGCAATTTCAAAGCTGCTGCTGTTAGTCCTGAAGGTAAGAACCAACAGTGTAAGAGTGCCTAAAATAAGGGCTAGTACTGGAGAAAACCAGAAAGGAATGGCCAGTATGGTGCAAAAATATTAGCTTCCCCTATGCTTTTTAAGCAGTTAAGCCCTGTTCTTGTTTTTTTTCCTTTTCTGTCCCCCTGCCGGTGACTCACCATATGTACAGGTTAAATATTTTTTTCTTCAGTCTGGAAACAAAATGATGATTCTCACCAGCTAAAGTACAGTCCTTGAATTAGAATTTCTATGTGCTTGTAGTAATGCAAGGAAAACAATGCTCTCTGCTAAATTTGGATTTTTCACTTTGATGTTACCCACCTAGGACACCAAAATGGTTAGGTTGGTTTTCATGCTTCTGTAGTACAGCAAAAAAAAAAAAAGATATGCAACCACTGTACTTTGTCATCTTAGTTCTGGTTTTGTTTTAGGAGGTAGCAGAGTGTGAAGCTGAATTCATCTCTTCTTACCTTGGTCTCCAAGTGCTATGTGGTGTTATGAAATAAAACTTATCTAACAGCATCTGCACTGGTGAAATACAAATGTAGCACAAGTTTAACAGATTTTTTTTCTGATGTTTTCAATAACAAAGCCATTAACTTTTTATTTATCTATTTTATGTTAGGCCTGACACTATCTTTTATGACCTTTATCTTGTCTTGGGTAAGGAATGCAGAACAAGGTCGGAACAGTGTTGTGCCATTCAGCAGATCTCTCTGCATGTGACCTCCTCAAGAGGTCACTGAATTACCTTTAGTTATTCAGTGACTGCAGAATTGTGCTGTCTTGGGTTTTTCTTGTAAGTCTGCTGGTTGTTCATATTACTGTAATGATTGCAAGGGTCCATTCCTTATAGATACATAACTACTTTCATCCTGAACATAAAGGAAAACAACATCCTGTAACTAAAAGGAGTTTTCATCTGCAAATGATGCAGAAAAGGCAAATAATTAAGCTATCTCAACTGGTAGCCCAATTGCCATATAATGAATTGCAAAAGTAGAATCACTCCACATTAGAGGAGCGTCTGATACGTCCTTGCCAATATTGTGAGTTTGTGTAAAAGTGTATGTCAGCAGTTTCACAGAACGCACCAAAAGTGGAGAACAGCTCGTAACTGCAAGACTGACTTATGCCCAGTAGAAACTGGCTTATTGTTATGATTGGCTAAGTGGCTTCCTCTCACATCTGTAATGTATTACATCAGATTTTCTTTGGCACGTACTTCCCACTAAATGAATTTATATGCTTGGAATACATATTCCAGTAATTTCTTTTAACTTCTTCGTGAAGCTACGTTCTTTGCCCTGGAGAGCTGGAGGGACGGAAGTGTACAGAACTCCACAGAAAAAGCTATGGTTTTCATCATGACTGTTTAAATACGTGTGGCAGCTTCTAATCACATCCGAAAACTGTTATCTGTCTCTGTTTTATGTTCTGTTGATGGTGTTTTCTGCAGTATCATCTAGAGTCAAAACCAGAGTTCTATTAACTCCTGTTTTGTGCCTGTTTTAAATTGTGGGGAAATGTCTCCTGCTGTTAAGAGTCAAGACGTCCACGACAATCATAATTTCAAGACTTTGTATTTGGGGTCTTAAAGACAGAAACAATCTGTGATAAAGGGTGAGAAGTATATTTATACTAACACATGAGAATAATTACTTGTGCTGTCAAAGATGTGTAATTGTGGAGGTATGCTGTAATGACAGGCTGCTCAAGGCTGTGCAGCTCTGCTGTTTGAGCATAAAGGCATTTGGCTTTGTGGGCGTTTTCTCTGATATTCAAAACAAAAATTGGGGGTTTTATTTCATCTGTCTCGTGACTACAAACAGCACAGACTTTTAGTGTCCTTTAAATTTGTTTTATACCCTCTTTAGAGGGTTTTTTCTTCCAACATGTGGATTCCCAACTGCATTGTTTTTCTCCGGAGATGCTGATTTATTTTTTTTTAAAACCAACTATTGATGTATGTGATTCATAAGGTGCACAGAGTTATTAACAAACAAAATACGCAATAAGGTATGGCTGCAAGCTGCTTTTTGGCAGATACTCTCAGGCCTGTCTAAAATCAAGTTCTCTGTGTTGTTCCTGCTGGGTAAATATTTACATCTCGGATGTCCCCTTTCTTGGTAGTTTCAGCAAAGAGGTGCAGAGCTGTGTAAGCCTTGTGAGCTGCCTTAGGAGTTACAGAAAGTCTGAAAGAGCAAGAGGAGTGTACCTCCGTGTGCAATAGAGGATTGTTTCTAGAAAGGGGCTCTGGTTGATTTTTGCCAGTGTTACTTTTTTTTTTTCCTTTGACAATGAAACATCAATAGCCTTGGACTCTGCAACTTTGATGTTTTGAAAATTTACTAAGCCCAAGTACACTTAATTGCAGGCTAACTTCTAGACAAAAAGACCCATTATCTCTGTGTATGGGAACTGACCAAATAGAATGAGACTCTTTCTAAACCAGGCTTGGAAGCCGGTGAAAAGGAGTGCTTTAATCTTCTATAAAGATGAATTATAGGTTACACTTCTGAGTTACACTTCTCTTCTTAAGTTTCCCTTTTGTACTTCTGACGGGTTTCTCAGACAACTGGATGTGAAACTTTTCTGACCTCTTTTTGAGAGTAATACACATTTAGTTTGCGTATGAGAATGTGATTTGTTTGGTTTTTATAATAGAACAGCTTGAATATTGCCAACACTGAACAACCAACTGACACAGGCTTCAGATTCTCCTCCCCCCCCTCTTTGGAAATCCATTTGGATTTGCAAAATAATTCCCTTAGAAATGGTAAACATCATTTCTGTGCAATTTATTGAATTCTTGCTTGGAGTGGAAATCATTGCAACGTCCCACTTCTGCCACTCTCTAAATAATGTGTTTTAGACTTAGAAATTGGTCAGAAAAGAATTTTGAATCTGAAAGCTCTTAATTTCTTTGGCTGAAGATGGAGTCATTGTTTTTAGAATTTCCCTGGGTTTGGATTCAAAAGGGACCACTTACTGTTTCTGGAACTACTTTAAACCAGTTTCTATGCAGTCTCAGTTAAAACCGGCATTCTAGGTAGTGTCAGTTCTTAACAAAAATTAGGCACGCTTGTGTGTTAAAACTAATCTTCTTGGGCTTGTCACTGGTTAGATTTGCCTTTGTGAATTGTGGCACGTAAATTGTGATACTTATGTGAATATAATATTAAATGTCCCTGAAACATTTTCTTATCTTTCCAGGGTATGACATTAGTGTCACTATTTTTCTTAATATTGCTGATGGATGAATACCATTGTCTATCCACTATTAGATGCTTATTAGTAGTAAATGCTCTTCCTGCTAAGTGCATTACAATGCTGACATTTTTAGAGCAGACATATATATATATTAAAAAATATATAAATATATAAATAAAATATATAAAAATTAGACCAAGTCATAATTGCAGGAGAAGGAAAGAAGGAGACTTCCAGAGACAAATGTGGTTATGGTCACTCTGATTCTGAATCTGTCACAAGGTACCATCATCATCAGTATGAACTGGTTTCAAGAATTCCCAGATAATGAGTGTAGTGGTTTGCCAGAATAGTTGAAGCCTGTCTGTTTCTCCCTATGTTAGCACAAGTCTAATAAAAAAAGTGGGGTTTTTTTCTTGTGAACCTTGCCTAGGTTGTTCTGTAGCATTTTTTGATGGGATAATATTGTCGATTTGTAACTTCCATTTCTGCTCTCTAGAACACAGCCTGCATTTTAATGGCTTGGTTAAAAGCTGAAAATAAGAAATACTCTCCTTCATTTATAAATATTTATAGTATATCTAGGCTCCAGTAAGCCACACGCTGAATTTTTGACCAGTGTGGCTTTCATTAAGGTTTCCATGGAAATGATAGTACCCCCTGGCTGAATAGAAACGAGAGCTGTGGCTGTCATTTTGAATTGGCCTTTCTATTTTATCTAAAACAGGGAATATCGGAAGGAACAGAGTTCTTCAATGTATAATAATTCCTACTCTCATGCTGGGACTCAGTGAAGCCTTGTTGTTTGGATGTGTTTAGCCTAGTGATAACGAGTGCTGAGAACTTCCAGCTCCAAAGTCCACCCCATGTGAGTCAGGGTTTAATGCTGCAGCCTGTGGCGGGGTGAGGCGTCTCGGGGACAGGAAATTTGGAGCTGGCTCAGCTGCAGTCCTGGGCCACTGCTGTACAGCAAAAAAATGAGTATGTCTGTATATTCTGGTCATCTGTTCATAGGAAAGCAGAGAAAATGGATATTGTTAATAAGCATCCCTTGACTTCCTGAATCTTCTTCCTTTGACGCAATTTGTAAACCAGGGAGTGCAACTCTGAGCGAGGCTTTAAAGTAGACCTGTTTTAATTTTATGGCTTTATAGAATTTTTCTAAGTAGGTTTGTGGGGTTTGATTTTTATGTGATTACTGCTACATAAGGCTACAAAGAACTAATGACGTTACGTTTGGTTTTTTTGGTTCAGTAGAAAGGATGGTACAACTCTAAGTACGCTTCCTTTTTGGAAAAATACAGATTTATTTTTTTTTTCTTCCCCTTTGGAATGTATTCCAGTTTAATCTCAGAAGCAAACAGCTTGTAAGAAGGATTCTCTAGAGAGAAGGCAATACATTCCCAATTTATTTCCTAATTGGCAGATAGTGGAAACACTTGTTTGGTGTGGTTGTTGCTGTTGGTATGTTTGAAGAAATTTATTGCTTACTCCTTCTCCAGTGTTGTTTCAGAATTAATATTCTCTAAAATATTGGAAATTGCAGTAGTGACAAACTTTCATGAAGTCAGGCTGGTAACGAGGCTACAGTTGTTGTAGAAATTCATAATTATTAGGAGTTGTGGAGTGTAACTGTCACAGCCCTACTAGTAAGGGGAGCTCTTCTGTACTCGCGTATAAAGTATGTATAAAATAGGATGGAAGGAGCTGCTGATGCTCCTTGTCTTGACCATTTCAACAACATTGAAACCCAAATTGTTAGCATTTTCATACTTTGACTGTAGTCGCATGGTGTTGATGAACTGACTCAACCAAACTTTCCTTTGACAGCGTAGTAAGATGGGATCAGTTGTTCAAGTGTGATACTGCTGTTTGTGTGAATGACACCTATTTTGTACATAATGAATATTGTGACATATCAGAAAATGTTGTATTATGTGACGTTTATCAAAGTTTCCTAATTGTAAAATAGAACTGTTTGAGAACTGAATGTTGCTTGGCTGGTATGTCAGTTTTGACCCAGTCCATGAGATCATGACAGGTTAACTTTCAAAAAAAATATAAATAGAGATTATTGCAAAATGTAATTAAGTCCAAAGAGAACTTAATTTACTGAAGCCTTGTGAAAAAACCTTGCTTTTACAAATAGATTGTGCTTTAACAAGCTGTTGAGCATTTCAAACAGTAGTATATTGGGTTTTGTTTTCATAGGTCTACAAAGGTGAATTTCAGCTTCCGGACTTTCTTAAAGAAGTGCCACAGGTACAGTATTGGATTAGTTTCCTTTTTGCGGGTGTGGGGGCAAGTCAACTAGTCTTTATAAACCACTTCTTCATGAACTTGATTTTCTGTTTGATTGTAAGAGAACAGCTGGCTAGAGATAAGAGAATAGCTTGCCCATGAGATTCAATCTCTGGTGCTCTTGCACCCAGTAGTCCCAGGGCTCTTTTGAGTCTACGTGTAACTCCAGTGTTAATGGTATGGTTCTTGTAAATCTGAGTGGACTGAATATTGCTGTGAAACTTAAGGATAAGTTTGTCTCTCTTTTTGTTTGTTATTTGTAGAGAAACTTTATCTTTTGTTGCCTTGCAAGGAAATATTTAAAGTATAATACAGACAGCAGAGATAAGTAATGAGATATTTTAAAAAATAAATAGTACTGTATCAGACAAAACAAACAAAACCAGTTCAGCTGTGGATAGTGGTGGTGTGTTGATTTAATAATCAAGTGAGCTATTGAATTTCAGATTTTACTGAGAATTCATAATCTGGTACCCTTCAAATGCCATTAATTGTCATCAGCTAAGGGATGTAATAGCAGTTGAAAAAGCAAAATCAACGGAGGTTGAAAAAGCAATGGAGGTCTCTTAAAACTGCAGGATCTCTTGATACCTTCCCCCCAGTGATGTGAATGAGGCGAGCTTCCAACCTCACGCCCTTTCCCCATGTAGACATGATGGGAAGGATTTGGGCTGTAACCATTATCCCATTTACAGACAGGGGAGCTCAGCTTGGAAGACGCCATCCCTTCCTGCTGGGTGGCTCTTCTGTGTCTCCTGAAGGTAACAGAGCAGACAAGATCAACTTGTTCCATGGAGCTGCCTTCTTTGGAGTGTTCCCTTTCAGTAGCCTGAAGGGCTTCTCTGTGTGTGGGAGGGATTAATTTTTTTCCCTTTCCAATGTGTAGTGAAATTAATTCTCCCTCCCATGGCCTTGCAGATTTAAGCTCTACTAATCTAGCCATGAAAGGTCACAGCAGATGTTCTAGACAAGGAGCAAATAATTTAATTCACTTTTATCAGAGAAATAACAAAAATATTTGTATTTTATTGCTTAAATATTTTATATGAAATAAGTAGAACATGTAGCAATTGGCTTTGTTTTCTTGGGTAAGAGCTGCTCAACTAGACTGATAAAAATACCAGTTTTATGGGCTGTATAATTGATGGTAAATGTCTAAATGCCATCTAAAGTGCTTTCTGCACTGTTCTTTGATAGAAAAACAGGAAGTTGCTCATTACTGTCTCGGGGAGGGTTCAAGTAAAGCTAAGTCAAAAAATACTTGGGTTTTTTTTTAAATTCTTCCTGCATATGCAGGAGTAGAGTGTTGCAGAATTGGGAGAGAAAGGATTTTTAGGGGCTCTCTGCCTCCAGAGTTGTATATTGCTGCTCGTATTACTTTAGATTTCTACTTGATTTTCCATCCTTAATGATACAGTACAGAAGTTTACATGGAATGGAAGTGAAATAATTTGCAATGTCTTTACTTTTAAAAGGGAAAAAAGCAACCCACAACTAATGGCTATAAGCTTTCTTGACTTTGGATCCCCAACAGTAGGACTCTGTGATTGTGACTTCTGTTAGATGTAGAGGTTAAAGAATACACAGGAGAATCTACCACGTGCAAAGAAAGCATTTTGACTTACTCCGTTCATTCAAACAAAAATTGGTTGATTAAAAAGGAAAACTGGTTTCTTTTGTTCCAGCCAAAGAAGACAATAGAAAGGAAGTCTCGTGGCAAGATAAAATGAACATGGATCAGTAAAGTCGAATAGCCGTAGTGTCTGTTTCATGTTTTCAGAATATAACTTTTTGCTGTGGACACCAAATCTTTCTGATAAATCTTTGTGGTCTCTAATGTGGGCTTTGCTCTTTGACTGGATGTTTGCCTGCTCTCACCCTTTGACCAGTCAGTGCTCATGCTTTGCCAGTTTTGCACAGCTAATAGAAAAACCATTAAGGACCTGGCATCACGCAGCTACCTGTGCTGTTGCTCACAGCGTTGTTCACTCTCAACTGCTGGCCAAAATGTCTATGCAGCTTAGCGGCGAGACAGCTACTGAAACGTGTGCTGCTTAAAAGTTATTGTCAGCAAATTGTATGGAGAAAGTGTGCTGTAGTTACTTTTCATGCTTTCAAATGCAATTATTGTGGTTATTTCACGATCTACAACCTTACAGATAAAGCTGCAGCGCATATAGCTGCAGGCACAGAGTGTCGAAACAGAAGGAGATTAAATATTGCTGATAAGGATTTCTGGAAAATGCAGGGAGATGAGCTGTCTTTAAAGTTTAACACACTGTATAGATAGTGTGCCAGCAGAATAAACCATCCTTGATCTGCCTGCAGTATCAAAATAAATGATCCTTGATCTGCCTGCAGTATCTGAGAGTTAAATTATGCTGTCCATATATCCCAGTTATCTTGTAATACTAGAAGGAGCAGACCAGTTTCTTTAAATGCCCTCTTCCAATCCATGTGATAGGGAGGTTTCATATGGGACTCTGCTAAATTTCAGGAGGTGGATTGATACAAGTTAGCATGGTGTGATTACAGTATTTACCAAACTTTAAGAAGACTTATCCAAAGTAAAGAAAGATCATCTAAAAAGCAAAAATAAGCTTTGTGAAATAGTAAGAGAATATTTCTTAAACCATAAAAACCAACGCTGGAGTTGAAATTGATGCTGATAGTGTTCTCCTTTAGTATTATACTAAAGATAAAATTAACATGATGTAACTAAAGAGCTAGATGGTGCTCATAATGGTATCTTTTCCTCTAATGTAAAATAGCTAATTTCATTTTAATTATTTACTTGACAGACTGAACCTATGGAATAGAAGATGCGATGGATATTTCTTGCACAGAAGGTAATAAAAGAGCGTGCAGTCCTGCTCGCTGCTGCTTCTTGATTTAGTTAATGTGACCTTTTTTTAACTTGCATAACCCCATGTGAGATTCTGGGTAATAAAAATATGAAGATCTGGATCTTGATTCAGAAGGTGTAAAAATCACACTGAGGTAAGTGCTAGTGGTGGGAGCTACAAAAGCATAGTTCAGGTGCTTGAAGACTCGCAGCACGGTTCATGGCAGTTTGTGGTGTTTGCTGTTGGATTGTCAGTGCCCATTTAGAGCTTGGAATCAAAATGAGTCCATAAAACTGCCCCCCTGCTCAGCCTGGTGTTCCTTAGCAGTTTCTTGTTGTCTTTAGTATCCGTGTGTCTTTCAGTGCTGTGGCACACAACAGATTCAGGCCCCATTTTAAAATAGTGAAACTTTAAAGACGACTCTTAATCATCTTTGTCTCTCGTTTTTAAATCAATTGCCCTTTCTAGATAGAGGAAATTGCTGAAGATGAGCTGATCTGTGTAACTTGCTTTTAATATGTTCCATAGCCAGTATTTTAAATAAACTGCATTTTAGTTGTTGAATGAACAATGGCAAGATTGTGCAAGGACCTCGGTAAATTCCAGACTAGTTGGCGAAGGAATGGCACAAGATTTACTGTATTATTCCAGGATTTTTACTTGCCAGCTGGGTCATCAAATGTTCTGGCTTGACAACAAAAGATGGCAAAATGCATCCAGTTTAAATATAGCCCAAAGCAACACGCCTCACACATACCCAGTGTTGATATTTATTATGTGGCCATAAATATAGCACTCTCTATAGCCCTAAATACAGCCAGAACCATCACAGCAATTAGAAATAATGGATCTAAAAGATTTCCAAAGATTAACTGCAGGCCTTCATTCTGAAATCGATAGAGAAACCATAATCTTTTCACATAGTCAATGTTAAAATGACTAAAACATCTACTTGATTTTGCCACTTACCTCTTGGAAAAACGGATTTAAAACTACAATATTTCTGTCTAAAGCTGCTGTCTAGTTTCTGAGAAAGCAGATTGTGAACTTCCCAGCAGTAACTGCCACTGGTGCATTGTAATGAAAGAGACCCTTTCAGCATATAAGTGGAAATTCAGATATTTTATTTTTTCTTACATCTAAATAACCCCCAAGAAATAACTCTAGTGATAAACGATGGAAAAAGCAGGCACATTCCTTGCAGGGAAGTTCTTAGTGGCTGTCTTTAGCCTTGACAGTGACTCTTCACCTACTGAGATAACAGCGATTACTCTCAATTACATGTTATTTGTATTTACAAAATGTTGTCAGGGATAAAACCAGAATATTACATTGCATAACTTTATTTTTCTTCTCCTTTCTTCTCCAGACTGCTGCCTTTTCGATGGAAACGATCTTATAGGGACTGTCCCGCTGAGATGAGTGAGGTTACTGCTCATGGCCTCCTTTTTTCAGAATTTTCTCCCCCATTTCTTTCATACTGTTTTTCTTCCAAATGTTGCTGTTGTGAGCGCATGTAAACCTGTTTAAAAAAAAAAAAAAAGAAATCACTGATGTTACTGTAGAACCGTATTACATTCGCACAACTATTTTTTTTAAGGTTTTAAAAAGTGCAAAGTAATGCCTGTCTCCAAAATTGCTATTCTGTCTTAATTACAAAACTCCATCTTCAAGGGATTTTTTTTTTCTTTCCTGTAGCAGTTTGGTTTTAAATGTATGAAGCTTCCAAAAGAGTGGTCTGTGTTGTCCTACAAGATTTTTGGTGGAACAGTTGTTTGTTTTATTCACATGTGGAAATTGTTAAATATCTTTTATTTAAAAAAAAAAGTTGATAAATTACATGTACAATTACAATTCAATGATCTTTTGTATTTTATTTTTCAAAATAAATGCTTTAAATGTGATTGATTCTTTTTTTTAAATGTGTTTGCCTCAGAGTTAAGATTTAAATAATTCAAGATATTGATGTATTACTCTGATGGAAGATGTGATCTAATGGCCTGGGTTTGGATTCTCTTAATTTTTAAAGTTTGCAGTTGAATGTGTTTTGTTTGCTTTTAATAGTTGAGTGGTGAGGAAAAGGCAAATGAAGAGTATCCTACAGAGAGGTGTAAGAGAGTAACATGAGATTTGTTTCCTGCAGGAAAAGGTAGGTAATTTTTAGCCCACTGGATTTGTTCCTCGAGCAATTGTGCTCACAGGTGCCACTGCTGCCCAAAACCCCATGGGGAAACTTGGATCCTGAAGCTTTGAGCATCCATCAGTCAGTGTGGAAGGTGATTATTCAAGTAAGGCATTTTGGGGATGGATTTTGTGGGGGTTTTTTTGTCCCTTCAGTGCTTCTTGGTGTACTGAAGGTGGCCTCAGCCTTCTCCACCCCTGTAAAGGGAAGAAATACACTCTTCCAAAAGAGGAGAGGAAATCTTTTAATTATCTTCTTTCCACAATTAGGATTTGAAACAGGTTTTCCAGGTTTTTTTTGTTGTTGTTACTACAATTCCATTTTGAGATCGCTAACGTGTGTTTGTAAAACCACCAGTGACTGAAGGGAAATAAGTTAATTTTACAGTTTGGTACCGATTTACCAAATCTTTACCGTTGTGGGCAAAAGCGGCCCTGCAGCCCCCCCTAGCGCCGGCAGCCGGCGGTGCTGCCCCTCGCTTTCCCCGGGGCGCCCGGGACGGAGCCGCCTGTCCCGGGACCGAGGGCAGTGAGGTGCGGCAATTAACCCCTGAGATACGGGATCTTTTCCCTCACAGATGGGCAAAAATGAGGAAAAAAAAAACCCCAACCCAGGGCCCGGCGGTGGGAGCAGCGCGGGATGAGCGCTCCTGCCGCCCCCAGTGAGGGGACAGTCCCGTTCGGCGGCCCCGCCCGCGCGGGACCCGGATGGGCCCTACGTGACGCGGGGGCGCGGCGGCCGCTCCCGCTCCCCCCCCTCCCGAACGGGCAGCCGGTGAGGGCGGGCGGGCCCGCTCCTCTGCTGGGAGGCGGGGGGCGAGGCGGCGCCGTTCCCCGCCTCGGCCCCTTCTCCGTCCGCCGGCAGATGTGGCGGCG
>NW_015090977.1:3393406-3437576 GCF_001431845.1 Calidris pugnax | reverse complement strand
GCCGGGCGCGGCAGACGCGGCGGCAGGCGCTTCCCCCGCGGCCCGGCAGGGGGCATGAGCCCGTTCACCGGCCACCGGCGCCCTGTCAGGTGAGGGGCGGGAAAACCCCGCGGCACCGGGCTGAAGCGCGGGTCGGGCCCGGCCGGGGGAAGGGGAGGGTGTCGGTGGAGCCGTCAAGGGGCGGTTTTGCAGCGGCGGCTGAGGGCAGTCCCTGCCCGGCCCGGGGCCGGCGGTGGGGTCGCGGCAGGACCCCGGCCTTCGCCGGTCGCACCACAGAAAGTCAGCTCCCGCATCTACAGGCGCTTTCTGGTGAATTCCGTTAGTGTTCAAGCTGTTTAGAAGGAGCTAGCAAGGTGCTAGGGGACAGTTAATATATAACTGCTTAGTGAATCGTTAATTCACCGGACACCTGGGTTACCCAGGCGTCTGCCTCAGTTTCCGAGCTCCCTTGGGCCTGTGCTGACCCGTCCATGGACAGGACGGTGCCTCCACTCTTCGTGGTGGTGAGACTGGAAGGGTGTTTCGAGCTCATAAAGACTTGTGAGTGCAGTAAAATTCTGTGTAAGAAAATAGTTGCTGCCAGGCTGTATAGAGTGGGTGGTCTTTCTCTGCTGGTCATTCGGCCTCCTTGTTGTCTTCTTCCTACCCAAGAAGGTCGCTGCGGTGATGTTTCCCATCGTGTCCTCCCATATGGCGTGTCTTCGCTCTTTGATGCAGAAGTTAATTTACAGTATCCCTTCATCACACTCTGTGTTGTCCTTGTTGTCCCCTTGCTGGGGCTGTTTAGTTTGAGGAAGAGACTGAGGGGAGACCTCATCACTCTCTTCAACTACTTGAAAGGAACATTGTAGAGAGCTCAGTGCTGGTCTCTTCTCACAGGTAATTAGCGATAGAACAAGAGGGAATGGCTTCAAGCTGCAACAGGGTAGGTTTAGACTAGACGTTTGGAAACAATTCTTCACAGAAAAAGTGGTCAGAGACTGGAATAGGCTGCCCAGGGAGGTGGTTGAGTCACCATCCCTGAATGTGTTTAAGAGTCATTTAGATGTGGTGCTGGGAAATATGGGGTAGGGGAGAACTTTGTAGAGTAGGGTTGATGGTTGGACTCGATGATCCTGAGGGTCTTTTCCAACCTGAACGATTCTATGATTCTGTGATTCTTTGCTAATGACTAGAGATGCTGAGTATGTCCAGAATTTTACACTCAAATATATAAATACAATTTCCTGCAGCTCAGGGATCCCTACCATTTTTCAAGATGTTTCTTCACTATTCTCACACGGATTAATTAGAATTAACTGGATGTCCTGTCTTTTCCTACTTCGTTCACACATCTGAGTCTCTTGAAGAATGCTATGGAGACATGGCTGTCACGTCTCATTCTGTGTCCTCACGGGGACTCAGTTTCTCTTGAAAAAGGAGAGCCTTCCTGGCAACCTGGTTGGTGTCTCCCCAAAACAAGCACATTCCTATCAGGTGGCTTTGAGTAGCAGTTTGTGTGGGTCTTCTGTGATGGATTCATACATCAGTACCTTGATGACAAAGAATTTGACCGTGTAATCATTATGTCAATTTTTTACAGGTATGTAACTTTGCCAACACCGGTGTAGCCTCAGAAAGCATTTAAGAGAAGCTGTTTAAAACAATAGAGAAAAGTTGAGGGAACAGCAGAGTCTTGAAAAGCTTTTTTGAATCTTGGCATCAAGTAAAACTCGATGCACCTCTAGGGCTGCTACCATTCCCTAGGGAATGAAGCAAAGCTTGCAGGTCCAGTTCATTCAGTAAGCTTTCTTTGGTGTGTGTATGTGAGAAGCATCTGAACTGTTGATAACAAAGCTCCGGGAAGTAATCTCTGCCATTTAAATGACAGGCAGCTTGTCAACTGGAAGGAGGTATTTCTGGTAGAGTTGGATGGTGCTGACGTGTGATTCAGTTAAATATTTGATGTAGAACTCATTTTGCTGAGTGATGATGTTTTCTGATTAATGATCTGTTGATTTGGCCTGAGACGCATTTGAAAATGAAATGGATACATTTACTTAGTTTAAATAAACAAAACAAACCCTGTAACATTAGCGTGAGATTTGACGGAGAAATATTTTTCTGCCTACTTCCTAATAATTATTGCACATGCTTTAGGTGGAGGTGATATTCAAGTGGGTGCGTATTCCCCATGGAGTGAAGAGAACTGAAATGCAGAAGATTGTATGTCAGAAAACTGACCAGTGATGAGCTTGTGTTTTTCTTTTAGGAAGGCTCTATTCCAGTCAGGATACTGCTGTTTCACTACTCTGTGTCTGTGGATGAACAGGAAGTGAAGCAAACTTAGAGAGGAACTTCTATACCTTTTAATGAACGTCAAAAAACAGGTTAAACTTGTCAATGATCAATCTCTTCATTTTACTGCCACTAATCTCATTCTTGAAATCCTTGACTAATTATGGGCTGAGAGCTTCTATGCTAAACCTCACTATTTAGGGGGTTGCTGTGTGTGAACATAACATAATTAACCTATTCTCTCATGGTTTTTTCCTAAAAACATGGTGTCATATTTTTCCTAGTGTCATGTTGAAGGAGGATTATGAAAGAGGAAGAATTATTCCTTTTTCCTAAACCTCTACTTCTGCTGGGAAAGAGGGCCTTTTGGGTACAGTGCCAAATGGATGAACTTACCCAAAACACATTCTGTGGCCAGGATCCTGATAAGCTTAATGGAGATGAGTTTTGTTTATTCTGAGTATATGCTCCATTTACTTGAAAGCCATGGGACGTTCTTGAAAAATGAAAAATGTGGACAATTAAAGATCACATTTTTGGTCAGTCTTGAATTCTTTTGAATAGCCTTAAGAGAACTGGGAATACAGCAGTCAAAGCACTGGTTTTAAGTAGCAGCATTATAAATAATTGACAGTAAATACAGCCTCACAGGCAATTTTGACTATACATCTTATAAATGAAGCTTCTACAAGCTGTGTCTTGGTGATAATTTGTTTACCTCCTTAAAAGGAGTCCCTACTAAAATAGTCTTTCATTTCTGTTGTATATGTTATTTATCTGTGAGGTATAGTTGACTTCTTTAGATGATTTATGATGTCAAAATAGATGTTGTTTCAGGACAAATATTAAAATTGTTAATAGGTTGTGGCCGTTGAGAGGCCTTTCTGTCCTTATTTATCTGCCTGTGCATTGTACTGTGGTGGAAAAAGGGATTATGAAGTGAAAGTCCAGCTTTTGAACTGTAGAGTTGAGAACTTAAATACCTATCTTGAGCCGAGACAAACCTCTTAACGAGCTGCAGTTTGAAAAGAAATTTTTGAAACTTCACGGTACCTATTTATCCAGGCTTATTGGGGTGTTAAACAGGATCTAGGATTCAGCCCCAAATGTTGGGGAAAGAAGACAATGTTCCCTCCCACAGAGTGTGGAGGTTTTGACCCATTTAGCTCCCTGAAGTATGTTTTGGGCAGGAGCATCCCAGCTCTGTCTGCGTTTGTTTTGAATTTGCAGCATTTCCTTTGAGAGCTGAGATCTACAGATAGTCTGACAGTGTGCATAATGACTGTATTAGCAGAATTAGTAAGGCAGAATAATTAATCATGGCTATTAAAATTTTATGTCATTTCTGCGTGTCGATTTTGATTGGAAGCAACCTTTATGAAGCATTTAGTCAATAAATAAACACACCTGATCCGCTTGTGCCAATATCCCTTCCCTTTTTGTCATTTAGAGCGATGTGAGACAAGGAGTTTACAGGATTAAAGAGCTGGATAAAACCTCCTGGCGGTTTAATTTCTTGGTTAGGATGTTGTGATGCCACTGGAGACACCACAGCAATCCTGGGAACAGAGATGTTTACATAAGAATGCAGCGTAAAGGGAACAGCGGGGTTTCTGGGCTTTCCTACTCTGCTCTTTCAATAATGCAGTTTATTGTTAGTCCCTCTGGTTGAAGATGGACTAAAGTGGGGAGAGCGCTGTAGCTGGGGCTGCGATGGATTCTTTTTTCTGGGCAGGAAGGGAAATGGATAATTAGCAGTAAACACATAATATAATACGCGGAGTTAACGACGTGCGTCTCAGTTTGTGTCCAGTGCGATGGGATGCGGAGGGCGGGAAAACGCCTCTTTTCTCTTCTCTGGTTAAAAAGCTCGATTTTCTGGCTTGATCAGGAGAGGCTGGAAGTGAGCAGGGAGCCTTTGCGGTGCCTCTGGTTGTGCCCAGCGGGGTCCCGGCTGCTTTTTGCAGCTGAAGGTGACAGCCCGGGAGCGGGAGAGCGGGGTGTTGCCCGGCGTGCGGGGCCAATGAGGACCCGCATTCCGGGCTGTGTTCCTGCCGATGGCCTATTGGGATGGACGGGCTGGAACGGCAGCCACCCAAATTCACCCAGCAAATGACATTTTGCTGCAAAAGCAGCAAATCAAAAGCGGAGCCAATCACGCAGCGCACCGCACAGCCAATGGACGCCGGGCTCTTACCCAGCCACTGGCAGGGGCTCTGTGACTGCTGGACCTTGGTACGGCTCCGCAAACCCTCTCTCCCGGTTTGTTTCTCAGCACCATAGTCATCCTCGCCGTGATTCATTTCCCAGCGCTAACGATGCCATTGTAAATGATCTGTGTGAAGCCGGGGAGTTACGTGCCTCGCCTGCCACGTGATCTTCCGCAGCTGGTAGGGGAGAGTAATTTGGGTCTGGTTTCCCATTTAGCATTGCCACGGCTGCCTACCCAGCAGACCTGCTTACGAGAGCCAGAGGGATGGTGGTAGTTACGGGGCAGAACAAAGTGAGTGGAGACCCGGATGATGCCATGTCGAGCTCGGATGCAGAGGATGATTTCCAAGAGCCAGCCACTCCTACTGCAACCCAGGCAGGACAAGCACTACCTCTGCTGCCTCAGCAGGTAAGAGCTCTCTGGTACTCTTCATCTGATAAGGTCCAGTTATTGCAGCACGTACTGCTCAGGTGCCAAAGAATTGGGGATTTCTTTGTTGGAGTATCGATGGATATACAGTTCAGTTTCCATTAGTGGCTGAATGGCTGAATAAAACTAAATCTCATGAATTTTAGTTCAGTAGCTTGGCAGCATTACTCAGAATTTCCATTCGTGTTTGGACTTTACAAATGCAAGTAAGTGTTGTTCCGGTAACGAGGCATCTTAAGGTGTGATACTAAGATTTTAGGCCTGCTGTAAACCTAATGTAAACACAGAGTCACTGGGGTTTTTTCAGTGTAGAGTAGTGTAGCATAGTGTAAAGGAACCAGTAGAGTAGCAACTGAGTGCAAGTCCCAAGGTTGGACTGAGATTTCCTACCTTGTTTGTTTGTTTATGAGTGTGGAAGAGGGAGGGAGGGATTTGTTTTGGTTTGTTGTTTTCTGTCCCTGAAAGAGCCAAGAGGAAGCATTCACGCTTTTAATGAATAGCTGGTAATAAAGCTGAGTGATTACTGCTATTTCAGATTTCCAAATAAAATTCAAACATTCACTCATTGTACCCAAAAGCCAGCCAAAGTGTTCAGGTTGTTAACCCTTGAACCTCACTGTTGTGTGGCAACAGGCCGGGAAAGAAGTGTTTGTTGGACCAAGTTAAGTCCTAGTGGCAAGAAGTGTTTCCTGTGTCTTCTAGAAGTTGTAACCCATTTGGCCTGAACATGTCTGCAAAGGACTGGAGGCTCATTTCTGGTGATGTGATTCCATTTGCAGTTTCCAGAAGTTGTTCCACTAAACGTAGGAGGCATGTATTTTACAACAAGACTGTCAACGCTGAGACGTTATGAGGACACAATGTTGGCGGCTATGTTCAGTGGAAGACACTATATTCCAACAGATGCTGAAGGCAGATACTTCATTGACAGAGATGGAACCTACTTTGGGTAGGTACCGTGTCCTCGGTTGTATATTTTAAAAGTTGCTACTGAAGAAAATTATTTTTAAAGAAAAGTAAGTTTTAACATTCTTTTTTTTTCCTTCTAGTTATATCATGTTTGTGTACTAGGTAAACGTGGCTGACTGGCATCCACGCCTTCGAAACATCTCAGGAGAGGATCATACTGAGATTAAAAAACTATTTGTTTTATTCTTAAGGGCTTAAGTTTTCAATGGGAAAAGAAAAACAAGTAATGTTTTGAATGGGTGCATTGTCTCCTCTAGAGTATCTCCTTTCAAGGTATCAAAGTCGTTTTGATGTTTTAAAAAATAATATATTTGGCATTGCTTTTCATGGGAAGCTCTTTTGTACAACACTGTTTTTGATTGATATTACAGTATTTATGATAAAGAGGGAGTGGAAGGAATGCATCTAGGTTTCTTAAACCGTTAAAAGTATGACATTTTCAGTGTTTAAGCAGGTTATAATGTAACTGGTAAAAAACCACAAGCCTCGAAGAGTATTTTTTTGAAAATTATTTTTGATGGTAAAGCCATATTCCTTCACCTTCAAGATTCCTTCTTGAAGCTTTTGTTTTATTTTTAATTAATCTAACCATGATGTTACTAATATTCTGTTTGAATTGGTGTGAGATTGCTAGAAAAGGTAAGCAGTGTTCCTGGGTTAAGGTCTTTGCCCAAAGCACCCTTTGCAGTTTAACTTACATTTCTTGTTTCTCCTTTGTAGACATTTCCTTAATCTCTTCAACAGCGAAGGATTGAATTATTTCCAAAGCATATTTGGACTATGTCATGATCTGGGACAGAAGTAGATTAAGTCACTGTGTATATTGGAAAATAATTGTTTCTTTACATTTGGCAATTTGGAAGTGCGTGGCGCTTTGTTGGAAAATCAATTCATTTGTGATGTTATCAATCTGAATTAAAAATACAGCTAGAACAGAGCGCCAAGTTAGCACGTGCTGTAATTGTTGACATTCTAATGAAGATTGCAGTAATGCTTGGTTTATTTGATATGGTCAATAATAATTTTGTTGGTTAATGCTTATAAAGTGATTTCTTTCCCTGTTGAAAATCTGGCCACTTAACTCTTTCAGAACTAGAAGGAAATGTTTTTTCTCTCTCTATTATTATTCTAACAAGTGTATATGGCCCTGTGAAGAGAACACCTCCTTTGCAGACAGACCATGCGTTCAGCTTGAATCCTGGTTCTGTGTGGGATAAAATGTCCGCGCATACGATTCTCTAGGAAAATGGAAACGATTTTGACACAGACTTAAATTTGAAATACAGTGACTACAATCTCTCTTCCATTAAATACTGTCCCCTCTTCTACTTTATGTGGTTACTTCACCTTGAACTTTTTGTTTAAATGTTGATGGGGTTTTTTGGGTTAATTTTGACATTAACAGAAGCAAAATGTGAAATGATGACTTGGAAACTTGAACGTGGCTAATGCCTTTAGAAACATATGTTGGAAATATGACTCATGGTTATTTCAGCTACTGTCTAAACGTAAAGATTTCTATCGTAATAGTATAAGCAATGAATATCCAGCAGTTTCTCACCTTTCCCACCTGCAGCAGTTCTGGTGGAAACTTGTTACTTAATAGTATTTTTGCCTTTTTTTTTCAGAGACATACTTAACTTTCTACGATCTGGTGACCTGCCGCCAAGAGAGCGAGTGAGGTCAGTTTACAAGGAAGCACAGTATTATTCCATAGGACCATTGCTAGACAATCTAGAGGATATCCAGCCTCTGAAAGGAGAAAAAGTTAGACAAGCTTTCCTGGGCCTGATGCCATATTACAAAGGTAAATAAACAAAGTAGTATTGACTGTTTCTTCTAGCGTGGTTCAAGTAGTGTACATGGTGCTTTCGGGTCTGCTTTCTGCTTTCGGGCTAATGCCATTGTGTTTGAGAAGTTTATTATGTACCTTTCGTGCTCTTTAGATCTTTGACGTCTCCACGTTGGATTTGTTCCTGCTGTATCCAAGGATGTGGATTTTTATGCTGTCTTAAAAGGGAGCAAGATCTAGGCCACAACATGCAAAGCTTATTATTAAATGAGAATGTTTTTCTGCCTCTGCATTTGTTCTGTTAGGGCCTGCACTTGAATAAATTTGGGCATATAGTAAAGACACTAAGTCACAAGATAACAGAGATTGATTTAATTACTGTATATCTAGCTACACGCAGCTTCCCATTGCTGATGGTATTATGTTAAGAATAACTTGTTAAGCACTGAAGTAATATGTTTCACATTAAATAATTGCATTTGTTTTCTTTCACTAGGTGCTTCGTAGTTATTTTCAAGTTGTTTGTTTTTTTTTTTTTAGATCATTTGGAACGGATAATCGAAATAGCAAAGCTGAGAGCTATGCAAAGAAAAGCAAGATTTGCAAAACTGAAGGTCTGTGTCTTCAAAGAAGAGATGCCCATCACTCCCTACGAATGCCCACACTTCAATTCTTTACGCTTCGAAAGGAGCGAAAGCGAGACAAAGCTGTTTGAGCATCACTGCGAAGTCGATGTATCTTTTGGCCCCTGGGAGGCTGTAGCTGATGTCTATGATCTTCTGCACTGTATCGTGACAGACCTGTCTGACAGAGGGATAACGGTGGATCATCAGTGTATCGGGGTGTGTGATAAACACCTGATAAACCACTATTACTGCAAGCGTCCTATCTATGAATTCAAGATTACCTGGTGGTGAGTTATTTTGGCCAGAACGGTGCAGGGATAAAAGGACTTCTAGACGACAATTGCTTTTTAATAATTTTTGCAACGTTGTCTCTGGAAACGCATTGCTGCTAACGTCTGTCGGAATCAGTCTGCTGACGTGTCGGCTAACGCTTAGCTGCTCAGCAAAAGGGAACCCGGTGCAGAGGTTGAAAAAAAAAAACCTCTGAAATCTTGAAAAAACCAGCCTGAAACAAGACTGTTGGCTCAGGTACCTTCACGAGGCACAAAACAAAATCACCTCATGGAAAATGTGGAGAGGAGCGTCTAACGTCTTTTTAAAAGGTGCCACCCACCACGTGGCTTTGTCTGCAAAGTGGATATTGCAGATCTCACCCGTGTTATTGGAAAGCCGGGGTGCTAATAACGCTGACGTAACGTGGTTGAATTTTACCCACTTAGAAATGTTTTAGTCACTACTTAAACTTACCACTTTATACAATTGAGTAACACCCAGCACAGAGATTCTGGAAATGTGATTTTGATGTAATAGATCATTTAAAGAAAAAATAGTATTCCCTATATATTATTAATTGTTGTCACGATGAAGCTATATTTCTTTTTTAATTATGAATCTGCGTTGTGAATTATAATATTATATTTCAATTCTTTCCATTGTTATAAAAAGGAATAGCAGATTTGGAATATATTCCTTAATGCTTTTAGGAATAATAATAACTGTTCATGAAGACTTGTGCCTGTTTTTAGCCTTAGAAATTCTAAATGTTTACAGTATCTACAAAAAAACAGAAGCTCTATAGAATCAGGTCATTTACAAAGGCTTTTGGTAAATGAGAAAACCCTGTATGTATGTTCCTATTAGCAGAAGTAAGAGGAATATTTAATGTATATTATTTTATTACTAACTCTTTTTACATTCTGTGATACTAAACTTTGTTCTAGAGTTAGTCAGATGATGATACTAGACAAGTGCTTCCTTCACCTCACCTTCTTCAGACAATTAAGTCTCATTTTTAACGTTCTTGTTGATCCTTTCCTGATACTGGTGAAGTATCAGGAAAAAGAATTTTCAACCTCCATATTCAAATATTTCTCCAATTTCTCCAATTATAAAGCAGTATGTCTGGCTGGTAGATTTCTTTCCACACTGGAAGAGGCAGCCATTGCAGAATCATGTTCTTTTCAGAAGGTTATTGTTGCATTTCTGACGTTAGTAACTGCATCCTGAAGTTGGATTTCTTCATGTCCAAAACTGAAAGGTAGATCTAAACATCTGAAGATGTTACTGTTTTGTGAGGTACAGAAAACTGGAGTATTTTTCAAAAAGACCCCACTCAATCCTAAGGAGAGAGGAAAAGTAAATGTTTGCATGTTGCATTCCATTGGATTAGTTAATCCAAAGATATTGCTTAATTAAACTTTTGACTTTTTCACTTAAGAAGCGTGTTAATTGCCATGGTCAAAATTCTCAGTTACCTGAGGTAGTTTTTAGAATAGTTCCAGGAACTTTATGATCAAAATGTCTTGCAAAAAAAGAGGCAAATTGTTTGCATTGTCATACTTTTATGTATTTAATTTAGAAAATTTTAGTAAATTGTCTCTCTGAGGTGGGGATATACGGCTCTAATGATCTCTTTTCCAATGTTTACTGACAGAGAATCATTGTCAAGTGCTGAGCTTCGAGTCCAGAGCTTAAATTTTGAAATGGAGGGAAGGAAGAAATGATGTGCATTCGGATCTTATTATAAGTTATTTTAAATTGTTTTCTTAAATACGGGCCTTTGTGTTACACAGAGTTGTTCTGCTTGTGTTTGACAACCCAAAATTAAGTCAAACCGAGACCAGTAAAGTATCCCTAAATTGAGAGGAAGCTTGCATGGTGTGTTCACTATTCTGCTGGCTTCTTTTTTGTTTTTCCAGGGAATCTTAAACTGTAAACTACAATTTCTAATAAAATTACATAAGGTCTGAAAGCTGAGGCTTACAAAGTTTTGGCCGCTTGTACACTTCAGACATGTAAGTTGAGGATTTTCAGCATCAGTTTATTTAGAGACTGCAATGAGAATTGCAGTTTTAGTGGGTTATTTGGTGTTTCTTTGCCCCTTCCCAGATACATATTTCCATGGGACATAACTCTGGTTTGAATTTCAGCACTCCTTGCAGAAATGGAACAGAATCTGATTTAAGAGTATAACTTCTGGTTGGGCTTTTGGAATTTTTCTGTTGTTATTCTGGAGAAGCTATAATGACAAAATTTGTGTTTCGATCATGTTTGCTATTTCTTAACATGCACACACTGATATTTTTATAACTTTTTCCTGTTTATTGCGTAAATAAGTAAGGAAGACTACCTAACCAAAAAGATAAAAAATTAAAATCTTGGTCTGTATCAGTTGCTTTGTCTTAATCGAAGCTTTTCATCCTTCAAATCCTCCAGAAGACAGCAAATGTTAAGTGCAATATCAAAAAAGAAAACGTGGATTTGAGCCAACATGCTTTCATCAAACTCATACATTCTGTGTCGTGGTTTGTGCGAGTTAACAATATTGCTATTGACTCCACTTGTTCTAAGCAGTCTTTGTTTACAACGATTTAGATGATATTGCCTAATATGTGTTCGTTTTTTTGACAGAAACAGAAGAGTTGTGCAGGCGGATGTCAGGAGAGTGTAATCTAATAACTGGTTTATATAACATTATTGACTTATCTTTTCTTGGCGTATAGAGTAATTTTTGAAATTCTGCGTTTGCAACAAAAATGTGAGTAGCTGATCTACTAAATCCATGTTTAAGCTGATCGATGTTTTGATATATCATGAATGCTTTATAATTGTCTAATTAAACTAAATGCATAGGTAATAGTGCTTTTTTTTTTAATTTGGGACTTTCCTTTGTATCTGGCTAGGCCAGAGGTTTGCTGGAACGTACTTACCTGTTTCTCTGTGCTTCTACTTAGCTTTTTTGCCACTTTATCGTCATCTCTGTAGCTGCTTTTCCACCCCCACACTCCCAAATACCGTGTTTGTGGGCTGACACCATGGACACATTGGCCGTGCAGTCAAGGGTCTCAGGTTGTCAGTGGAATGTCACTATGAATATTGTGTTTGCAAATCATTAAAAGGACAACACACATCAGTCCATTCAGCTCATTCAAAATGAAGGAAAGACATTTTTTATTTGGTGTTCTGAGACAGGATACGTGCCATTTTTGGTTCCAAATTGATATACACAAACATGTCTTAGAATCAACCTTTTTTTCCCCTTTTCTCCTAAATAAGAAATCTCAAATATTTTCAAAGCACAGGTTGTATATACAGATTGTGGTGATTACTCTGGTTTTTATGAATACTGAGGTAATAGTGGGACAGTTGAGGGATAGTTACTTCAAAAGTAGAATTGTTCACTATTGTTTTTAGGTTGCTATGTGTCTGAATAAAAATGTAACGAGATTAATCTTTTTAACATCTCCTCTATATATGCATAGTCTGGTGGTTTTTAACAGGAAGCAAAGGGAGGTCTTACTGTCGGGTCTCACATAAAATGACTTGGCCAATTTCACAGCATGTTGATTGTTTCTGCATCAGTTCTAGACTTGTAAAATAGGAAGGAAACCTTCTCATCTTTATAGAGCACTCAAAAATGACACAAAAAGATATTGATGGGCAGCATCCACTTAATGGCTGTTGATTTCAAGAGTTCAAAAAAAAAGTTAACATAACTTCTCAACTTGGTGCAGGCTTCTGAACTCGAACACCACAATACTCTACATACATAGTCATCTGAAATGCTCATTGCTGAGCCTTCATCCTCTTTGGAGGAAAGTCAAGGTGCATCTTTGATCTGGAAAGCCTTTGAGCCGTTAGCAGATTCTTGCTTGTACTCATGGTGCATGTTTTTTCTAATACTGCTAGATAAGTTTTTTTTTTAAAGCTGATTTTAGCCCAAATTTATAGTGAGGGATCAGTTTCTGTGTTGATGAGGGTGTGGGTTCTTTGGTTTGTTTGGGGGAGTTCTAGGTCTTAGTTATCCAAGTAGCAAAAACAGTGAGTTATTGCAGCAGAAAGTTCTGCATACCCCTTTCTTGATGGATTTTTTTTTTTTAAGTTTTAAGGAGGTCTGCCTGGGAGACACCTCATGATGTAATATATGGAAATACTGCATTGGTTAATACGGATATTTTTGAGGTTTTTGTTGTTGTTGTTGAGTTGTGTAATACTCTTTCCTGAACCTAGTGTAGAGTTAAGGGGTGAGTTTGACATTGGTTTCCTGATAAACCTGGTTATGCCTTAGGTATCCCCCGCTCCCATCTCGTACAATCACTGATCCTGGAGGTGTTCAATACATGGAAAAGTAATGACTATTAGAATCTTCCTTGATTCTCAATGAGCCCATTAAGGGAATTGGTGCTTGTTAATCCAGTTGCCATCTCGGTTCTTCTGCTCTTCCTGGCTGCCTGTGGCTTCAGCAGGGAGACAGAGCACTCGGGGTTGGGTCTGGCTCCACAAGTCCTTGAAGGTGAAAGTCAAAGACTTCTGTCATGTGAGAAATGTACTGATTTGCATGAGCACACACTCTGGCCTTTCCTGAAGCGATGGTTAAATTTCCAACAAGCTCTGAAGGATGTTGGTGTTTGAAACTGTTGTAAGTGATAGCTTTGTAACACCCTAATCTGTGTTGTGCCAGACTGTTCCAATGTCTGAACTGTGAAAGGCGGAGAGGTTGGGGTTGGCCAGTTCTTTTGTTCATGGTTCTCAGTTTATCCGTGTTTTCCCAGTGAAATCTAAACCCGAGCGAGGTTGCAGATCACTGCCCCCAGGACTGAACACAGCCCTTTTCTAGTCTGTTCTGTGCATTGAGCACGTGCTGGTTTTTGCAAAAATGAAAGCGGGAGGGAATCAGTTCTGCAGTGTATTTCCCCAGGGACAATCCTCACCAGCTCTGAAGGAGAACTTCGGTGAGATCCTGACCCATGCTCCCCCACATCTCCATGTGTTAGGTGAAGTGTAGGAGGTGTGAGGACTTGAGCTCTCTAGCCTGAAGAGTCACAGTGAGGTAATGACTCTGACTGGATTCCCCCTTGGTCCTCGTGCCTTTCTCTAGCCTTTAAGATATACCACTCTCTGTGCAGGAGGTGTTTTACTTCTCTCTGCTGCACCCTCAAATTTGTTTGCAAGGCGTCTTAGTCTGCTTTAAACTAAAGGGATTATTTTAATATTACAATATGGTCACTGGTAGTTGTTAAAAGAATCAGCAAAAATCTTATTACTGACAAAAATATGTGAATAAATGAATCAAAAAACCTTATTTATAGCATAATCATTTTAATTTCACTCTTCTGTTTTATTTTTTTTTCTAAAGACTGTTAAGAAATGTAAACTCTTACTTCTTTTAAGGGCTTCCATCTGTTTCATAGTAGTATGTATTCAGGCTAGGCACCTGTATTTTGGGGTTTGAGGGCCTCGTTTACTGCTCGCTGTGAGCTGAAGGATAAGTGCATGATCTCTCATCTGTTTGCTTTTTTTCCTTAAAAATAAAGAATTACTCATATAGTTATAAGTCACAATATTCTAGCTTCATTTGGCATTTGCAGCCCTGGAAACCTTCCTTCCCAACTCTATTCTTGCCGCTCATTCTTGTTTATAGGTGACCTGGGACAGGGTACGTGGTGAGGAAGGTGATGGAAGTGCCAATGGGGAGAGTCTCATGTCAGAGCTGAGTGTTTGCATTGCAGAGTGTTCTTTCCTTTTATTTCAGCCCCTGTGCTGTGTGAGGATCCCGTCTGTCTGGGAGCCCAGCTCAGCTCGACCGCGTTCATGAATTTTCTGTGTAAGTTCATTGTATTGAGATTTATCGAGCTAAATGAGTGGGAAAATCCAGTGGCTGTGGATTGTGCTGGAAATGCAGCAGTGATGGGTGAGGTGGCTGCGGGGCTCAAACTACTTGAATTTCAGGATCGTTATTTAGAGGTCTGAGGGCCTTTTTGCCACAAATTATGCGTTGAATCTTTCTTTTCTGCGTGGCCAAACAGAGCAATCAAGTTTGGGATGCAACTGCCTGGCAGGTAAGAGAAGACTTCAAAGCAAGGAAATGTGGAAAGATGGTCTGTTAACTCATCATAAATCTCTGGAGCCTGATATTACTTTCACTTCATTTAATAATTATACTCTGGACAATTATACACCCCACTGGCTTTAAGTTATGATTGGAGTTGTGTTGATCTCTTTCGTTACAAATGGTTGTGAATTGTTTCCAGGTTGTTCAGTCACAACAGAGAGGACCTGGGATAGTTCTGAGTTTGGGGCTATGGGAACATAATTTCATTTAACAGAAAACACCTCCAGTCTTTCATTATCTTTCTGCAAATAAGCTAGATTTCAGAGTGTGATTATGTTCTGTTCTTATCTTCTGTATATAGTCCTATAACTGGAAATTACTTTCCAGAACAGCAGTTCTTACTCGTTTTACTTAACACAAGCTTAGTGTAAGTTTACCTACACTTCCACTGTGACTTTTATAAATGGATTTTGTTTTGCTGAATTATAAATTGTATGTGTCTATGCATTGTAACCCGTAATGCCTTTGAAAATCCAGCCTGGATGCTAACGATCAGGGTTTGGAAATATCTCCAAATGTGTTTTATTTTAATTAAGTTGATGCGTGATGTTTAATACTGTGGGTATCGTAGTGTATTACTTCTTACTATGTTTCACTTTTCAGTTCAGGTAATAGATAGTCTATGTTTTTTATTTGAAGTACATAGAAGACAAATGTGGATATAAACTTTGTGTTGTGCAATAAAAGTATGTTATACTGAAACTTGTGGGAACCTGGCTAACCTGGTCTGCACCCCCCTCCTCACCTTCCCTGTCATTGGTGTTTGCTTTGCACGACTGCAAACAACAATTAAGACACCGGTCTCCGTCCCAGGCTTCGTTTAACGGCACCAACCGCTCCCTCGTTCCCCGTCGCTTCCTCTGCAGATGGCACCGTCGCGGTGGCTGCAGTCTCCTCGGGGACACCGACGGGTGCCACTTTGTTTGGGTTCTGCTTCCTTCCCTCCATAAGCAGCCCGGAGGGGGCTGTGGCTGAACCTGCCTGCGCAGAGCTTGACAAGAAATACCAGTTCAGGGATTTAGAATCGTCGGGTTTTACAGGTGGGAAGGGACCTTCCAGATCATGGAGTCCAGCCGTTAACCTGACGCTGCCAAACCCACCACTAACCCATGTCCCTCAGCACCACGTTTACCGGTGTTTGAAACACCTCCAGGGATGGTGACGCCACCGCTTCCCTGCGCAGACTTTTCCAATGTTTCATAACCCTTTCTGAGGAGACTTTTTTCCCAATATCCATCCTAAATCTCTCCTGGTGCAACTTGAGGCCATTTCCTCTTGTCCCATTGCCTTTTCCTTGAGAGAAGAGACCGACCACCCCTGGCTACACCCTCCTTTCAGGGAGTTGTAGAGAGCGAGAAGGTCTCCCCTCAGCCTCCTTTTCTCCAGGCTGAACACCCCCAGCTCCCTCAGCCTCTCCTCACAAGACTTGTGCTCCCTCCCCAGCTCCATTGCCCTTCTCAGGACACGCTCCAGCCCCTCAATGTCTTTCCTGGCGTGAGGGGCCCCAAAAACTGGACACAATCCTTGAGGTGGGGCCTCACCAGTGTCCTCACTCTTGTCCCATCACCTGTTCCTTGGGAGAAGAGACCAACAGCCCTCCCTACACCCTCCTTTGGGGCAGCTGTGGAGGGCAGTGAGGTCTCTCTTCTGCCCCGCCTGGGTTCAGGGGTATTTCCCCCTCCTTTCTGAAGTAACTGGAATCCGGCTGCCGGGATCCCCGCCCCGCGGCTGGGTGTCTGCGTAGGGCCGTGGGAGGGGGAAAAATAAAAGACACCGAAACCAGCCCGTGACAGCCGGTTTGCAGACACCGACACCGCGCTGTGGAAACGGGAAGGGGAAGCGGGGGAAGTTTCAAATCAGAACAGCTGCTTCTCTCTCCGCTGCACCCACCGGCTCCGAGCAGCCGCCTGGGCCGGGCTCTGAGGTAAAACCGCAGCAGTTGGGGGTTGGCGCGGGCTCGGTGGGCTCCGGGGTGGGGGGGGCACGGAAGGACAACGGGAGGGAACCCCCGGGCCCGGCAGTACCGGGGACCCTCAGCCCGCCCGGCCCCTCCTCGGTCACCCGGCCCCTCGCGTCCTTCCGGGAGCGCGCCCAGACCCGCCCCGGAAGTGACGACACCCCCTTCCGCCGCCGCCGCGGAGGGGAGGAAGCGCCGGGCCGGGCTGGGCCGGGCCGCCGTGAGGGGAACGGAGCGGAGAGCAGAGACCAGCCCAGCTCAACGGAGCGGAGCGGTGCCCGCCGCGCCCCCCCGCCGCCCGGGGCAACCGGTGAGCAGCAGCTCTGACCTGCCGAGGGGCCGCGGGCCGGTAGGGCCCTCCCCCTCCCCTCCTCCTTGGGGGCTGCCCGCCGCCGTCGGGCCTGGCTGTGAAGGGGCTGCCCCGCTGAGGGGGCCCTGCAGCCCCGCGGTGACAGCTCGGGGGCTGTCAGCGTCCCCCCTCCTCTTCCTCCTCCTCCTCCTCCTCCTCCTCCTCCTCCTCCTCCTCCTCCTCCTCCTCCTCCTCCTCCTCCTCCTCCTCCTCCTCCTCCTCCTCCTCCTCCTCCTCCTCCTCCTCCTCCTCCTCCTCCTCCTCTTCCTCCTTCTCTCCGCCGCCGGTCGTTATAATTCGTTATAAGTGTCGGTGATGCGGGGCCCGTTGGGGGTGGGGGGGTGGATAGCCGGGCCCTCTCCTCAGGGAGACACCGCAGTCAGGCTCAACACACCGGGACACGGGGAAACTTCGTCAAACGGTTTCCTCCGTGTGCGCTTCCTAAAACTAAGTTGTTTTTATAATATGTATTTTTATTATTTTAATTCCCTATCTGTGTCCCAGTAGTTGGTGAGGGTGTCACTGATAACTTCACAAATCCGTCCCCTCGGCCTGTCTCCCTGTTAAATTGCTTGTTTTGGCTCTTTGCTTTTGAGTGTTACTGTTTTGTGGCTTCTTATTGTGAGACTGGGGATCAAAGTCCTTTAAACTCAAGCCAAGTGAAGTCTGAAGTATATTTAAGATGCTGAGCAGCGCTTTTTGGTTGGTTTTTGTGGGTGTTTGTGTGAGCACTTTGTGTCATGTTCATCCCATTCCCTTGAAGTAGGGAGTGGCTGTATTTTGCAGAGGGTGTGAGATATTGGGAAGTGAATGACGCACTCCAAGCACCCAAAAACTCTCTGAGGGAGTGGTTCCAGATCCACGCTGTCCGAAATCCTGCAGATCTGGGCTGCTGTGGTCTGTGGCAGGGACAGTGCCCCTTGTGTGGTGGGGTGCTGGGTCAGCTGAGGGGGTTGGCACCGGCAAAATTCAAACAAATGAGTTTGCTTGGGCTGAGCGGGGCCCTGATCTGGCCCAGTGCTGAGAATTAGTGGCACTGCACAGTTTTGGAAAAAGGGTTATGGAAGTTGTGATTTACATTTGTTACTGACACGACTTGCCGTGCTTTTCTTGATTAGTCTCATAGTCTGGAAACTATTTTTGAAGGGGTGCTTTCTGTTGGCATTTCCTCCTGCTGGTGCTCTGGGACGTGTACTGAGTTTTCCAGTTACCCGAGACTCCTTTGAGACTAATGATGGGTCAGCACAGACAGACAGTGTTTTCCAGGAACAGTACTTTGCCCAGGAATTGGATGGGTTGGCGTTCTGGACACGATTACACAAGTGTTTTGCAGTGGGGAGGATTAGGAAGGGAATTGTAACTCAGTGGAGTGCTTTGCTGACAAAAAAACAAACCAACACATGACGGAAGGAAAGAATAGCATATAAAGCCAATTATACCAATTTATAAGATAACTTTACACAACAAACTATGATTATAAGCTTGAAGATAGTCCATGGTTCTGGTATTTAATTTCGGTTTTGCAGTGTTATCTCACCTAGAACAGCTCCCTCCTTCCCCTTCTGATGTTTGTTATATGATCCCAAATTAAGCTTTTTTTTTTTTTTTTTCTGATGATGGACTATTTGTGGCCTAAATTAGGCCTAAAAATCATGCTTGTGAAGTCCTATTAAAACACTGTCAGTAACAAGTCAGGTACAAAGTGATACTTAGAAGTTTTTCTCTGAGGTTGTAGCAAACAGTTTTTATCTGTATTCAGGTGAGCGTGGTTGGCACGTTGGCAGAAAACACAGAGCATGTAGAACCTGATCACTGCTGTTTCTGAGGAAATCTTAGAAGTTTTAGCTAATCCTCTTCATATTCTTACTTGAGTTCCCAGTCGAACAGTACAAAGCAGTTTTTTAGATGTTTCTTGTGATTTCATTTAAAAGTGCAGTTATGAGTCACATGTAGATGGTGAGACATAGTCTTAATTCATGAAGACGTGCCGCTCCTGGCTGAGCGGTCATCGCTACGGGCAGTAGTTAAGAACTTTGTGTGGACAAACAAAACCATAGCTTAAGGTCTGTTCTGATGTAGGAAAATGCATCTTCCAGCTGAAGTCAGCCCTGTGGGTAGAGCGTTGAAGCCTCGTGGCCATTCGGTTTCAGAGGTTTTAAGTAGTGGCTGCAATTTCCCCTGCCAAATGACAGCACCAGACAGTGCAGTTGTTTTCAGGTGGCTGATCAGACTGTGTGTCTGTCATCACAGTTAACGACTGGTTCTTTCCTCAGGATCATTAGTTAGCACTGTTTGTACTAGGAAACAACTACTAGAGCTGAAATTTCTTAATTGCAAGAAAGACGCGGATTAAAACTGTGAAGACTCACATGATCTGTTCTGCAAAGGCAGCAGCTATGTTCCTTTCCTAATTTGTAACTTGGCTAATGGCTCTGTATTTTCTGTTCATGAGTCTCTTGGATCATGTTGCCCCACCCTTTCCTTTAGAGGAAATTAGCTCATGTTTAATTACCTTTCTGCTAATTATATGCCTGAATATTTGGGGTTACACATGAATCATAACTATTTCAACACTTACATGGCTCTTAAGAATTTTGTGGCATTTGGGTCAGTGGTTGCTCTTTGGAATACATACGTGTTATTTTAAGGATGTTTTTCCATAGGCAAAATTTGTAGTTGTTAAAGGCCTTGACCCAGTCCCCTCCTTCCACTCCCTCAGTTTTGATGCGCTTTCTAGTCTACCTTGTAAATTTATTTTCCGTAACTGAGGTTGCGTGTGGTTTTAGGTGGAACTTGCCACTCTCTTGATCTGGTGTAAAGTCTTGTGTGCTATTCAGTCACCATAAAAATGTAAACCAGCAACTGTTCCTGTGAGAATGTGTCTTTGGAGACTTCCCCAGTTTTTCTTTTCCTGTTCTAAAATCCCATGCCTGGGGATGGCCATTAATGACCAGACAGCTGCAGTGAGTGATACTACGAGACATTGTGAACACTCTTTGAGGCACTTTGATGTTTTTTAATGAGAAGAATTAATGCAAGATGTTCATTAAGTGCTATGAAGACTTAAACTTGAAGAGGCAAATCACATTCACTTCAGTCCAGTGAGAAGACTGGTGTAGGTCCTGCTAAGGGTTGTGCTGAGATTTTTTTGAGAAGACTATTGATTTCAGGAGGTAGGGTAAGGTAAAGAGATGAGAGAACACTTCCCCATCACCCCCAAAATGAAAACAACCCAAAACCAAAAGGAGAGATTCAGATGTCAGGAGATGGTTTGTTTTGGGGTTTTTTTGTGGTCAAAAGTGTAGGAGGCTGAAACAGGCCTCCCAGAAGTCAGAGGCAGTTCCATGCCTTTGTGTCAGCCTGCCTGTTTCGACTCTGTCACATGAAGTCTTTTCTTTTTTCAGATGTGTTTATGAACTTTGATACCAATATTGAAACTCTTTTACAAAGCCACTGCTTTCATTTCCAGAGTGAGCGTGTAGAATTATTTACAAACTTTTTCATAGCCTGTAATAATTACAAATTGTCTTGCAGTTACCTCTTACTAAAAGAGTTTATGGATTGATTATATGAGACCCTTTTCTACTCAGCTTTGATATGTGAGCCTTTTCAAGTAGCTCTTCCATCAAAGGTGACCTGAACAATCCAGGACTAATAAATAGTTTATGAAAAAGTTGATATCTTGCCGTTGTGGCAGTGCTGCAACCTGCAGTGGCAGTGAAGGGACCTGTTTGCCTCCTCAGTCCCTGGGAAGTAAGGTGGTTAGAAAAGAACAAGAAAAACAAGCCGGTGGTGTCTGAACTTATGATAAATCTATACTAGTTTTAAACCTTATTTCCCATACAGTGCTTTTCCTGAAGCCAGAGCTGTGTCTGCAGTCTTTGGAAACCCTAATGTGTTATGAAAATTATCTTAGGTTTATTGCTGAAAAGAACGTGTTACGTAAGTGTAGTCTCTTTCATGTGGGTTAAGTCAGCCCTTGGTGACAGATCCTCTTTTGATGAAAGGAGCCCCTTTTCCATGTTACATAAAAGCTAAGAATGCACTTGCTCTTTGCTGTGACTGTGATACCTGCTTTAATAAATTTACTATGAATTTTTCCAGCTGTTTTGTAATCTGGTCCGTGTGAAAATTAGAATACAGTCTTGCTGCTGTTGAGATCTTTGATATGAAAGGTACAATGTCCTGGAGCAGTAATTGCTGCTACTTCAGTCCCACTATGGGTTACTGACAAAAATGGCCTAAGAATTTATGGATTTATAATTGGAAGAGAGAGAGCCTTTTGGAAAGTTAGAGGTAGTTTTGGGCTTTATGTAACTGCCCTGCATATCAGGTTTTGGCAAACTTTTGAGCTCTCTTATTGTCCTTTAGTTTCAGTTATGAAATAGCACTGATTATGAAAGCTTTATCTTTAGTCCCATGGAAATGTATTGGAAAATCATCAAGGCAAAAAGAAGTAAAATAGTATCTGGTTGCCTAATTCTGTATCAGTGTGATCTGGTTAGTTCTGAACTGATATTGCTGAACTTCACTGTCCTTTTGTGTGAGCAGTGAAGATGCCAGAGGTTGGACGTCCAGCCAGATGGACTAGACCCCTACAGGAATGTGGGCATCCAAGGTGGGACATGAGCAAGGTGTTACTGCCTGAGCTTTGGTGACTGTTGTAGATGGTGTTTTGGTGCCTGTCGCTGTCTCCCAGCGGTGTGTAGGAAATGAAGATTGTAGATCGCAGTCTGCAAATGTCTGAAGACTAAATGCTTTCATGGAATTCCTTTGTAAATTTAGATGTAACTTTATTGCTTCCCATGAGAAGCAATCTGAGCTTCTCCTGAGACCTGAAACTGAAAATCCTTGAAAACTAGAATATAAGTTTTATTAAGCACCTGCATTCAGTGGATACTGTTGCACGTCAGGGCAATGGAAAACATTTCTTAAAAAAAAAAACCCTTTTACTTTCTTCCTTCACTCTCCCCTGACACACCCCAGCCTCCTACCAACCTTAACGCTTTGGTTCCTTTTCTTTGAGAATACTTGTAACAAAATGTGTGTTACCCATGTCTTAAGGCTTTCTGTGTTTTCTTTAGTAAATCTTCAAAGACGGATTGAAGTATGTGACTTGGGGAAAGTGATGTGGCTGTGGGCCAGCAGCATTTTGCAGAAAAGTTGGTTTTTCGGGTTTTGGCTGAGCTGTCTGCTTCCACGGCTGCGGTAACCGAAACCCTGCACTGGCTGCACATACGTTTTCAGTTGCAGCTTTCACGGAGTCGCAGAGGAACTGTTGGGCAGGCAGCTGATTCATCTGTTCTAAGAAAATTATTTGAATTTCCCTTTTTCTGAAGTAAGAGCGGTGGTTTATTGGATATTCTTCTTGGATGGCAAACGACAGGAAAAATCTAGGGGTGTAGGCAAGGGACCAGAAACCCCTGAGTTGGTGTTGCACTTTTAAAAAAGTGTTTGCTCTAAGTAAACAGGTGCTTAAAATACTACTGAATAAAAAGAAAAATTTTAGATGGTACAAAAAGAAAAATTTGTTGATAGGAAGATATATTCGAGAGCTTCAGAACGAATTGCGTTAAAGCAAGTAAAAGCTAAACTTTTAATTAAACCACAGTGTTGTGGGGTTTTTTTTCCCACATGCTAGACATCATAACAAAACAAAATATTCTAAGACACTTAAGAAGATGGAAACCTGATCTGTCAGAGACCTCTGATGGTGCAACCCTTCAGATATATCTACCATAACATGTATCATATGCCTCATCTGCCAGTGACTCACAAGTATTTCATCTGTTCTTGATATCACTGCAGTTTGCAGGAATCAGGCTCTGCATCTAGATCAGGGTGGAAGGACGTGGCTGGGGGTTACTGTGCTCTCAGGCTGGGGGGGTTCTGGCCCAGGAATGCCTGTGGCAGGAAGACAAGGAGCTCTTTGGTGTCTGTAAGTCCAGTCCTCTGTCAGCTGTGGCACAAATACACCGATTGCCAGCAGTGCAACAGCTTTCCATGTTGTAATTGTCCAGAATAAATCCCCTTGTGCAGCTGTGATGTAACAGCACACGATGGCAGCGATCCTCTGAGGAACCCCACGCGTGGTGTGTTGGGTGGAGTTTAAAGATCCTCATCATAGAAAGGGGTTGGGTGTCTTCCATTTTTTTTAATTCAGAGGGAAATGGGAAGGAAGAAGGTTTTACTTGCAAATAAGTAACAAGGGGAAAGGGATTTTATAAATTAATAACTAAGTCTAAGAGCCTGTTCTCTTTCTAAACTTTTTGAAGGGTTGATACTAATTGACATAGATATTAACCTTTGATAAGGTCTAGTACTGGTACAAAATGCTTAGAAGAGTAGTTTATATCATGGTATTTGTGAGTCTATATCATTTCTGCTTTCCCTGATGATATTCACAGCAGAACTATTTTAAGCACTTACTGAACAAAGTGACATATAAGTACACTTTAAATCACAGGCGTTTGATCCTGGGAGGGAGGGAGGGAGATGCGGTTCTTCTTGCAGTTGTTGAGTGTTTTAATTGGGATGCAGGAGATGTGAAAAGGATGTTTGGTGCAGTGCAGCTCGCCAGAGTGCACTAATTACTTTTATTTATTTGGTACTTCATTGTCCTTCCTGATTAGATGATTTTATTTATTATTTTTTATGGAAGTTTTGTTACATTCCTCACTATTGTTTTCCTGGCTTCTCCATGGTCAGGCAGTATGGAAGCTGGTCAGAGCTGCTACCTCTGTGGCTCCAGAAAAATAACAAATTTATTCTTTCTTTTGTATTATGTTACCCAGAAGTGAACTTTGAACAGGTCATGCATTCAGGGCAGGAATGAAAATAAGAGGTCTGACCATGCTAAATAAGAGGTGTGACTGTGCAAATACATTGAGGACTTGATCTTTGAATAAAGAATGATATAACTTTAGCTGAAGGGGGAGAGAGAGAAGGGAAGAAAGAAAGGGGGGAAGAGGTGGGCAAGCATTTTGAACACTTAAGAGTTCCAACAAAACATTTCTAGGAATTAAAGAACATAAAGAACACAGCAATTTAGTTGCAGAAAGCACACTTGAGATGGATTTTTTCATATTCAGTTTATTAAAATTCAGTTTTTCCATTCATTATAATGTAAATGCCGATGTGCAAAAATTAACTGTGAAACTTTTTTTTAATGG
Organism: Calidris pugnax; assembly: GCF_001431845.1. Classification (NCBI taxonomy): domain Eukaryota; kingdom Metazoa; phylum Chordata; class Aves; order Charadriiformes; family Scolopacidae; genus Calidris; species Calidris pugnax. The sequence continues at coordinate 3,413,402 of NW_015090977.1, read as the reverse complement.
CTGTATGTCTTTAAAGAAAGCAAAAAGCCTCTGCTCTAAGTGCAGCATGTGATTTCTTCATATTGATTCAGGGTGACCTCTTTTGTCCCTGGATCTGAAACTGATGTAACTGCAATTGAAAAGACTTGAAGGGGAGAAAACAGAAGAGCTTGCTTTCTAGTGCCTTGGCTTTGCAGCACTTTACAAACCTGTCCTGAAAGAATGGAAAAAAAATAATGAATCTTGCTGCTGAGAGACCTGCTTTGCTTACTCCAGGGAAAGCTGCTGAACTTTGACACTAAACAGAACCTTATTTTTAGTTCTAATGTACACAAAGTGCTAGCAGGATGCCAAAGGTAATTGTGGTGCTGGTATCTGGTTAAAGCTCTGTGGATCCAGAAAGCTCATTTTTGTGTTTGTATAGAGATGGTGAAAGCGCACAATGGGCATAGAAACCGAGTGTGCTGTGAGCCTTTCGGAAAGCAAGACGTGGGATAGAATCAAGGTCACATATTTCATTCTACTCCTTCAGTTTTCAAAAAATCTGAGTGTCTAAACACGGTGCTTTTGAATAAGAACAACAGACACCTGAATTTATGAAACTGTCCTACACACCGCGATTGCAAAACTGTTGTGACCTACTGTACTGTAGGGGGTGATGGGACCAGGGATGTTATTTCCTTGGGAGATAGAGATCGGCGTAAAATTTCTCTGAAGTTTGCGTTATGAAAACGTTTTTTATCTGTTGTGTCTTTGTAGCTCCCTGTAGTTTACAATGAAAACATTCAGACTGATCAGCTTTACCATTAATAGCAATATTGAAAATTTTATGCATGGTGGGTTTTTTTTTCCCAGTAGAGGTGTCTGCAATAGAAGTCTCAAATCAAAACGCTGCTGCAGCTTCTGTTTTCAGGAAGCCGTCTTTAAACTGGATCAGGAGCAACTCAAGAGTTCCAAGGTTTTGCTTCCCCATTCTTTTCAGAATTGGTGGTGAAGGGCATGTGCTGTGCTCTGAGAAAGGGCTGTGTTTCCAAATACTGCCAATGTGCAGTTTCCGTCCCAGGCCGTGCAGTTGATGAACGTTTGATATTTAATTTCTGGTCTGTTAGATAGATTGTCGGTCAGCAGATCTGTGAACCATTATAGTCAACGTAAAGACCTTACTTGAGGAATCAGAAAATGAAGATAGTACAGAAACCAAAAGATTTTTGTGAAGACAATGTACTTTTTTTTCTTCTGTTGATTTGTGCACTTCTGGGAATGAAGTAAAACTCTCAAATATTTAAAATCTGGTTGTTCTTTTTTAATTTTGCTTTGCAGAAGCATATTAATGTCTGTTTAACTGTGAGACATTTCTGTGGGAAAGAAAAGAGAGTGTTCAACTGTTCTCTGTCTATATAAATGAGAAAATGTGTCTTTATAAATTATGCCATTAATAAACTGATTCCCTTAATATACAGGTCTCTACAATGAAACTATTTTTAGATTACTTTTAGAAACTCATTATTTCTTTCAAAGATAGAAAATATGTTAGAGGAAGGAGCCTTAATACTTACATAGATAAGATGGAATATTTAATTTGTTCCACCCTTGGAGAAAATAATGTGTTTCCCGTTACTTTACTTAAAATAACTTGTTTAGATTAATGGGAAATGTTAAACATAAGTCTTTTAAAAAAATTGATCTTATATACTTCAGCTTGAAACAAAATAGCTGTTACTTCCTGTAGTAGAAAAGGATCTTTGGTAGTGACAGTTGTCCATATCCCATCATCACGATGTTTTGCTGGAAGACCCAGGGAAGAGTTTGGGGCTCTTTCTGAGACTGAGTGCAAGAGCTTCCAGGGGGTGAGTAACCTCTGCTGGGCACAAACATGAAGAGCCAGAGATCCACATTCCTCAAATTTATGAATTGAGGGGTCATTACAAATCTTGGGGGAAAAATAAGATTTACTGACATTATTTAAGATCACTTTCCAGCTTGCTTTCTGTACATTGTATCTCAATATGTTCTGTTTTAATTGTGTGATCTGAAGTAATGTGCTGGAGGGCAGGGCAGTGCCTTCAAACTTTGTGGCAGAGTTGGTTTAAAAATCTTCTGGTTTTCCTGTTAGAGGAAGGAAGTCCTAAGGATGCCTTTGGTTGTGAACGTGAGAGCAAGGAACGAAATGGCTACTGTGCTTGCTCAGATTATGAGAAGCAGTCTCTGCTGAGGATGGCAGGAAGGAAAAGGGGCTGGATTTAGTGACCAAGACCTGCTTTTCAGCACCTTGCTGTGATATTCCTAGTGTCTTTATGTCAATGTTGAAATCCAGATGTCAATGTTTTAATACGTGGACTTTAAACTTGCTGGTGCAGGTGATCCTGTGCTGCTTTTCTCTTAAAACGAATCGATCATTTAGAATTAGAAGGAGTTGAAATGCCCTTGGGAGCAAGCTGGCATGTGGGCTGGTTTCTGTCAAGCAAAAAAAGAAAGGGGAGGGTTGGATCATTGGAAGACAGGCTCTGCACAGTGCTGGTGTAGGCATGAAAATAAATCTTTTTGTTGCAGTCACTATATATAAATTCTGTGGAGCTGTGCTTTATACAGATGCCCAACTTAACTCTGAAGTAACTTGAGTACTGAAGGAAATGGAGGTTGCACCTCATCCGTGTTCATGAACTCTGCTGAGTTAGCTGTGAGACTCCCCTGTGCTGTGAAGACAGATTCTTTGAGGCCAAAGATGCGTTATCTCAAGTGATGTGATTCTTTGCAGAGAGGTCTCAGCCTGAATACAAACCTATTTACATTTTTTTCTCTTACTCAGTTTGCTTCTCTTTGGTGGTGACTGTAACTTTCTGTATTTGTTTTTTCCTCCATTGCTTTGTGCCTCTGCGATTGTTAGAACAATGTGCTGGTGAGATCAGAGAATTGTGCCTTTTTCCACATGTGTCCGGAGCTGTATGACTGGTACTGCTGGTCTGCTCTCCCGGCCAGCTGACTAGTACTGTTTGCAGGTCAGAGCTATGCAAACATATGCTAATGCTGCACTTGGCTTTGAGGGCTGCGCGGTTGTCTAACTGTGCCCTTTATTTTGTTACTATGGAACTATTCAATAATTAAAACAGGTGACTTCTTCCTAAAAGACAAGCCTTCAAAAGAAATGATTTCTAGCAGGATGATACCATGTTTCTATCTTTAACCCTTTTCTCTTTAAACAGGAAGAAAATGAACCTGAAATCTGAACGCAGAGGAATTCACGTTGATCAGTCGGAGCTACTGTGCAAGAAGGGATGTGGTTACTATGGCAATCCTGCTTGGCAGGGATTTTGCTCCAAGTGCTGGAGAGAGGAATACCATAAGGCCAGGCAGAAACAGATTCAAGAGGATTGGGAGCTGGCAGAGCGGTAAAGAGCCCTCTTTATTCCTTCATCTTTTACAGTAGGGTAACTTCACGAAATACTATTCCTGTCTCCTGTTTTCTAGTCCCATTTGCTCTGGCTCAGTTGCATCATAAGTTCTCAAATTTGACCTTTCCAGCAGGAATTTAAAAATCTTCCTTTTGGTGCAAAGATGAATATTTATGACATGCTAATTTAAGAGGTTTCAGAAGAAAGTCTGTGAAGTAACAAATGTAAACACCCTCCCAACCTCTCAACAAATGCTTTGACCTAATTTGCATACTGAAATCTGTAATTCTAACTAGCAGTTGGAAGGGTGAAAGTGGCAATTTTGATTAAGATACCTCTGCCTCTGGAGGCCACAGTTATTGTCTTGAATATAGCCAGCCCATTGGTTTTACATTTCAGCTACTGATTAAAAAGATTGTGTCTGTCATGCTTTTAAACTGTAGGGTTAAGCCCAAAAGCATCAAAGTTTTAGCTTTAATAATTCAGGTAATTTTTCTAAGCACGTATTTTCTGCAAAGCAGTCTAGTTTTCCTAGTGTGATAAATGCATCACCCTAAAAATGGGGGTTGGAGGAAATCTGTGCTTGAGTGAGAGAATAAGAGCAGGTAGGACTGCTTTTTGTTGGACGTACTGACACAGATTCTCTACATATGCTTACCTTAACGTTTTAGTGGTCTGTGCCAGAACTATAGGGAAAAGTACAAGTGCCCAAGAGCCATGTGTGTACTTGAGTTTGGAACCCTTCTGTGCACTTGAGTTACCTGGTGATAGGTTAACCAAGGTCACTGGAGGGGAAAACAAGGCATTAAGTGCAGTGTTCACATCAACCTGCCTGAAGAAGGTGACATCTGTGGAAACTCTCTGAACTTGAGTTGGGTCCAAACTGATGGTTATAGTTTGGAAGCCCTTAGTTTTCTGATCTCTAACAGCCCTAGACCCTTTTACCTTATTCCTTGATGTAGTTCCCTTTACTGTGGGGCACTGGAACAGATTAACTACAAAGAAAGGTAGAAAGAAGTGCTTGAAACCTTTTCTAGCCTAATCAGAACGTGCCAGGTAAGCTGTTGAGTACAGTACAGAGGAGGTGCCAGTTGTTCCTCTGCCATAATTTTGGCTTAAACAGTTAATAAGGACTTCAGTATTACTGGAGCAGATAGTTATGCTGTCAGTTTTATAACGTACAATAAAATGGGGCATTTAAGGAGTTCTTTAATAAGTAACTGTTCAGTAGGTAGATGCTAAAGGGACAGATAAGCTGTGATTGCTTTAGTGAACAGAAAAGCTTGACAGCACAGATAAGACACAATTTCTGCCTCCAGATTGCAAAAGCAGGACCATTTATCCTGAGTTAGATGGATGTTTAAAGAAAATCGCTCAACCTTTTAGCATCTTGAAGAGCAATATAATTTAATCCGTTTTAATCCTCCTGCATAGGAAGCAAAGTAGCCCTTGAAGGATGAACATGTTTGCCCCTCTCCTCCTCCTTTTGTACCTGTAGATTAAAAGATGGGCTTGGTCTTTGCAAAGCACACAGCAGTGTTGCAATGAAGGGTTTGCCTCATTCAGTCAACCAAGCATATGTATTGCCAAGCCTTTGAAACCAAATTATGCCAACAATAACCTGTTACCCTGTCAGAATCCCAGCAATATTCTGGAAATTTCACTTGCTCAGCTGCGAGTCGTGGTTTTTATCTTCAATAATATGGTAAAGGATTGCCAGTGGTAATAGGATATGAAACAGGACAGGATGTAGGGAGGAAAGCAACTGAATTGGTTATTGGATGTGCTCTCACAGTCTTTCCCCTCATGTCTACCTTTGTGGAATTCAGGGCTGTGATGTGAGGGGAAGGTGACCATGATTATATTTAAGTCTCCTCCCTTTTAACCTTACTATGTAATCCTCCCTGGCCATCTTGAGCTTTCCCTCACTTTCACCGTTACAACATGGATAGAGTGGAGGGTAGGAAGCAAGAAATGAAGATGGACATAGAGGAGAATTAGCATGTCAAGTGAGTAATTAATTTATTATCTGTGCTGATTTTAAGCACTTAAATTAGACCTACATTTTTCTAATTCCAGGCTTCAGCGTGAGGAGGAAGAAGCATATGCCAGCAGTCAGAGTACCCAAGGGGCGCAGTCGCTGACCTTTTCAAAATTTGAAGAAAAGAAAACCAATGAGAAAACACGAAAGGTCACTACTGTGAAGAAGTTCTTCACTGCTTCTTCCAGAGCAGGAGCTAAGAAGGGTAATTTTCTCCTTTGCTTTTAATGGTTCTGTATGTGTCAAGTTGTATTTTTGATGGATGTGTGGTACTAAAAGGCAGAGTAATGCTCTGTGACATTGGAACAATGATGCTTCTGGAGAGTGATACGTGAAGTCTTACTGAAAACACAGAAAAACACAAGCTTCTGGGTGATGCCAAACGATCTTTATACAGAACAATGCACTTGCAAACCTGTGGCCATGTTTGTGGTAGTTATACAGGAGTTCTTCCACTAAAGTGTAGTAAAAATGTGTTCCTACTGGTGGTCTACCCCTACACTGCTGAGCAGAATGACTTTGGTCATATGACAGAAGTTCTTTCTGGATTCATGAGTCAACCATAGTGTGATACTGTGGTTCAAGACTTGAAGGGGAATTCTTCCTGAAGCAGGAGAAGAGGTACCAGCTGTCAGTCACCTCAAACAAACTGAAATGTCAAAGTTGACAGAAATGCTGATCTAAAATAGCAGGGGATGCTGCTGTAATGGATCACTTCAACAGCTTTAACAGGAAAATTGGAATGTGTAAGCAGGGTGCCTTTAAATGAAAATAAATGTGGAAGGAAACTTGCAGTGTTTATGTGGGTTGTGAATATCAAGTTTGTGGTTGGCTGAATGTTTATTCTACAGCATGTGTTACAAGTAAGAGTGATTAATGCCACTGATGTCTTTGCATAGCAATAGCTTACATGAGCAGAAAACGGGAAATGCTAGACTGTGGAGGAGGCGTTCCAGAAGAAAAAGCAACATTAATGTATTTTGGCCTTATAGACGATGCATTTCCTTAACAAGAAGTTGTAAACGTGTCTGGATTTCATCTTAGATTTTGTCTTGGTGTATGGGCAGCAGCTGGCTAAATAAGGCATTCAGCTATGTATTAAGAACTTTTTTTATGTTCATTCTTCTCACTTTCCATATTTTCTTTTTTTTTTTTTTTTTTTTTAGACAAAAATGTTTTAGAAAGCCATAGCTGGAAAAGTAAAGCTGTCTTTTCCTTCTATTCTGAGTCAGCTTTGGCAGGAGGGGATATACTGCAGAAAGCACACAATAATTTTTGTCCTTTCAAATGTGGAAAAGAGTAAGAACTGTGTTACAAGAATATTGCGTTATAAAAGGATGATCTGAGAAAGCACTTGCCCTTTGGTTTACACAAATACCACTGACCTTACAGTTTCTTCTGGCTTTGTTCAGACTCTCTCCTGGACAGCACGTAGGACACCAATGGTCTGGTATCTGCAAACAGATAAGCATTGAATTCCAGGTGAACATTTTTGTCTGTGGAGAAACCCACTGAAGTCAGTGGAGCTCTCTGTGTACACAAAAGCACGGTAATTGTAGTCCAGTTACAGCATTAGACTTTTGGATCCTGACTTTCAGAACTGCTCAGCATATTATAGTGCTCCAAGAGCAATCTGTAGCAGTGAGGGACAGCAGCTAAATAATTTTAAAATCAGGCCCTTAGCACCATACTGGACTGGACCCTTGTGGCTTAAACTTTGCATGACAGGGCAATGTGTTTTACCATTACTGTAAGGGAAATTCTCTCTTCTGCCTGCTTTTGCCAACAATGTTGGCTAGCGAAGGCTGCTGTGTAAAGGAAAAAAATATCCTGCAGCTTATCCTCCCGTTTCCAACCCCTCATCCCTAGAACATGAAGATTTAAAGCAACCTTTTGTGCAATACACAAAATAAAACAGCTGGCTGCCCAGAAGGCCTCACCCAAGACAAAACAGTAAGAGTCCTTCAGTTAATCTATCTCCCTGGCTCAACCAGACGCCAAGGAATCCAGAGCCTCCCAGACTTCTGGGAAGCAAGCAAATATCCTAAAATGCCGTAGGTCAAACCATCTGATGCTTCTTTGCTCTCTCTGATCCATAGCTGTTAGGGAACTGCTAGTCCTCAGACCGATGGCTGTTGCTGATACGCTGGTGGCAGCACTAGCTGGCAGGATGCTGCCACTGCCAGGATTGTGCCGTTCCTCTTTACACAGCAAAAATGAAATCACCTCCCAGATTGCATTCCAGAAAAGGCCAGGTAGCTGAAATTGCCCCTTTGTAAAAAAGGGTGGGGGCATAAAAAAAGGCAAACAGGAATGTGTGCCTACTTTGTCCTTTCCATTTTTTTTTTTTTTTTTTTTTTTTCTTTTAATCCCATTCACCGACTCTCCTGCCATGCTCCCGCTCTCTTGCTTGCTTTTGCATTTATTTCAGTGGCTCAAGAGAAAATCGTTAAGCAAGGACAGCTTGGGAGGGAGCGAAATGCTGATAACATTCTCAGGGATTTGAAGGAAATTTTTACTCCCTCCTGGGAACTGGCTTCCCCTACTGAAGGTAACGCAGTACAGCTCGAGCAAGCTGTCTGCTTGATTGTAGTAAGCTTACTTCTTAGTTGGGCTTTGCAAAATACAAACTAGGGTTGTGCCAGTTATAACTTGTGCTGTTGAATATGAAGATGACATAAAAAGCAAGTGTAGCATCTTGAAGTGAACTCGAATCTCTAAACCAATTCTTTGCTTTTTGGTAGGGAAAGTATAGCAATAAAGCTGAAGCTTCTTTGAGCTCTGCCTTAGCGAGACATCTGAAGGATTATGCAGTTTCAAAAAAATAAGAATTTTGTAAGCAGCAGCTAGATCTTGTGCTGCTTCATATTTTTATCAAAAAGCAATTCCAGGTTGCCATTATAAATCTTACTATAAGTTGAAACTACTTGAATTTAATAGTTCAAGAACTTTTGCAATCTCAAAACATCTCCAGATGTTTGTTACATTAATCAAGAAGACAATTTCATGTCAAGAGAAGACATACTGGTTTCATTTAAACCTAAAGGATGCCAAACCCTTGATGCAGACAGCTTTAGGATCTTGTCCTATGTTATTTGTTTGCAATTCTGACATGTTCTGCTGACTAAAGAAATTTGAAGATGTACCATTCTTTATTTTGCAAAATACATGAAGAAGACGAATGAGTGTGCATAGTAGAGCTAATGACAAACTGCTTTTTTTTATATTTTTTGCTTGGGCTCAGATCTATGACCATGGCACAACCATAGTGAATCACTGGAGTGCTGATGTTCTGCTGTGACAACTAGGATTTTGTAGAATGCCTTGAGAAAGATTTTAATATTAATAGTGTTCATTCTTTGTGAAGGTGATAATTTTTTAACTCTTCCCATACTCTTTCTTTTCATTTTGGCGTATCTCCTCTACTAGGCTGTCTAACTTGTTCAGATGGAATTTCTTTTCTATAATCAGCTTCTTTTTTAGTAAGACTTAATTCTTTTAGAATACACGACAAAGCTGAAAATATTTTGTTGCTGAAAGTGTATTTGTTCATGCAGTCCTTAACAATCAGTGCATATTGTACAGATTCATTTTCCTTAAATCAGGATTTCTACATAGAGATTAATGAACATTTCTGAGTGACATGTAGTTCTTGGTGAGACTCATTAAAAAGACAGTTCATTCTAACATTCAATTTTTTTAATTCCTACATTAACGGTAATCTGCCTTAATTGACTGCATCTCTCTAGTAACTAAAAAAAAGAATTTATTTTAAATTTGTGACTGAAAAAATCATATTATTATCATATATATTCCTTAAGGTCAAATAGCCAAGTGAAGGTCATTAGTTTTATAATACAGTGAACTCAATGTTGAAATAAGTAAATAAATCTTCAGCTGTTTTTTTTAAATGGCATCGGTAATTGTGTAAAAAATATCTTCTAATTCCACCCTTTCAAAATGCACCTTCTTTCTTTGTTTATTATTTCAAAACTATGCTTTCTTCTAACTGGTTATGGAATATTAAATGTAACAAATTTAGCTCGACATATAGTAATGGTTGCCGTTCAGCTTGAACGCTGCGCAGTCGTTCTGCTTTGAATCTTAAGTACAAAGAAGGTTGGAGGAAATCCCCTCTGGAAAACTGTGTTTTTGTGTGACTAGAAAGGAGATGGATTTGCACTCTCTATCTTGATTGCTACAGTCGGAATGTAAATATTTGTAAAACCTTTTCCATTGTTATTACTTTAAATACCATTTCTGGTATTTAATGGTACCTGACCAAACAATCCAGAGAAGGTCATGCTGAAGTGTAGAGGTCCTAACGAGTCTTGTGCTTTGGTCCAATGATCAGTGTGTGAGTCACTGGATCATACAGCTTTGAATTTACTGCTGTGCCAGTTCTCTTTAAAAGGAAATAACAACAATCAATCAAACAAAAAAAACAAACTATAAACTACCTCAAGCTTAAATTTAAACATACCAATTTAAATACACTAATCCCATTTATTTCCTTTTATTTTGGAGTTCTGCATGCCTGCTTATTGAAACAAGGATTCTTTTGTTGTGCATGTTAGTATTTTCAGAGTGACAGATACGTTTGCATCATGTTGATCATGAATATTTTCATGTTTTCTGTCTCTTTGCTGCTTGCTTTTCACCATGTTCATTTACATCATCTCTATTCAATCCTTCATTTTGAACAGTCTTGGCTGGCAAGCTGAAAGGTGGGTGAACTAAACGTGGGTAGTGGAGGTATTAGGTCAAAATTATCTTGCAGGGTACACGTTGGAAGATCAGATGTGTTTGTGTGGAAACCCCCATGGTCTCAGCTATATAGACTTGCATTCAGTGCTCGGTCTGTGTTCCTGCCTCCTCCTTGAGTGCCAAGAAAGTTCTTCCTTGAACAGACGGGGTGCTTCTGCTCCTGCTGAAACACAAATTTACGCTGCGGGGGTGTGATTCTGTGGTATCTGCTGCGTAGCCAAAGCAGGGCTGCTGCGTTTGCACCCACCTCCTGCTCCCACCCCTTGTCTTGTGCCTCTGCTCCTGTGTGACCTGGTGGGAAGGCAGGTTGGGGAGCTGATAAAGCTGAAAAATAACCCCATAAGAAACTCTGGTTTCTGACTAGGGCTGCCCCAAAATACTTCCTGAGGTAGTTCCTGAGCCGGTTGAATGAATGCTTGTGTTGGCGCAAGCAAAGGAGCAGGAATGTAAAGGTGAGGGAGGATGGAGAAGGGACCACTCCGTTATCTCAAACTGCTGCAAAATCCCATCTGGAAGCCTTGACCTTGTATGGAGTTATCTGGGAACAAAAATTTAAGAAACTGGGAAACAAACCCATGTTACAGTAATTTGCTAATATAAAAAGACCATTAGTGTAAATGGGTATGTGGCTATAAATGTTTCACTTCAGTGGAATATTTTCCTAGAGTTCTGTTTAATAGTACCCAGCATTTCAGTGCTCAAGCTTGAGAAATAAATGCTTATTCACTCACACAGTTGAAAAAAACAAACCTGAAAATTAAATATGTGTTAAACACTTCCGGAATTCATCCATCAATGTAAGGAAAAGCTAATCTGATGTTCCCAAATTTTCCCAGCAGAGATCCAAGAAGCCAAGGCTCCCAGCCCTTCTATAAACAGGCAGGCCAGCATCGAGACTGATCGAGTATCCAAGGAATTCATAGAATTTCTCAAGACATATCATAAACCCGGACAAGATATCTATAAGCAATGTAAACTCTTTTTGGACACAATGAATCATAAAAGGGTAAGTTTTGCATGCATTTTACATAAATAAAATGGGGGAATTAGGTAGAGATGGGGAAAATGCTGCTGCAGTATGGGATAAGGGTTACATCTTCACTCTCCATATAAAAAATTTAATGGTCTTGAAATATTAATGTGTCTGTGGTGCCACCTAGGGTTGAAATGAGTCAGTATACAGCACTACACCACACTTTTTTGTTTTTTTTCTTTCCCGTATCTTTTCTATTTAATTTGTAGTTACTCAAATTATATCCTCAAATTTGACTGGAAGTTAAACAGAGTTCTGATAGAATCCTACACACCCTCCACTTCAAAAGCATCTTGAAGGTTTTTCTATTTTTCTTTTAGAAGTGATTCATTCTGAGCACAGAGTGTGTAAAAATAGCATATTATTATTATTGGTTATAAACATTGAAGGTATTCTCATTTCCTGGTTCCTTGATAGTTTGTGCTACTCAAAACCAAGTCTTTCTCAAAACAGTTTGCTACTACACATAAACCAGGCCTAAAATGCAGCTCTGCCATCAGAGCTGAGGCTGGAGTTCAGGGTAACTGTCTAGTTTTTGGCCTTAAAGAATTCAGAAACTACACTCTTTCTGCACTTATTTTTTTACATATGGTTTATATTACTTGATCAGTAAAGTTAATTTTAACCCTTAAAAGCCCCTATTATGTTCTTCAGTAGCTCAGTTAATGCTCAAAAGACAACGTTGTTTCGCAAATAACACTGTGAATATATTTCATAGTAACTTTGTCATTAGAAGTGTTTACTCTATAGGTATTCTTTCAAATATATGATTTGGTTTTTTGGTATGCTGTATGTCATCTTTTAAAAAGTCACAGACAAAAAGTTGGGAGCAAACATTCTGCTTAATAGTCTACGTTATTTTGTCACTGTCACTTGGGGATGTGTCTGGGGAAAATGGCATTGCACCTGTCCAATCCCATTGCTGATACACATCTGTTCAGCAAATAAACATAAGTCTTTCACATGTTAAAGAGCCAGTATGTCTTGGTTTCTCGTATTTTTTAATATAATTTAGCCAACATAAACACCTCTGAGGATATATTTGCATTCTCAGACTGTTACTGCAGTTGGACGCTTTCCTTGAACAAAAACAAAACACCAGAGTCATTGCTGCCATTTCTTCCACACGCACATTTAATCCGTTTTCTGTTGCAGGACTTAAGCATTGAGGAGCAATCTGAGTGTGCCCAAGACTTCTATCAAAACGTAGCAGAGAAATTACAGACACGTTGGAAAGGTATCAAGTTACTCTTCCTCATATCTTACTGCTGAAAAAGTAATGATTTGAGGATAAAGCCTCTTGCGTTTTCAAGTGAAAATGAAGCATCCCTAACCAGCTTTCAGAAATGCAGTTAACAAATTCCAGTTACCATTGTTAGAACTATTCCCAGAAGCACCAGTTTTGTAAAGTTTTGCAGTCCAAAATACTTGTTTTTACAGGTTTTTCTTACACTGTCAATTAAATGTGGTTCAGTTGTTTTCCTTTCTTGTTTTAAATTCAATAGTACTTGTTTAAAACTGAGCTTGAATGTATAGCCTCAACTCAGTTAACAGGCTGTGAGCCTTATGGCACACTGTAATGTGGGCAGAGGACTTGGAAGACCTCACTGGATTCATTGTCAAAGACTGTACTTTTGAGACATTCTTGTAAGCTACAAGCAGCTGCACCTAATTTGTGTGTTGAATGTGCTTCATTGCGAACCTGTGCATGTACTTACTTTGGCACATCACTATGGTGTTCTCACCATTGCATTTTTACTTCTGCTGTAGAAAATACCCCAATTATATCCATTCTTTATTAACTTGGGTTGGCTCAAGTCAGTAGTACTGATGTGGGGATATTGGGACCAAACTGCATTAAATCTTCAAAACAGACGCAGAATGCTTTATTTACAGTTTTGGGGGTGGGATTTGTATCTTTCAGTGCCCCCTGAGAAAGTTGAGAAAGCAATGGATCAGATTGAAAAGTACATTATGACTCGACAGTATAAATATGTCTTTTGCCCTGAAACAACTGATGATGAGAAGAAAGATCTCGCTGTCCAAAAGAGAATCAGGTAACTCTTTGGAAGAAAAAAAGCTGAGTAATTCACAGCCAGGGGAATGAGCTCTGAATCAAGCTTTTAACCAGAAAGAGTTAAAAACACTTCATTTAAGAAACAGAAGGAATTAATAGAATGAATAATGAAAGCTGCTGTGCTAGGGAAACTAATTGGTGTGCTTTTGTTAAATTATGGTAAAAAGAAAGAAAATATTTTTTCTGGAAATAAATTACTTCAGTGGAATAAACTAGTTTATAACTGGACTAGTGCCTCATTTACACAAAGCACTCCTTGTGCATTGAATTCAAGGAGCAGCTGGTTTCAAACACCTGAATGTTACTGGCACAGAATAGTTGAACGTTTTTTTTTCTTGTCCTAGGGCTTTGCACTGGGTAACTCCACAAATGCTGTGTGTTCCTGTCAATGAAGAAATTCCAGAGGTCTCCGATATGGTTGTAAAAGCAATTACAGGTCTGTGAACGATGAAGTTTACATTTGCAGCTTTAAATTTCAGCTCTCTTGTTCACAGAGATTATTTTCTGCTGTCATCAAAAGGGGGTCCAGGCTTTTAGATTTGCAGTGGTCTCTGTGGTATTGGACCAGTTTATCATCTGTGAAGCAGGAATAATTTTTCCATCATAGAAGTGTTTAGGTTTACCTGATCTATTTTAAATAGAGTTGGACTGACCCAAGACAAAGTTTGAATAAACAGATACTTTTGTGGAACATCAAGCACCACAGATAAAAATGATGCAATTTTAGCATTTTCCAGTGTGTGTCTTACTCATTCTGGTGTCTGATTAATACGGTTTTAATGACTAGAGAACTTTTTTGTCCTACAGATATTATCGAAATGGATTCAAAGCGTGTCCCTCGTGATAAATTAGCATGCATCACCAAGTGCAGCAAGCATATATTTAATGCTATTAAAATCACAAAAAATGAACCAGCTTCTGCTGATGACTTTCTTCCAACACTTATATACATTGTTTTGAAGGGGAACCCGCCCCGTCTGCAGTCCAACATCCAGTACATAACACGCTTCTGTAATCCCAGCAGGCTAATGACAGGAGAAGATGGCTACTATTTTACCAATCTGGTAAGTGCAGGAATAGTGTTGATGTTTTAGACAACAAGATTACCTTTTATTTGGATGTAGGAATTTCTGGTAAAGTCAAACACGGCATAACATAGAAGGAAAATTAAAACTACTCTTCAAATAGTTGTTGAGGTTACTTAGAGTACATCAAGCTCTTTTGCTTTTTATCTCCTCTCTCTTCCTTCTCTGCTTTCCAAACCAGTTTTGCTTTCTTTATGATATTAAACGCTTTGTTTGAACAGTCTGATGCTCAGACTTGGGTATATTTTTATTCTGTAAGGAGATATATACTTTTCATTCCAAAAAACCTGAGTTTACACATGTGAAGTTCCCCATTTAAGCCCCTGAGAGTTTATCTCTTGAAGGGAGCGGAGAACTAGGCCATTAACGTGTGGAGGTAAACGGGCTTTTTGAAGCTTCTGCAGGAGACATTTATTGGTGTGCTTGTTTATATTAGGAGGAATTATGATTATGAACTTGGCTTCTCTGCATTTCACCATAAAGCAATTTTTGAGGGAAAATACGTAGTTGAATGAAATACTTGGAATGTTAAAATTGTTAGAATGTTCCTTTCAGTAGGAGGAGAACATCCACAAGGTAAGACAGGCATTGACATTTCTTCCTTCAGAAAATGAATAGAGAGCATAGCAGGTCTCTGCTGATCAGATTATTAAATATTAATATAGTGCTCTTGTCTAGTTGCCCTGTCTTGTTCTTTCTCGTCTTTCACCTCCAAAATGACCCTGAGGTTTGTAATTGATGTTACCCAGTGAGGCAGGAGTGTTCAGGTGAAGTGGTGTCTTCCTGTATCACACTCTTGAGTTTTTGGGGAGAGGAGAGAGGCCTGTGAACTGTCTGGTACAGTTAGCTTCCAGAAGAGTTCTTTAGGAGCAATATGTTGAGGCATTAAATAAAATAATTAGTTATTGATCTAACAGCAGGGTTGAAAAATAGGATGCATCAGTTCCAATCTGTAGCTTGCAATGATACTCACTCTCTTTTCTTTCCAGTGCTGTGCTGTTGCCTTCATTGAAAAACTGGATGCTCAGTCTTTAAATCTAAGCCAAGAAGATTTTGATCGTTTTATGACTGGTCAGACATCCCCAAAGAAGCAAGAATCTGACAGTTTTTCGCCTGACGTGTGCCTGGGTGTTAAGCAAATGTATAAAAACTTAGACCTACTGTCTCAGCTGAATGAGAGACAGGAAAGAATTGTCAATGAAGCCAAGAAGCTTGAGAAAGACCTAATAGATTGGACTGATGGAATTACAAAGGAAGTCCAAGATATTGTTGAGAAATATCCATTAGACATAAAACCAAAAAGTCAAGCCTTAGCAGCTATTGACTCTGAAAATGTGGAGAATGACAAGCTGCCCCCACCACTGCAGCCTCAGGTTTATGCAGGATAATTGTAAGTGTTAACTCTGAAAAGCATCAGTATCCTCACCTAGTACTATCTGCTACTGGGGAAGGAAAATAAATTTAAGGCTAAAAATCAGATGAGCTTAAATCAGTACATTTTTTTAAAGGTACATTTTTTGGTTAAGTGTATTGTTAATTGTATTTATTTCAGTCAAGTAGATTTCTATTAGGCTTTTGTGGGTTTTTGAACTGAATTTAAATTTTCTACACAAACCGGTGTAATTTTTAAGCAACACTAGACCCTTGACATCTTTCCTGAAAGCTTCCTTCTAGGCATGCACTTACTTGTTTTTAATAATTAGTTTAACTTAAAGAATTCGAGTTCCAGCAGAAACTCGAAAGTTACCCATGTTAGACTGAATTTATTCTGTAGCTGTAAAGATGAAATATATATTGTAAAATATGTAAAATTGTAAATAGATTTAAAAATCTAATGTCTCAACTGTGCATGACATCTTGTCTACGAGTGAAAATGATATAAAAGTATTCATTTAGCACCTTTCAGTTAAATCCCGTGGCAGTATAAAGGCAAGGACACTGTTAATGTTTGAGTAAGCTGGGTGGTATGGGTGGTATAGCTGATGAATTACAGGCAGAGGAGATGTTGTAATGATTTGAAAACTTGAATTCATATTGAAATCTGCTCTGTAAAAAAAAAAAAAAAAAGTGCTATTTAATACATGACATTTCTTCATGTAAACGTTCTCTCTGGTTTGTCAGTACACCTGAGAGCCTTCGGTGGTGCACGTAAGGGCTGGTATTAACTATTTTCAAAGAGAATGTTCAGCCAAGCTTCAAAAAGGAAGGAAATATTTTTATTAAAAATTGCATAATGTGGAACAAAAAGGGGGCGGGGAGGAGAGAGTGTAAGAGCTGCACCAAAAGTGGCTTTCTTTTTCTGGCATTGCCTGGTAATTTCTATCAGTGGGTGAGGTCTTTGTTGCTTTTTTGACAATCCTGGTAGATAAATAAGCTCATATAATTAGAGGCTGCTTTTTAGAAGAAGCACGGGCCATTGCTCTGAGCAGAAAAGTGCACTTGATTTTCATGAAACATCAGTCTTCTGATCTTCAGTGACCCCCCCTTTAGCAAAGGGAGTTACCTTGCTAAAGGACTGAACATCAGGTGAAGGTGAATTTATGTCACTAGAAGTTTAATGGGTGTACTTCAAGTTAAGAATAATAGCTCACTCCAAAAAAGTAACCTCTTGCAATATAACTTTTTTATGCCAGCGAAACATTTTATATATCATTTTAAACATCTTCCAGTTAACCCAGTCAGCCGTGACTTGTTTGTGTACCTGAGATATCTAACATAAAGCCGCTTAGCTTGAACTACTCTTAAGCAATGCTAAATTCTTACCATCAAGGAGGAAGGTACCTACCTCTTAAATTATGTTCCACTGCTTTAAAAACACTGCTCTTTTAAATTTGCACTGCAATAATTTCAGACCACGACTGTGATTTGTCCCTCTTTGTCAAATGTATTCAGCCTTATGAACTATGCATTCCTAGTGTTTTGCAGAGAACCAGTGGCCCAAAGCTCCACTGCTGAGGTGAAGCAATGACCTAAGCGGATGATCACAAGAAATTAGATTATTTAATGTATCCATGTGTCACTGCGCCCAAGTTGCTTAGGATCTGACCAGTGCTTGCAGTAAATAATACTGTAAAGTCTTTATTTTCTTTACAAACACTAGGTGCTACTTCTGATATCCAGGTACACAGGTTTTCCGGGGGCGTGGGAGTGCAAACTTTGAGCTATTGTGTAAATTCCAATGTTTAAATAAAAGTGTGTACATCATGCCCTTGTTAATGAGTTCCTAAAAATCTCTTCCCTGGGTTTTGTTATGCTGTTAATGATTAATGTGAATATAATTGGGTCTGCTTCTGCATTCTCTGTGTTTTGGAAGGCACAGTTGGTAGCCATTCATGTGTAAGTCCAGGTAACAATATCTTTTCTTTTTTTTGCAGAAAGATCGTTGTAGTGATTAAGTACTTAAGAACGACTTGATGGTGTATTTGTAACTAAAGTATCTCTAATTTATATGCTGTCTTGTTATCAAGGCACTAAAGTGGGAGCCTTTTCAGTAAACGCATCCTTTGAGTGCCCGGGGAGGCACGTAGGGATGGTTTCCTACCCCAGCTAAAGGTTGGCAGCAAATGCCCAGTCTGTAGGTGAAGCAGGTAAATGTTTGGTGTTTTTTTTTCTTGCGTAAACGTAAGGTAGTTCAGTTGCTCCAGTTATAACCACAGAGTATCTTTCCAGCGTGGAAAAATTCAGGCTGGGCAAGGCATGGTGCACAGCGTGAGGTGATGAACCCTCCCGTGAGTGGAACCAGATCGGGCCAAGGTCCTGGGCATGTCTGGTCCCAGAGGTAAGTTTGGGGTGAGATACAGTGAGAGAGGCCAGGGATGCAGAAAAGGATGAAATAGTATCTATGAACAAGTTGCTTGTGAATCAGAGAGTTTAATGTAAATATGGGATTGGAACCCAGGCTGCTGTGCTCTGGTGACAGTCACAGCATCAGAAATTCTTTGGGTTTTTTTTCAGCAGCCCGCTGTTGGATCAGTATTATTGAAAATGAACACCCCGCAGCTCATTACTAAGAATCAGATCTTAAGCTGTAAACTACTTCTTGGCATGTGAACTCCCCATTCATTTTACTGTAGCAAGGAACCTATTTTACAGGGATTACTGGTTAATAAAACTGTACAACATCTTTGCTTTCATATAACTGAATTGTGAAATTAAATTGATTCTTCTACCCAGTTATCATCAATGTTTGCTAATTCTCCAGTGTATGTTCTCTTGGGGCTGGGTATCTCATGCCCAAGGGAGAGAGGCAGAGATAGATCCAGCTGAACTACTTAATGGCAATTTGAAAAAAGGGGTTAAAATGATTGAGGGCAGAGGCAGCGGTGTTCCATCTGATACAGAACAACTTCGCTTTATCGACAGCCACCATCCTTTTATCGGAGATTTGTGTGGAAGTTGTGTATATGTTGGTTTGGGGTGTTTTTTTATCAACGCAAGGCTTGGCAGATGTGCACTGGCAGTACTGCCACCTGCTTTCCAAAAGACATGGTCAAAAAGAGAGTCTAACTAACGGAGAGAGTCTGACTAACTTTAACGGAATGACAATCATTCCGTTCTGTCCTTGGACCCCTCATTTCATCACCATTTCAGTGGTTCCCAGTGACAGGACGAGGAGCAATGGGCACAAGCTGGAACATGGGAAGTTCCACTCAAATATGGGGAAGAACTTCTTTCTGGTGAGGGTGGCAGAGCCCTGGAAGAGGCTGCCCAGGGAGGGTGTGGAGTCCCCTTCTCTGGAGATCTTCAAGCCTTGCCTGGATGCTGTCCTGAGTGATGTGCTCTGGGCAACCCTGCTTTGGCAGGGGGTTTGGGCTAGATGATCTCTAGAGGTCCCTTCCAACTCTGATGATTCCATGATCTTTGAAGACAGGGTGATTTCTGACCTTCAGGGAAACACTGTAGTTTTATCTGTCTGATGGATTTCATCTTGAAAGCTCTTAGGTGTTCACAGAATTGTCTGGGGTGGACGGGACCTTCCAGATCATGGAGTCATATCACTAACCTGGCACTGCCAAAACCACCACTATCCCATGTCCCTGGGCACCACCTCTGCCCCTCTGAAATACTTCCAGGGATGGTGACTCCACCACTTCCCTGGGCAGCCTGTCCCAAGGCTTGATAACCCTTTCTGTGAAGAATTTTTTCCTAATATCCATCCTAAATCTCTCCTGGTGCAACTTGAGGCCCTTTCCTCTTGTCCCATCGCCTTTTCCTTGGGAGAAGAGACCGTCCCCCCGGGCTGCACCCTCCTTTCAGGGGGTTGCAGAGAGCAATAAGGTCTCCCCTCAGCCTCCTTTTCTCCAGGCTGAACACCCCCAGCTCCCTCAGCCTCTCCTCACAAGACTTATGCTCCCTCCCCAGCTCCATTGCCCTTCTCTGGACCCGCTCCAGCCCCTCAGTGTCCCTCCTCTCGTGAGGAGCCCCAAAAACCGGACGCCGTGTTCGAGGTGGGGCCTCACCAGCGCCGAGCACAGGGGGGCGACCACCGCGGCGGCCCCGCTGGCCACACTGTTCCCTTCTCTGGGATGGCTTCTAACGG
The DNA here is from genome assembly GCF_001431845.1 of Calidris pugnax. Lineage (NCBI taxonomy): Eukaryota > Metazoa > Chordata > Aves > Charadriiformes > Scolopacidae > Calidris > Calidris pugnax. The sequence continues at coordinate 3,393,492 of NW_015090977.1, read as the reverse complement.
GGAGGGGGGCGATGGCGGCGGCGGGGGCTCCGCCCGGGCCGCGCGTTGCCGGCGCCGCCGCGAAGTTTGTCCCCCCCGCGCCACCG
>NW_015090977.1:3355384-3393259 GCF_001431845.1 Calidris pugnax | reverse complement strand
CTCGGGCGCGGGGCGGAGGGGGTGTGTGGATGCGGGGTCGCCTCCGCTCCGCGGGGGGAGCTGCGGGATTCGGCACCGGGATCCCGTTGCGGGGCAGGGGCGGGGGGTTGCTCCGGTAACGGCGTGTGACGGGGGGGCGGTAGGGGGAGAGCGGGGCCGGAGCCCGGGCCCGGAGCCGGGCGCGTCCCTCCCGCCGCCGCCGCCGCCGCCGCCGCCGCAAAGACCCGCTTCCAGGGCGCTTGTGCTGAGGTCGGCGGGGTGATTCGGGGTGTGTGTGGGGGGATGTACCTCAGCGTTAGTGTTACTGTATTATTTACATAATTGTTATTTTTTTTAAAAGGCTCTTAGCTTGAGCTTTGCCTGTGTGGCACCGCGCCAGCAAAAAATAGTGAGGAAAAGTCATTCCGGTAGCGCTAAAAATATTTCCGTTTCAAAGTAGCTGCTGAATAGTGATTCCTTCGTTGTTTTTTTGGTGGGTTTGTGGGATTTTTTTTCATCACGGTATGTAATTTAACCTCTTTTTTTCATGACGGTATGTATTTTATCCTCTTTTGATTTTTTTGATATAACTCATGTCTAGAGATGTTATGATTTATTTGTAATTAAAAGGCTTTGGGTGCATCATGCCTAGAACATGGCTGCTGGACACCTGCCGTTAAACTTGCACCACGTATCGTAGCCACAGACGCCCTGGGACACGTTTCTGCCTGGCGAGGGGAAGAGCAGGGTCCAGCCCAGCTTCTCCTCCCTCCTCCTCCTCTGTTTGCTTTTTGAAGGCTTGTCTCCTCTGGGGAGATTTATTTGTGTGATTAGCTCTAGCGGTGTAATTATACAGGTGAATTTGTCCTGATAGCCAAACCTTGGGTCTAGGTAGAATTCCGTAAGGATTACTGTCTGCATCCTCATAGAACTTCTGAGAAGTTGTGCAGCTGGGAGTGTGTGGTGAGATGAGATCCTGTCGTGGCCAGGCCTGTCTTTTGTGGTAAATCATTTTTTATAAACAGTTGAGTTGTAGGAAATACGTATTAATCCTTTTGCTTCTAGGTTGGACGTATAAAAAGGTTCTAGGTTCATCCCGTGAGCCACCTCCATCCACCCTCGGGTCTCCAGGACCCAGCCGATGGCTGCAAACCCAGCTTCTGCTCAGCAGGTGTCTGTAGGACAGGGGACAACTTTTGTGGGCAGACTGAGCACACACAGATAACACGAATTGTGCCTGCGAGGCTGAGGGCTCTGCGACCCTCCATTTAGTCCCATCAAAGAGGATTAAGACCTTGGTAGCTTTGTTCCCTCATGGCTCCGGGCCGCTGGAATGTCATTCTTCTTTCCCACTTGAAAGATAAGAACTTGAAATGCTGCTGGATAATACAAAATAGCCAGTGTGCTCTGTCCGTGGAGAGGAGCATCCGAGGGCAGAGACAGACAGACAGACCTTGGTGTCCTTTGTGTGAGGAGTGACTGGTACCTCCATCGCCCCTGGCTGGATGGTGTGTGTCGCAGGATCCCAGCTCCCTCCCCAAACACTCCCCATGGTGTTCCTGTGGAGCTGTTAGCTGTCATCATTTTTATTTAATTTTTGTTGTTAAATACCATAATTTTTTTTCAAAATAGAGCTCTTATCAAATGAGCCCAAGACTAGGTATTCGTGAAACTCGTTGGTGTCAGAATTTTGTTGCTTTCCCCAAACCTCCCCTTGCCCAAGAGCAAGCCTGTGGTGGGAGTTCCATTTTTTTTGAGAAGACCGTTCTGACCCGTGAATAAAGCTGGTTGCCAGGACTCAGAGCTCCCAGGTTTTGTTTTGGAAGAAAACTCGTGTATGCCCTGGCATGTCAGGTTTTATTAATTATCTGTCCATAAAATGGAGACTGTACTTATCTACCTGAGTTTGAAAGTCCTATTTCTTCTGAGCAGCGGGGCTGAAGCACCACAGACATGGTGATGCTACTGCCGTATCCTTGATATTTCAGCTATTGCCTAAGTCCCTTATTTCAGTCATTTTTTGCTGCTCTTTGTGTTCTCTCCTTTGCTAGTGGCCACTGGCTGTTTTCCTCCTCTCACGCAGCCGGCGTTACCTTCTTTCTACATCCACAACTTTTATTTTGCCGTCTCCTCTGAGCTGCCATTTCCTCCACTTGTCAGTCATTTTCTGCTTGTGATTCAAGCTGTGTATCTGTCTGCGGCTCCCTGGCCGTACAGTTCTCATTACAAGCCACAGCTCTCATTACAAACAGTCTGAAGAGCCCTTTTCTGGCATTTTTCTTTACTTTCACTGCTGAGTTCTGTACTGTGTACCTTCAGGAAGTCAACGATTAACCTTCTTAAATTGGTCACTAAACCAGTTTCTGATTATTAAACTGTTACTGAGACTTTTCATGCTCCTTGAGTAAAGCCTTTCTGTAAACTGCCTGTGTTTGCCCGTTGTCAGTACGGTACACGGCAGAATTTGATTTCTCATGGAACTTGGACAGATCCTATAAAACTGAATAATTTTCCTTTTACCTTCCTCTCCCAGGTTCTCATGCTGAGCAGCAGGAACCAGAATAGCGTTGTGTCCTTGAGTCTAATATTGTATGTTTTATTGGAGTCTGTATGATCAAGATTATAACGTCATGACTTTGACTTGTAAAAGCCAGAAGGTTTTAAAAATGGCCAAGCCAGAACCAAGCCTTGCGTATGAGCGTGTGCTCTTTCCCATGGCACAGGCTCACTTGGCAAACAGGGCTGACTTTTTAAAGTTTGGCAGCAAAATGTCTATTTTCAACCAGAGATTACGTTTACTTTCATTTTACAACTGGGGATGGTTTAAATTGTGTTTTTCCCTTTTTACGTGAGTCAGAATTTAGGGTTCATTGAACCAGTGAAAAATAAATGTCTTTCCTTGCATCATTTATATTTCTTGGCTTATAACTTTTCTACCCTTTTCTGGTTCTTCTTTTTTTTTGTTGTTGTTTTAAACCCTTAGCATTTAAAAAAAGTAGTTGGAACTTGTTTGTCTGTTTCTGCAGAAATTTTTCTTTAAGTGTTAAATTAAAATCTACTGGGCTGTTCCAGGAGCATCAGCTGACACTGCTCAGGTGCTTGTGTTAAATCACCACAGACACATTGAACTACAACAGGCGTTTGTTGGGAAGGGCTGTTAAGTATCTGGAAACTTTGTGTACACAGATTGAGTAATGTCTGAGCCACAAATTTTCTCTCTTTTTTTTTTTTTTTTTTTTTTTTTTAACTCCTCTACTTTTTATTGTAAGTTTTCTGTCTTTAACAAGAGTTACAGTGAGGAATTTGGGTGTTTGAAATTCAGTATCAATTTGATCCTTGGAATTTACTATGACCAAATTGCTTTCCTTCCTTGGCTTTGTTTCATGGGTAGGACTGAAATATTCGCTGTTTATGTAGCTCTTGGGGATGTTGAAGTGCTTCATTATGCTTTGAAAAGTGTTTTTAGAGGTGAAAAGAAACGTTTCATGCAAGTACGAGGCATTTTGCTTCATTCTGTTCTGGCAAGTCCCTGGGCTCTCAGGGGTTTGTTAATAACCTGCTTCCTGACGGACTCCATTATCAGAATAACGTGAGGAAAGAAGCTCCTTTTCAGCAGGTGACATTCTTGCTCTCCTCCTGTGCTGCACAGTGTCTTCTGTCTGTGCCCTTGGCATGTGCAAAGGGCCAGGCCATTTTCCTGCCACGCTTTCTGCTTCCAGACTCTAGGAAAATTGGTTTTTTTTTTTTTTTTTTTAATCAGTAAATATACTTACGGGATAAAATAGCTCGGAAAACTGTGATGAGCTACTGAGCAGTTTGAGCTGAATCACTTTTATCTCCCACTTGGGTGCTTTCTCCTGGAGCTGTCTTGGGGGAGGCGATGTGTTTGTGCACATCTGGCTGCTGATCTTTCGCTTGTATTCGGTTGCGGTGGATTGAAGGGTCCCAGCTGATATTTTCATCAACGTTCTTCCTCCGTAAGGCTCTTCCCCTGTTCTCTGAAGAAAGCTGGTGGCATTTACTATGAGTCAGTTGACTTTGGTTTATTTTTTTTAACGCCCAGGAGTCAGCCCTGCCGGCCCTTCTGCTGCTGCAGAGGGTTTTGGCTCCACAGTTTCATCCCACAGGGTCTCGATACGCTTCTTAAAAGGATGAACTGAAGCAGCTGCAGGTACTGGCACCTCTTTGTGTCCACAGAGAGCAGTACGGTAAAGTAAATCTTCCTATTAAATTAGTAGGGAAACCCTCTTTTCCTCCAAACTGCGTGTTTTATGATAAAAATATTATGTTGTGAAGTTCTAACAAAGATTTAAAGAAAAAAGATAATCATGATTAGTCTTCCCCAATTCCTGAAAGAAACTGACTGTAAAAACTGTGATAGTAGAAACGAGTAGTTCATTTCAGGGCAAAAAAGGGCAGCCTTTTGGTGAGTTCAAAACCTTCTGTTTAATTTTAATTTTTATCCTGTTTTCTTTCACTTAAAAGAAAGGAGGGGGAGGTAATAATTGCTGCTGCTCTGAGAACCGGCAGAGGTTTTATTTTCACTTGTAAGATCAAGTGAGGTTACTTTCGCTAGTTCTGTTCAATGGGCTGGTGATATTAGAGATACGTATAATTATTCTTAATAATTAGTCTTTATAATGCTTTGACAGACCATTTTGAATATTCTGAACTTTAATAAGCAGCCTCACAGTAAACACAACTGCGAACTATTTTGCTCTACTATTTTTAGTGGTTTAGGTGTTAGACATCAAGTTTGGTTTGAGGAGTAGAAACCCAAATTAAAGATATTTTTGGTACCTGCTGCTGTTTAGTGCTCTTAAATGAGAGGCACTTTAGTTTGAGATCAACACCATTTCTTTGTTTGCATGTTATTTATGGATGGTTTGGTAGGAAAATCACAGTTGGGTTGATTTGTGTTTATGAGTGTTTTTCTGGCACGCAACATTATTTTCATTCAAAGCGGTTAACCCTGATGTGACCCATTTCCTAACTCACATTGTGCTGTAGTAATGGGACATCTTAGAAAATGTAATTGATTTATAAATAAACTGAACTACACAGTTAAGATTAAACGCTATTATGTGCAATAAGAGGTTCAGGCTTAGAAAACATGAGAGGTCTTAATGGAGTGTTGGAATAGGTTAGTGCTGGCCTTCTGCCCTTCTCATCCACCCACAATTTTCTTCCTTAAGGTATTTCAGTGGGGTTTTTTATTATTTAACCCCCTCCCAAATATTTTTCTCCTCTAGACTGTGACTATCTTACATGCACAACACGAAGGAGAAATATTTGTAAGGAAACTACATGATTTTAAGCTTTTTGGTGGAAAGACTAGTCAACATCATGGCAAAAAACATGTAAAAATTATGTCAGATGTTTACTTTGATCACTTTAAAAATATTTTTCTTTCCTTTTGGCAACTACAATTTTACTTTTAATACCTACCTGTACAGCATGCATTTTTTTAATTGTTGTAAGGAATTCAGTCCCTTTGATATTAAGCCCTGAAATGGGAATTTAATCTGTGTGACTCATTCCATTGACTTTTTGGTCTTTGCAATTGACTTCAAGATTTTCCTTATTTGTAACTTATTCTTGAAAAAACTCATAGGTCCATTACAGAAGTTAGCTTTTCTATACAGTTTCATGTACAAATAAGGAGGATTTTAAAATGTTGCTTCTTTGAGGTTACTGCATTCACTCACTCTTGAGCTATTGTGAAGGAAGACTCCCCTAAATTGTAGAATAAGTGGCTATTTCCTTGCGTTTTAGATGGTTACCCAATTCTGTCTTTGCCAGGGACTCTGACGCATTAACTCGTGTATTTCCATCCTTTAACATTTTTACCTTTTTAACTGTTAAACAGAATTTCTGGGGTTTGCAGGGCCTGATTTCAGAGCACAATCTCTCTCCAGGGCTGGTCGAGCGTTTCTTGATGAGGACCGTCAGCTGGAATTGCCTGAATGTGGTGTTTTCTCTTGACGTCTACGCACCTCGATACCGGGCAATTACTTTGGAGCTGGTGGCCCATGTTCCAGGCTGGCAGTTTTCATTCTTCCCGTTGTGCTTGAGCTGCTCGTTAGGCTGACTGGGGTGATTTTTATTGCACAAGTATTAAAAGGCTTAGCCGGGGTGGAGCGAGGCAGGCGGCAGTTATTAGAGCCGCTTTCTAAATTATTTATTTAGCTAAAAAGTGAAATCTGATCTGGCTTTCCTGAACCTGCCGGGAGGTAATAGCGTTCGGTTTCTTTTTTTTTTAACTGTGTGAAAAAGAAGTAAAAATTTAAATTGTCTTCTTTAGGTTATTCATTTACGCAGAGGAAGTTGTTAGTTATAACCAGAGCCGGTAGAAGAACAGCGTTTGTGTTGTGTTTATAACAGGTCCTAACAGAACAGAGGGGCTGAAATGTGTGGGCCATTAACCAAACCCCTAAAATCCAGTGGGAATATATATTTTGATTTGCGTGCACTGATCTGTTTCACAAGTTCTTTGATAACGAGTGTTATTTAAGCACTTTATTTCATAAAATACTGGTAGTTCTTCAGGCAGCAGCGTGGAAACATTCTTCTGCCTTCTGCTCTGCACTAACCGTGTCCAATTGCTATTTTCATGTCAGCTCTAGTATTGAAATCCACAGTTGTTCCCTTTTCTCTCATAAATGCTCAAAAGGCATATTACACTTCGGAAATTGCAGCTTATAGCATTTTTCTAATTGCTTTCAAAGCCGTTGAGTTATGGGAGCACATTAAGCAACCGGCACTTAAAAGCTGGTGATCTCTTACATAAAAATATTAGCCCAAATATTGTCATATGTATGCCTTTCAGCACATCCCAGTTTTATGGCTGATTTTAGACCCTGTGGTAAACAAGTACAGCTAATGGAGCTGTTGGAAGCCCCTCGAAAAAGGGATCCCAGGACTGTATATGCTGAGGGTGACATTCAGCTTTGATTAAATGCTGTAATAAAGCCCGCATCTGTGGTGGTGTTTTCAAAAGGCAATTCAGAAGGGAGCACCGAATACAACTCTGCTCTTGGTTTATCTTTTGATCGTTTTCCATCTCAACGTGTGTCTCCGATGTTTCGAGATGGAGCGTTTGGGATCTTTTAACTAGGGCTCACTTAAGAAATTTTCTGCCAGTGATAGGAGGCAAAACATACAGAAGTGCGGATCGTACCCAGCATGATCCCTGCCAACACCAGGTCTCCCTTTCCCTCTCGCTCCTGCCTTCTCCTGACACCTTTTTCTTGACCAGAAATCTGGTCCTGGGCAAAGATGGAAGTTCTGGTAAGGTGTATATTTATCATCACCTTTTCTTTCCTCTCTTCTCCTCCTCTCCATCCTTTCTCTGCATCGTGCTGTTCACTCTCAGAAACGCTCTATATTTTTGTGAAGAGGTTTGCAGCACCCTGTCATTCCTGGTCTTTGCAGAGTGGATGAAAATTGGTTGATGGTGCAAAATAGTAACCCCAGGCTGTGATGTTGTGCTCCAGAGTAAGTGCTGTTTCAGCAGCTTTCACCGAGGAGAGCAAGTAGGTGTGTGAGGAGGAGATGGGGAACGTTAGTGTGCATGGCTCGGTGGTGTGTTATGGCCACAGGAGCTCAGGTCTCTTCTCAGTGAGTTGAATTTCCCCTCTCTGGGAGAGTTTTGCAAGTTTTTTGAATATTCTTTCTGTTAAGAGGAACAGCCTTCTCTTGCTTTCTTTTAAATCAATAGATCAGATCAAAGATCATTCTCTCCCTCGCCCTTTTTTTTTGTCAAAACTCTTCCCCTCTCTCCTCTTCAGGCTTCCCACTCTCCAGCCCTGCTACCTATGGGTTGTAAACGAAGTGTGCTGCTAATAAGAGTCAATGGGAATCACCCAGACCTGCAGGGAGCTGAGTCCCTGACTTAATTAAATGTTATCAGATCTGTACGAATGCTCAAACATTACCCGTTGCAGCCCTGAATTCTTTAGATGCCAGTCCTGAAGTTTGCCTTTTCCCACGAATTTTGGGGATAAACAACACATTGCTAGGAAGAGTTACTGCCTTTGTAGTTCAGTTGGTGTTAAAAGCCTTTCCAGCCAGGATTTTAGGTAAGACAGAGGTAAGAGGTTTGCTTGAAGCTCCTTCCTTGCAGAGCTTCTGAAGTCCATGCCGCAAGGCTGCCCTTTAACACTGGACTGTTTGCTTTTTGTTGTGAGTGGAGGTGGAGGAGCTGATACAGTAAACTGAGTTTGGCTCTTTCTGCTCTGCTAATGAAAAGAAAATTCAGGAGGGGAATCAGAGAAAATATTATATTTTGGAGAAAAATTAATGATTCACTGTGACATACCTTAGATTAGGACAAGTACATATCGTCTCAGCATTTGTAAGGTCCTCTCTTTGTTTACAGACTCTAGCAAAAGTTCTCTAGATCCTGCAAGAACTTAAAAAAAAAAAAAAAAGGGATTTCTTCCAGCCTCCACCCTCGTGCAGGTGTTAGATGTTTCTGACCACAGGATTCTTGATGCAGAAGCCTAAAATGATGTAAGCTGCTTTTCGGATCCTGTTTTGAAGGTCTGGTCCCTTGGGGCTAAGGACAGGGTAAAAGGGGAGCTTTAAGGTTTCAGCCTCAGCTTTAAAAGTATGTGTGAGGATGTACAAAGTTTGATCTGTGGCTGCGTTACAACTCCATCCACACTGTAATTTGACGAATTCCAGTATTACTGGAATTAAAGTGTAGCAGTGTGTATCCTGCCTAGGTGTTTGGGGAAAGAAAAGAACTGGGTTTGCTGCTTATCAGCGATATTTGGCTGTGCTAGAAGTTGTCCTCATTTCTTAAAATCTGTTCCTTGCTGGCAGTTTCAGGCACTGAGAAGGTGAAGTCAAGCGTGTTTTGATTTGTGCTTAATTTCAGGCACACTGACTCTGTGTTCAGTGAACAGTAGAGAGCCATATAATTGAATCTCAATTTAGCATGATTCCTTTTTTTTTTTTCTTTTGGGTCAAATTTTTGTCTTATATGATCTACCAACCCCCACCCTGTAACACACACAGCCCGGTCACTGTTGTGAAATTCTTTATTTTCAGGTGAACAATCAGAATAATGTTCAACATAAACCTGTTGGAGAACCTGAAGGTTTACATCAGCAGTCGACCTCCGCTGGTGGTCTTTATGATCAGCGTGAGCGCTATGGCAATAGCTTTTCTGACACTGGGTTATTTCTTCAAAATCAAGGAGATCAAGTCACCAGAAATGACAGAGGTAGGTACCAAAAGTTCCTGAGCTGAATGGTGGGAATGCTAAGTTGAAAGACATACCCAAAGCTAATGAGGTTTTTTTCCCCCCAAAAGAAGCTAATGAGCATGGGGTTTTTCTCCCCAGAAAAGCTAATGACTTTTTTTTTTTTTTTTCCCCTCATGGAAGTGTCCAGTCTTATGGCGGACTTTCTTCACTTGTGCTCTCCTCTAATTTCATAAGGAAAGAGGCTATTGCTGCGAATGTTTGAATAGTCTTTGTTTTATTTCAAGGATGAGGGCGAATCATCTGACTTGCATCTTCCCTACCATGGCTGGAAGCCTTTCTTTTTCTTACTCTGCTGTGTCAGCTCGTTTGCTTGTGAAACTTCTTACCTAGTAATGCTGTTCTGTAACGAGGGAAGCTTTGCTAGAAACCACTCAGCCCCTGAGCGTGGTAAGGGACCAAGTCAGTATATGCCTTCTATAGGTTAGAGGGGGATATTCTCCCTGTGTTGAGCAGCGTTCGGGCAGTGGCTGGGACTGAACACATCTAACTTGTGCAAACAACTCGCCCCCTCATTTAGACAGCCACGGCAGTGTTTGTGCTTGCTTTTTGAGCCATGTAATTTTTGTTAAATGGCTTGGAACTGCCGGCGGGCTGGTGCGTATCAAGGTCCGCACCGCTCTCGAGAAGCAGCAGCCAACATTTAACTTGCTAATCTGGCTGAAATCTTCACCTTTGTTTTAAGGACTGGAATACCTTCCTCCTGAGGTTTAATGATTTGGACTTCTGTATATCTGAGAATGAAACCTTAAAGCATCTCATCAACGATACCACCACTCCAGAAAGTACGGTGACGAGCGGCCAGGCGAGATCTTCTACACAGTCTCCACAGACTCTTGAGGACTCTGGTCCCATAAACATCTCTGTTACAATCACACTGACGCTGGACCCACTCAGACCATTTGGTGGATATTCCCGCAATGTCACACATCTAAGTTCCACAATTTTTGGACACCAAATTGGACTCTCAGGTATGCGAGACTTGGCCTTTAAAATTTTGCGTGTAACTACATAATCAAATAAGAAATCACCAGCTTATTATTGGTGAGATAAATCTTTTGCTTAGAACATATATGTGTTTCCAGATTTGTTGTGAATTTGTACATTTCCTATGTAAAGCCCTTCACTTGTTTGCTTGAAAAACTTTTCCCTGCATTTTGAACGGAAAAAACCCCTGCATGTTTGCAAGATTAGGCTTTTCTCTTTTAAATGATTAACCTAATGACAATGGAAGGTAATTTTTAAGCCAACAAAATTCCAAGTAGTGAAAGCTTCAACGGTGACTTTCTTCAGTTCTGTCTTGATACATCTTCAAGTCCTTAACTCACATGTTAAAGGCATTAATGTTGATGCATTAGAGATCAAGTAGCTTGTTGTCTAAAAAAAAATAATGTTTATCTAATATTCGTACATGAATAATCTTTAATATTGCAAACAGCATCAAATAAGATAGTTACAATTTCTGTGAAGAGACTGATCTGCTGCGTGGCTGCCCTGCCAGTAAGTTTTGACAGGAGATTGTAGGAAATTAGTGGAAATTGATAAAAGAACCTAATTTAATTTTAGCTTTTAGCCAGGGCTGCATTTTATAGTAATGCCTGAAGGTTTCTTGAACCTGAAAGACCTGTGAAGAGACATTTACCATAGCTGTAAATCTCTATTACTGTATTTTATGTTGTTGTTATATTGTTGCTGCTTTAAGAGCTATCAAATGCAAGTTCCATTTCCAGTAGCCTGGGTTTATTTTCAGTATAAATATATCCACATGGAGTTAACATACACTACTTAATCTGCAGTTCAATATCTGTTAGTACCTTTTTGTCTATACAAATATCTCAAATTTGAAAAGTAAGTGTCAGGAAAAGCAAATGTGGAGCAAAGTCTTTGGGAGGGGAAAGGCTAAAGATCTGATTTTACTTTCTAATGAAGTTCTGTGAACATGCATGATTCCACTTATAAATAGTGAGTTTTTAATTTCTGGAAGAAGCCTAATCACCCCACTTCTTCTGGGGGTGGGAGAGATTAGAAAGAGCAGCACCTGGGGATTTTGTGGTTTGGTTTTTAACTTCCTTTTTGCTCTCTTTGTTAATAGTGAAGATCCTGGATGACTTTGAAGGTCAGGGTGATGGTTCATGTTGTTCTTATCCTAGTGATTGTTGCTCAGATACTTTTGTGGACAAAAAACAGCTTTCCTTCTCTCTCTCTCAAAGGCAGAGAATCCCACGAGGAAATCAATATTACCTTCACCCTGCCAGCTGCCTGGAATTCAGACGACTGCGTTCTTCATGGCCACTGCGAGCAGGTCGTGTTCACAACCTGCATGACTGTGACAGCAGCCAGCAATGTATTTCCTGTCACAGTGTAAGTGCATTTCAAACACTCCTTCATAGACTGGTTACTGGGTGATTAATTCCTCAGCTGGTTCTCTGAGGTTGTTTCTTTTTGATGAATGTGGAAGTTGTGTACCTGCCTGCCTTCCCCCACAGTGAAAACCCCGTCTCAAGTCTTAAGACTTTTGCTGTCTTTTAGCAACACTAGATTTTTCTATGGGTGTTTTGAACTATAATCCCTACCTGCCTTTGGACATGCTATGATTCTATGCTACCTGTGATTTAAACTTCACTAGGAGCAAAAGGATCTGTGAATATTTAAGAAAGATACCCTATAATTTAGTTTCACTGCCTTGTGTGAGAGCTGAGGCTTGACACTGAGGTTCTTATCCTCTTCCCTGCTGAGAGATCAGCGTAAGCCGAATGCTGCTTTGCTGCCATGTCCCAGCAGGTACAGACCTTTCATCAAAATAGTTTCCCTTTGTCTGCTCTAGACTCTCTGACACTATTCAATATACCCTGGAGAACCACCGGTTGGATTCACATGGCTCTGTGAAGCCTTATGAAAACCAGTGTTTTTCTAATTCACCTGTGGGATGTTGACTTACTGGAACAACATGCAGTTAAATGCTAAACTTAGTATAAGAAGTGGTTTTTTATACACCCTTACGGTTAAGCTTTGGGGTTTTTTGTTGTTTTGGGAGGTCCAAAATAAAACCATGCTGCTGTTGAGGAGACTGGGCTTGACTCACTTCTGAAAGTTCTCCTTACTGAACGTGGAGAATGGCAATTGAGGTGCTAATTATTTCTGGTTTTCTGCAGTCAACCACCACATTGTGTTCCCGAGACATACAGCAACGCTACGCTTTGGTACAAGATCTTTACCACAGCAAGAGACTCTAACACAAAATATGCACAAGATTACAACCCTTTCTGGTGTTACAAAGGAGCAATCGGAAAAGTGTATCATGCTTTAAACCCCAAACTAACTGTTATAGTTCCAGATGTAAGTGCTACAGTGTTTTTATGTGTTATGTTGAATAAATGCTTTGCTCTGGTTTAATTGAATATATTTCTGTTCATGTCTTAAAATAGTCCTATTCAGTGCTGGGTTATTACGTAGTGCAAGGGTTGAGGTGGTGGGCATGATGGTCTTCATGTAATCTCACAGCTTTTGATAACTAACATTTATATTTTGAAATTGTTTGACAAAAGACACTGTCAGTGTATGGGAAGAGATCTCTAGTACAAATTTTTAACACGAGGAAGATTTTGGATCTTTTTGTGCCACAATTAGGAATGGCTTTCATTACTACGCAGCTGCACAAAGGGGGGAAAGTTGATTCATTAAGTAATTTCTGTGCTGATCTGATAATTATTGCTTTAATATAAAATGCCAACTATTGGTGCATTGTCACTAAATGGTTTTAATTCTCTGTGCAGGATGATCGCTCTCTAATAAACCTGCATCTCATGCATACCAGCTACTTTCTTTTTGTGATGGTGATTACGATGTTCTGCTATGCAGTTATTAAAGGCAGACCAAGCAAACTGAGGCAAAGCAATACAGAGTTCTGCTCTGAAAAGGTGAGTGTGTAATAACACAATATTGACTCTGATCAAACGTAGGAAACCTCCTTCCGTACCTAGTACAGGCTGATTTCTATTATCTCTGGAGATGTAGATTTAATTCCCTTTCAGAGAGACACGGGTGTTTTGTTGTACAGATGGGTGCTACAGAATCCACACACGTGCTTTGTAGATCCTCAGAGTTAGATTTCTCTCCTACAGGAGTGGATTATTGCAGGTCAGTAAGTGCTGTAACATAACTCTTGCCACAATTCTGATGTTATTTGCACCGTTTTGTATGAAGCATTGAGTAGTTTTATTAACTTTTATCACAACAGATTGAAAACTTTGAATAAAACAGGATCTGTAATTCTAATTGTTGTTAATCGGAATTAAGTTTAAAAAATGACAAAGCTATTGAAACAGTCAGTATTTGCTACTGCAGTGGAGACCTGCACTTTGCTTCAATATGAATATATTTAATTGTGAAGTAGGAAGGTAATGTTAGCACCTTTTGATCTTAATGATATTTTGTAGCATAAGCTCGTTTGAGTGTTTTGGTTTTTACTTTTTTTTTTTAAATTGATTATGCTAAGTACGGGACACCCTCAGGCTTACTTTGATTTCCTTTTCAAGTTAGACTTTTCAAGGCTCTTTGAAAAAGCAAGGACAGATATGCCCAGCTGCATGGAGATAAGTAATGTCACTGTTACGGGATTAAGAATTTGACTTTAATGAAATGTTTTCTTTTTCTTTTGTTTAGGTTGCTTTGTCAGAAGCATAATCCATCCTCTCCTTGTACTGACAATGACTGAGAACCGTAATCATTGCCTGCTGAACCCAGAATGGGTCTTAACACTCTGTGAATACATTATCTTGCAATGTTGGTTTATTCCAACCAAAGACATTTCAAGTGCCTGTAATTGATTTGTACATATTTATAAAAGTATATTCAGAATAGGTCAGATGATGCACTTGTTCCGCATTGTAGTGCGGCGGGATCCTTTCAGTCTTTACCTGTGGACATAGCCGAATGTTTGTGTAGATATGTTTAGTGATATGGCTACATATAGTCAGAGCAAGATATTTTTGTCTAGCTGCATCTGGGCAGGTTAAGATGCCTTTGCAAGTGTCTCAAACAAACCAACAGATCTTTGTTTTTTTTTGCCCAATGATATGTACAGTGTGTTTGAAACAGTATGCACCTTTGATATAATACTGCATTTCCAAAGCCACCAATCTACTACATGAATTAAATGTATATTTGTGTGGCCTAATACTTTCTTCCATTTGCTCCTTGCTTGCAAGAAAAGATATCAACATTTTAGATTTTTTTTTGGAAAAAGAAATACATAGTCACATTTTAATAGTGCTGTATTTAGGAAAAACTTGTGCTTTTATTCATAGTAAAAAAAAAAAAAAAGAAGTGAAGTCCCATTTTAAAATGTTTCTTATTGAAAAGTGCTAAGTTTGATTTTGATTATTTTTTTTTTTTTCCATTTGGCTTGCTGAATGCCAGAGAATCAGTCAGCATAGAGACTATCTGGAAAGCCTTCCACTTGGCTTCCCATCTGCAGCCCTCAAACCAGGATTGTGAATCTTTGCTGCAGAGCAGCTTTCTGTAAACTTTTTTTGGGTTTTGGTTTTTTGGTTTTGTTTTGGTTGTTTTGTTTTTTTTTTAGAAAGTGAAACTTAATAAAAAGATGTATTGTATTAACAGTCTATTGGGGCTCTGCACAGCCTTGGGCAAGTGCAAATAATGAAAGGAAAAGAAATCCCATAGTCTGTTATAGAGCTTCACTTTGGGACTCTCCATCCATCTCTGAAGGGCAGCTGAAAATGACACTTTTATTAGCTTTGTCCGATTTCCATTTAATGCTGCCCGCTCAGGGGAGAATGACGGGGAGAGAACTAGGGCTGTGGTGATTAAGGTCAAAGAAACCACACAGTAAAACACACACTGTTCTCTGTGTCCATTCTTAAATCAGATGGTTTATTCTGTGTGTTTCTCCCTTTCCCATTCTGGCTTTCGCTGTTTCTTTCTGGCTTCTTACTCAGTAGCCTCCTTAATTTTCAGGAGTCGGGGTTTTCCTGCAGACATTTCCACCACTGCTTTTAAAATCTCACTGGTTGCCTTAATTGACCTTTCATCTTGTCTTTCAGCTTTCCTGTCGGGTAGTATAACTGTATACAAAACACATAAGCTTTCTTCCCCTCCCCGTTTTGCTCTAAACTACACAAAAGAAGAAACCCAAGTCAAAATCTCAGAGTCTCAGTTATGCTGGCATAAGATTCTTAGTTTATTACGTATAGACACTATGGAGTGGTACCCTACTGGTCTGTGTGTTTGGCACTTCAGTAAGTTCACAAGTCTTTAAGCAAAATAGTCACACTTTTCTTCAGAACATGGTTTCCTTTGTAGAATTTCAGTTACTTAAGTGGTGTTAACTAACAAGCGTTTTTCTCCGGGGATGTTAAAGGCAAAGCTTTAGAGATGGCCTAGTTTGAAGTCGAGGGGTAAAATGAAGCTTCCAGTTTTCTCCTGATGCTGCTATGGGCTGATGCTGCTTCGCTGGAATCAATCGGTGAAGTCAAAACAGGTAGATGGCTTCTCATGGAAACTGTCCGAGCTGTTCCTAATTCACACAAACCCAGCCTTCTGCAGGAATTCTGACTTCTAGAGTTGCCTACGAGGGTGGCTTGATCTGGGGACCAAAGGCAGGAATAGGAAACGGATCCGGGGTGGTGTTGCAAATTCTGGAAATATCTAGAAAACACCCAACGTAACACGACTCCTTTGAAAAAAAAAAAAAGCAAAGCCAAGTCCTTTCTGTTTCAGCAAATTAAAAATCAAACTCCAAGTTTTCTAACTGGAGTTTGGTCTGTTGGGGAAAACAGAAGTTTCTTAATCTGGTTTTGCTCTTTGGTAAGTAGAGGAGCTTGCATTGCAGTTTATCGCCCGCTGTCCTGAAGTACCCAGAAATACTAAGATTGCAACCCACAACTGGGGAAATGTCAGATAGTTGAATTTTTTTTGGCCTTAGTTTATCCCTTTGCACCCCTGTATTGCAGCGGAGAGGTGAGGGTGTCCATCAGGTTGGAATGCTGTAATACTGAGGAATATTTGGATTGTTCCTAGGCGCGATGTACAAAAGTTAAATGCAGCCAAACAGAAGAGTAAAAACTTAATATTAAAGTTCAGATCATATTGATCTTTCCTTTTTTGTTTTCTTTTTCTTTTTAACTATGACTTGAATCAGTTTTGATTCTATTTGTACGTGTTTTCTTGTTCTTAGAAAGCTGCCATTTTCTTTTGCGTTTTTCTTTGGCATTACATAGAAAATCTGAGCCTTGGTTTTCAACCCTCTGCAGGTGATTGTAGGGTTAAGATGGCTTTTTTTTTTGGTTTATTTTGTTCTTACATTTCACTTGTCTTGTTGCATGATGGTTAATAGCTGATTTGGAAATGACATTTCTCTCCTAGATTAATTTTGTGTTTGTAAGATGTGCATATTGCTTTGCAGAATAAAAACAATGAAGTTTATTCTGTTGCCTTCATTTCTACTGCCCGGTTGCTGTGGAGGTTTCATAAATCACCTGTGTTTTATGGATCGTCAGAGGAAATTAGGACTCAAAAGTCTGCAGTAGGTTGGAATTTCAAAGCCTTTGTGTGCCAATGGTGCAGTGAGTACCTTACGTGGACTTTTATGTATAGAATCATAGAATCAGTCAGGTTTGAAAAGGCCTTTAAGATCATTGAGTCTGATCGTAAACCTAACGCTGCCAAGTCTACTGAGTATCCTGGGGTAGGGGATGTGGCTGGTGCTCGTCATGAGAAATGCAGAATTTGTGACCAAGACCCATCTCTCCTGCTGCTGTTGCTTGATGATGATCATCCAGGGTGGTCTCTGCTGCCTCCTCACTGTGTGACTTACTCTGCTGAGCCAAGACCAGCTGCTGAGTGTTTCAGCATCTGCAGGTGGCTGGAGGTGGTTGGAGGACTGTATGGGTGGCTGTTGAAATCAAGATGATGGAACTTGTCAAATTCTAGTTCTAGTTACTGTGCAGCGGGAACAAGTTGGACCTGTGTGTTTTCAGTGCTTGAGAGCGTAGGAAAAACATACTTCATTTTGTTCTTGGAAGCTTTTTAAATCTGGGCACCACGTTTTTGACAAGCACAAGGCAGTCAGCCTGTCTGGCTTCTCTGAAGAGCAGAGTTCAGAGCATCCAAACGGTGCCTATTCAGAGCCAGTGGCAAACAGGAGCATTGTTTTACAAGCAAATCTGTGACGTTGGTTTATAATTTTTACTGGGGAAGAGGGACTCTGAGAATTAGAATCATAGAATTGTCTACGTTGGAGGGGACCTTTAAGATCGTCTAGTCCAACCATCAACCTAACTCTGGTTAAAAATACCATCAGTAAACCATGTCGCTAAGCACTATGCCAACCTGTCTTTTAAATACTTCCAAGGATGGTGCCTGGAGTAGAAAGTGAGTAGAAAAAAGCTGATTTGGGTAGAATATTTTTTTACAACCCCCCTTGTTGTGGCTGTAAGAAATTCACTGGTTCTGAAATGTCTGCCCCAAATGAGCATTAATTAACGCCCCGTGTTTGCATGGACTCGAACGTCTGTCGGTGCTTTGCAAAGCAGCTGCCTCCGCTGAATCCTGTCCCTCGGCCAGCAACGAGGAAGAGAAAGGCAGTGGGACACGTATTCACTTGTTTTCTGTTAAACAAACTCTCTTTCATAACTCGAGCAGCCGCTATTTGGCAAGTGCACGGCTTTGTTCGATGAGTTTTATAGACGTGCAACTTCCTTGAAGAAAATCCTGTTTTTCGTAGCTCTTGCTGCATAGAGTCACGCTTGAGTAAACTTTCAGGAAAATCCATGGTGAGTTCTCACTGGGGCAAAAGTGCTCAGCAAATCAATATGTGATTGAATTCATTTTGTTCTAAAGTAAAGGTAAGACCTGCTGCCTGGAATATTTCCCAAGACTCTTACATAGGGAAAGTCTTGCTGTAATTTAGTGCCATGGCCTTAAATTGGGTTCTTTCAAGGCTCCCCCCGGCTCCTGAGAGTACGAGCAACTTAAATCTAGGTGTTTTAAGCAGGTGGTACAATGGGGAAAGGCCATTTTGCTGATATTTTCAGGTGCTGGAAGGCTGAGGGGAGCAGCAGGGATTCATTTGATAACACTGTAATCAGGCTGTTTGCTCATAAGGATGGATGTTTGTTAACAAACTAAAATAAGGGCAGTGAAAACTTATGTAAAGCTTGCTCATCTGGAAAAAATGCACGCGCTGTGTTTGCAATCAGATTACATCTAATGTTAGCAGGCGGCTATGGATTGGGATGAGAAATACCATCTGCCGTCAGCGATGGCATTTCTTTAATCGGCTGCTTTGTGCCAAATATTTTGGTATTACGTGAAAGTATTGCTGAAAATGAGGAACAGCATCTGTCTTCTCGCAGCAGCGCCTGCTTTCTGCAAGCAAATTGCTTCAGCATTCTTTTTAAAATAGAGAGTTTCAAAGCAATGTTGTTCTGAAAAGTTCATGTGAATGAGTATGCTGGCAGCTGCTGGAATTTGGATTGTAAATTCTCCTTTTTTCTTCCCTCCAGCTCTACTCAAAATTTTGCTGGTGGTGAGTTGCCTGGCAGAGTGAGAAAATCAAGCTGTAGCTAAAGGTAGCAGCCCATGTTTCTGTTAAACTCTTGCAACTTGTTTGCCTGCTGTTACCCAGCTAACCCTCTGACTGTCAAACTGCTGCTTTCTGAGCCCCACAAGTGTCCTCCTGGAAGATCCCCGAGAGGTTGCACACACAAAGGTCCCTTTTTTGGCCTCCATTGATGGGGTGTCCTCTCTGTGAGCTCCTGCCAACTTCTCAGCAGCAGCCTGGGCACTGACCTGGGGGTGTCTGTGAACCCCAGGCTCAGGGAAATAGGCAGCAGCACTGCTGAGAAGCAAGGTGGGAGTTCACAGGGTTTGGACCTTCCTTCAGCGCCTTTGCCAAGCCGTGTCCCTGTCCCTCGGTGCTCTGCACGGGCTCTCAGGAGATCTGGCACCTCGCTGGGTGACTCGGGCAGCCCTTTGTGTTTGTAGGTCTCAGTTTCTCCTTTATAAAGGGCTTTTACAGCTCTGCTAAGTGCTATGACCTTTACTGATAGAAATAACTTATCCTTGGCTAGAAAATGCATCTGATTGACCCTGCTGCTACAGAAAGGGGGGGGGCCTGTGTCCCAACCTGCAAGGCTTCCTGGCAGAACCAATATTCCCCATTTACCTCTTGCAGGTGTTTCTTTATAGAATGTTAAGGAAACAGTTGGGGACCTGAGCACAGATTTATTTGCTTGTGCTGTATCTGTTGTTAGCTCCTTGCAACACGATTCTTGCACCTCGATGAAATAAATAACAACGTAAGATTTAATCTGTAGCTACAAACAAAAGAGTAGGGCAATCCACAGACCAGCTTTTTCATAGACCTTGTTAATGTTCGTGAATAAAACGTTTCACAATACACTACATTAGCATTTATCCTTTGAAAAGATCACTTCTGGTAATGACCTCTATCTTGGGGGCTTTAGAGCAAGGAGGATGGCAATATCCTGTCTGTGGGCTTGGTGTAAATCACCCCATGGAGTTGTTGTGTCTGGGGGAAAGGCTGAGAGCCCAGGAGCAAGAGCGAGGCGAGTGACTGAAATGTGGGTACACCCATTATGTCCTTGCACCCATTTCACCCCAGAGCCCTCCGTGAACAAAATTAACACCTTCTAGCATGCAAAAATAGGTAAGAAATGTGATTTTGTGACCTATAGATGGGGCCGTGGCTATGTCCATCTCCTCCCAGCAGCTCAGCACCCAGGCAGGATTGTCACCCCAGGGTTTAATTCTCTTTCCCCTGGACTCTCACCCTCTCTTTCCTTCGGCAGCAGCGGTGGCTGAGCTGCTGGGGCCCAGCTCTAGGCCTGCTTTGTTTTGGAAGGTCCCAGGTGGGTGGATTCACCCTTTTTACAAGCAATTACATGCTGACGAGAGACAGCCAGGTGGGCTTTGCTCCGGTATTTAGCTGGAGCTGGAGACAGCTGTGGGATGGAGCCTGGCAGTTGCCCACAGCAGATGCCAATTACCCCTGATTGCTCCTCAGCTGGGCCGTGGGGGCTGGGGTGGCCCACCACTCCCTCCTGCTCCCCAACCAGTGAGGTGACTTGTTTCTCTGGGGGACACTGGAGAGGCATTTCAGGCAGTAAATCTATGTTTTGGGTGTGATGGCTCAGCGTGATAGGAGTAGCTGCTTGGATGTGAACTGGCTGCACTGGAGCTACTGGATTCCTCCAGCCCTGGTGAGTCCCGGCCGGTGGGGAGGGTTGTGGGGTGGGGGATCTGCAGGGGTGTCTCCAGTGGTGGTTTTGCTGTTGTGGGGCAAAACTGGGCTTCAGAGAGAGCTCAAAGGGGTTTAGGAGGCCATGGCTAGTGAGTTTAGGGCTCGCTACAGGCCTCAGAGCAATGGCTGTGGCTGAACTTGCCCCTGACCTTTAAGCCTCGCCCTCCTGAAAACCTGGTTGTGTTCATTAAGGATCAAGGAGGGACCAAACAGCTTGAAAATTAAAATTTCTAAGGAAATGTGTCCAGAGAACGGCAACAAAGCTGGTGAGGGAGCACAAGTCTTGTGAGGAGAGGCTGAGGGAGCTGGGGGTGTTCAGCCTGGAGAAAAGGAGGCTGAGGGGAGGCCTCGCTCTCTGCAACCCCCTGAAAGGAGGGTGTCGCCAGGGGGGTCGGTCTCTTCTCCCAAGGAAAAGGCGATGGGACAAGAAAAAAGGGCCTCAAGTTGTGCTAGGGGAAGTTTAGGATGGATATTAGGAAAAATTTCATCACAGAAAGGGTTGTTAAGCATTGGAACAGGCTGCTCAGGGAAGTGGTAGAGCCACCATCCTTGGAGATGTTTAAAAGCTGGGCAGAGGTGGTGCTGAGGGACACGGTTTAGTGGTGTTTTTGTCAGTGTTGTGTTGATGGTTGGACTCCATGATGTGAAAGGTGCCTTCCAACCTTGACGAATCGGTGATTCTGTGAAATCCTCAGTGATAGCAGAGCTACTGCAGGTGCAGTGGAGAAACAGAGAGCTGATCTGCGTCAGGAAAATAAGTCTGAAAACTCCTGCGAGCAAATAATCTGGAGCACTGAGAGGAACCGAAAGCCCCCCCGGGGGGGGTGTTTTGGCAGGGGGAGCTGGAGGGGGGAGAGCAGGGCTCAGCTCTGCCGGGCAGGGCCCAGCCGGGGAGATGCTGCGGGGGGGGGGGGTGGCCCGGTTCTCCCCTGGAGCACCGCTAGGTGGTGGCAGGAGCTCAGCCTTGGGCTCGCCTTGCTCCGGAGAGCATCCTCCCGTCGGTGTGGGACACATGGACCCCCCTCTGCCTCTCATCCTGCGGGGAAAGGGCAGGGAAAGGGGGGAGAAATCAACTCTGGCAAAGCTACACACGGAATCGGCAGCAGAGCGAGGGTGTGAGGTGTCCTGGGTCCCATCCAGGGCGCAATGTCCATCTGTCCGTCTGTGCTGCCACCCTGCCTGCTCAAAACAGAGCTCAGCCAGGGCCCCTCGGGGACTCAGTCAGCAGCGTGGGATAGTGGCTCTGCTTGGATCTGTAATAGCCTTTTTCGTAGTGAAAAACTCCATCTCAGGGCTTTAGACTGGCTCAAAGCTGCAAACTAGTGAGTGTCAGAGAGAAGCAGCTCCTCAGTCTGTACAGCGTGGCAGAGACAGCCCAATACCTGGGCTCAGTTCTGTTTCTGCAGGTCTTTCCACTTCTGCATTTGGTTAGGAAAAGTCTGAGGAAATAGTTCATTTTTCCTGGGTCTTGCTCCAAGGCAGGGAAATGGAACAGCAGGAAATTTGTAAGGAATAAATTGGGCTTGTGGATGGATCTCCCCCACTTGAAGTCTAGCCTGGTGAGCATAAGGCTTACTGACCAAAGGTCAAAGCAATTAGACAAGCCTGTTCCTGCTATCAATTAAAGGAGGTATTGTGGAGGATTTGCCTTTCTCTGTTGTGACAATCATAAACCTCGGCCCCCCTGGTCTGATGCTGGTCCTGACTAACAAGCACAGGGTCTGTCTTAATTCAGAATTAATATCAACAGTGACACCAGGAGGAGAGAGGTGATGTTTCCAGGAAGATGGCTCAAAACCTGCTGGCAGCAAGACTCGCTGTCTCTTGACCAGGACCCCCATCCTGTGGCTCACTTTGCTCTGAAGGGCGCAGGAATTAGGCACCTAATTGTTCTTCAAACTATTTGAGCTCTTCCTTCTCCTATTTTTAAAAAAAGCCCCAGTCCCTGTGTCTTCCAGCCATAGCAGATGAGGGAACTCTTCTCCTTTCTCCCCTTGCCTCGGATCTTGCTTGAATGAGGATGCTGCCTGCACAGTTCCTGCTGACCCTTAGTAAGTGAGACAAACTCCTCCAAAATGTGCTGCACTCAGTTCTCCAGGAGCACAGCCCACTCGTAATTATTTATGATGCTCCATCATGCATCAATAAAAGGGTTTGTAGGAATACAGGAAGCCTTCATTGCAGGAGATCTCCCAGCAGTGCTTGCCCCAGGCATGCTGATCCCACAAGGATGCTCTGCCATCGGTGGAGCACCGTGATCTGCCTGGTGTCAAGGCAGCCTTTCTGTGGGGGTTCCTGTTTCCCCAGCATTGTGTGTGCAGAAGGGATGCAGGCCAATACAAAGCAGTTTTTCAGCAGAAAAGCTCCCTCTACCAACTGGTTGCCTGGGCATGACTGTACATGCATAAAACAAACAAGTGACTGTAGTGCAGGGGGAAGCCCATACCCAGGCACACAAGGTGGCCATCATCTTCTCAAAGCCCAGGCACAGCTGGAGGTTGGCATAGACTCCAGTGTCAATTAAAGCAGCTTGAAAGCTGCTGTGTTTGAGCTGACTGGCTGGAGGAAGGAGTCCCCCAGTGTCCAGGGCTTGTTGGAGCTCAGTGCTGCCGGGACTTGTTCAGCTGGGGCAGCTGAATAGGCTGGAGCAGATAATGGCCCCCTGGAATGGTCGCCTTGACAAAGTCAAAATACTTAGAGAAGCACTTCCCCGGTGTTGAGAACTGGGATCTGAGCAGATTTGCTGCTGAAAACTGGAGGGTAAGTGTGAGCATGCACTGAATAATACAGCCTCGGGTCAATGCGCCAGCTGGGATCTTCCCTGGAGTCATTCATAGCACCATAGTGAGCTAAATTTGAGCAAAAGTTCACAGCTGCCCAATAATGAAGTCCAGGTTGCCATTCCTGGATGGGAAGGGGAGGAAGTGGTGATGGTCTCCAGGAGAAGCAGCACACTGTGCAAGGAGGGTGCTCGAAGCCCTGCCGTCAAGGGGCTTCTCCCATTACCTGCCATCTGCTGTTGGCATCTCTGCTAAACTCTCACAAGCCCTAAGTCCCTTGAAGCTGTCTGGTGCTGCGCTGATCTGTCTGCCATATAAATATCTTAACCATCAGCTTTGAGCTGGGTGGTCTTCACCCAGGTGTGGGGAGCATTTGGCTTTGGGGGCTGAGAGTGATGGGAACAGGTCTGACAAAGGTTTGCTTAAGGGCATGAGCTGCTGCATATGAACAGTGGTGGTGTTTAAGGTCATGGGTAAAAGAAACTTGCTGAAACCAACATTTCTGGTAGTGTTGAATCCTTCCATGTGTGGCTTATAACCTATTTGAGTGGTAGGTGAGTGAAGTGCATTGTCTTGCAGGTCAGAAACCTCAGGGACTTGAGAGCTGTGGGTTCCCCCATGCCCTGGTGAGACTCAGATGCACTCAGACCTCCACGGTTTGTTTGCTACCACACTGCAGGCAAGATGGTAGCGTGTTTTCCAGGACAGCATCTCTCAGAGGATCTTCAAAAGCAAAGAGCATCTGTAGGAGCTTTTAGCACTGAGACAGCTCTGCTGTGGTGGGATGGAGGAGGCTGGTAAACGAAATAGAAGCTGTTACAGGTGCTCTCCATGTGAGTCCTGTGGTGTGACCTCAGGAGAGCCAAAGGCTTGTGACTCTTGCAGACAGCACAATGTGTTTTTAGCCAAGTTTCCTGAGAGCAGCTTTGCAAATGTTCACATTGTTGGAAGGACGATGTCTCTAGGAGCTGCCGTATCTGTATGGGACAGCCCAGGAGAGCCAACAGCTTCCTGATAGAGAGGCCTTTCTGGTGGGGTCTGTCTCTTCTGGGGCTTCTTAGTAATGCTGGTAATGCTGCTGCCTCCTTCTCCCAGCCTTATTTCATGTGACACATGGCTTTGCCCATAAGTGTGCCATTGATTGCAAAACCAGATGGCACCTTGCTACCAAAAGATTTTAGGGAAACATCCCTCTCTGCTGCCCTTTCTGCGGAGAGAGGGTGCTCTGGGCATCGTTCTGCTCGTTTCCCCAAAATAGATCACTTCCAACCATCAGAATCTGGGTTTTTTGGTGTTGCAGAAAGCTGCCAATAAGACTGCAACCTTCAGCACGCCTGTGAGGGATCCCCTTCTTGGAAATGGGAAACCCTCCACTGAGCTGACTGTCCATCCATCACATCACCCACACTTCTCCATGCCGAGCATTAGTAGGGGTTGCTCTTCCTTCTGGCAAATGAAAGTGTTTGGTTTTGTTTATTGTTTGTTTGTTTTAACCTTTGGGGGGAAGATGCCAAAGATGTGTTAGAGGAGTTTAATTTCTTGGGCTTCCAGAGCTGCTGAAACCAGAGGGTCAATCCCTAAACTGTTCCATGTGGGAAGGCAGGGATCTGCATTGTGTCAGCACTGACATCTGTAAATGGAGGGGGGAGGCATTTTTGAGATGGATGTAAAGAGAAAGCAGAGTGATTGGTGTAATTGCTTCCAAAGCCACAACAGAGAACCCCCTCGGCAATGCCAAAAAGATCATTTAAGCCAGAAATCTCTGTTATCTCTGGGCTGGTTTGGGGTCTGTGTTTGGGGCTTCTTGCCCTGCTTATCCAGGGGTGGTATTAACGGTGGGGGGGTTCCTGGTGTGTGGGGTCATCTCCTCTGCGTGGATGGGGTGGGAAGTGCTGCCGTCAGGTGGGAGTGGGCAGGTTCACTGGTTCTATTTTGGGTTTGGGGGCTGGTTTAGCTTTAACAAATGCTGATACAGAGCACCCATGTCAGGAAACCCTGCTCTGATGCAGGGCCCGACCAAGATGATTTCTAAGTTGCAGGCAGCTCCGTGCTCTCTGTGGGTGGAAGTAGCTCCGTCGGGCTCTCCCTCACCCACCACAACTATTTGCTGTGACTCTGTTTAAAAACCAGTAGCGCCTCTCACCTTGTACAAACCCTGCCTGTCTTGATGCCTTGGTGCTGAGGGATTGGGTTCGTGTGGATTTCTATTAAAATTCATGATGCGCAATAAAAATTGTGGTGAGACTAACCGCTGTTCATGAAGAATTTAAGACCGCTGTTTCTGGTTGGGAAATGCTTTATAGAGCTGGGGCTGCGTTAAGAGAAAGCAGGCTTGAATAAGAAGCAGAGTTGTGCCTCTGCAGTTTAGGGTTTTAAATAATAATTAAAAAAAACAACAAAAAAATTCTCTCCTGTTGTGGCAAAGATATGAGCTCATGTGAATCTCAGAGAGACCCTGAGCTTGGTTTCCGGAGACCACCTCATGCTCCTGCTCCAGTCCACCTCTTGCTTCATGTCCTCATCTGCAAAGCAGGGATAAAACCTCTCTGTCCTGATGGTTGAGAAGATAGAGCCCCTGAATTGGGACAGGATTGATCCTCCCAGCAGGGAAGAGCGTCGGTGTAAGGCTGCTGTAGTTGCAGGTGGCAGTCTCACATCTCTGTATCCATGTTTATTACATGAGAGGTGGTGTTTCGGAAGGATTTTGTGGGGGTGGTGAGGTCTGTGAGCCTCCCTGGGATGGCCAGGAAGAAAGGCAGGGCTCAGTGCTTCCCACCGTGCTCGGGGTTAACACTGCTGGTGCTCTGCGCTGTGGCTTGAATCCAAAATCAGATGTTCAGAGCCCTCTCTGCAGGAATTCAAAGCACTCCTGGGTTATTTCAACGCTGAAGGTTGTAGCGAGAGGGAGAGCTGCAGCATTTAACTTTGATTTGATTTCTCTTTCTTCTTCTGCCCTTTAAGACTTTCAGGCCCGTAACTTTCCCTCCTACCCCCCGGCTCCCACCCCACCGTGTCCATCTGCTCATCCCTTATCTGCAGCTGCCAGACAGCCGGCTTCGCTCCTGTCCTCCGCAGCAGAAATGTGGCTGGTTATGTTGACAGTCATCTTGATAGCACGAGTGAGGACTGGAAGGTTCCTGAGAGTGGAGGTGTCCCTGTACGTCCATGAGTTTTCCCTCCTGTTTGTGGCCAGGGCGTTCCCACAGGACAGCGTGGGGAGACCTGGTGTGTCCGTTGTCCATCCATGGGTTCACCTTCTGATGCCAGATGTGCCGCTGGGGTAATGTGTTCAAGCACAGCTTTTCTTCTGAAGGTGTCAGATGGAAATCCAGGCTCCATCCCCTGCAAATAGCCTTCAGTGTGATCCAGAGAGACCTGTGCTTGGCTTTCCCCCAGGGATTTGCTTATGGGTGGGCTTACTCTAGCATTTGGGAGCCTGCGTAGCCTTACAAACCTGGGTCTGAAAACGTGAACACACGTTAGCAAAATGGTTATTTCAGGCATCTGAGCTGTGGTCACAACCGACTGAACTTACTTTGAAGAGCTTTGGTTCTTCTTTCCTGATGGGTCTATGGGTTATCCCAGGTCATCTACTGATTTGCCCCCACTGGCAAAGAAGGGTGAGATTGGGACCATTTAGTGCAAGATCTGAGACTGTTGGGTCTTGGGATCTCTCATCCCCTCCTCTAAATAGCAGTACTCCCCTGGCTTTCCAAGATTTAACACCCTCATCTTCTTACTGTGGAAAATAAGCTCTTTGCTCAAGAAGCGAGGGCTTTTATCTAGATTAGGGCTGAGAAGACTAAGCAGGGAAGAGGCCTGTGAATTTGGTCTGGACTGCTACCATCTGGCACTTGGATGAGCTTTATCTATTCTGTGCTCAATCTTTTTGCAGCTTTGGGTTAATTTGTGCTTGTTATGCTGGGGGAAAAAAAATAAAAAAGATAAATAAATCACCAAGTGTCTGAACAGGTTGTCCCAGGACAAGAGCTTCTCCAGCATCCTGGCTGCTCTTGCTCCTCTGATGGCAGCTGGTAATAGCAGAGGCTCTGGGTGGTTGAAGAGCTGTGATGTGATCGCTGTTATCGCTGTGCTGATGATAGAGAGCCCTAAAAATGCTGCTGTGGGCACGGCAGCCTGTTGGCTCTGCTGAGGAGCTGAGGAGCTCCTGCACTTGATGGGGTTTGGAGGGTGGCCTCTGTGTTGACCCTCCACATTGAGCCTCTGCAGAGGCATGAGGAATGCCTGATCCATCGGCTGTTGGTTCCTGTGACAGTTTTTAGTGTTAATTTTGCTAAGAGCTGGTAGCTATTGCTTCTCCTTGCTCTGAGATTAAGCCCAGTGAGTGCATTTAAAAATGTTGTTCTTCTAATCTCCATGTCACCTTTCATGTCTGCTTTCCTCCTGCATGCAGTATCACCGACATGCTGAGCAATGCCATGGAAGGAGCCCTACAGTAAAGTACATCCACACTTCTCAACACTGTTTCTAAATTTTCTCCAGATTTTATGTCTGAATTTTGCTCATCTTTTCTTTCTAGAGTGCCCTAAACTTTTGATGCTCCCATCTGTGAAGGGGAGAGGGCTGTCCACCTACGTCCTCTTCCTCTAGCTGAACTTTTCTTTTTCTTTAAGAAACCTGCACTTTCTTTCCTTCTATTTACTTTTATCAAACAGTTTGGGCTGTTATTTTCTTGTCCTACCTCCGCTTGTTGTGATGAGAAAAATAATCCTGTTTGTGCTGCTGGGGGGGAAAAAAAAATAAAAAAAATTGGAGAGGAGCAGATTTTGGATTTCACAGGACTGGGTATCACCTGCAGCGTGAAGGCTGTGAATCGTGCAGCCCCGGCTGTTTCCCTTCCATTCCTGCCCTTCTGCATTCCCCTGCAGTTGTTTTGTATTTAACATCTTCCTTTTATGAACACATTTTCCATCTGGGCTGGATTATTTAGGCATCCCAAGGAATGTTTTAAGCTGCATCTCCCCTCCCCCTCTTCTCGGGTAACGAATTTTTTTATGCAAAAGACTTCACCGGCCCCTGGTATGATGTTGGTTAATTAATTGCCTCACGGTGAATGGTGCTGTTGAACAGGGACAAGCCCAGGAGCTGGCACTGAGTGAGCTCCTGGGTCTGGGCTTCTCTGCCAGGTAGGAAAATGGAATATCCTCAGTTCCATCAATTCTTCTGACCCTTTGGGGGTGACCAGAGGACAAAAGGGAGCATTTGCCAGTGAGGTTAAAATCTGAGCCGTACCCACTGCTGTGCTGAGTGGTTTTGGGCAACTTGGCTGGGAATTAGGGCTGCTTACCTGGGGACGTGCTCGGGGACCAGAGCGTTGGGATTTTAATGCCTTCATAAATCCTTTTGATATAATCTAAAATCAGGCTTGGTTTCACAAAGCCCTGGGCTGCTCTGCTCCCCTGCTGCGGTGGGAGGGGATGGAGAACCATGACCCCGTGAGCACTCAGGATTTCTCAGCAAATTCCCTGTTAAACAGGGCTGTGTTTTCTGCCAGGGGAGCGCTGAGCGAGTGTATCATGCTGGATCAGGTCACCCTGACTCACATTACCGCATTTTGCTGAAATGACCCCAAAACATTTGATTATTTCAATGAAACGAAATTGGATCTTGCTGCTAGTGCATTGTGTGGTACGAGTTATTTTTTTCATTGCCTATTTTATCCTATGGACAAGGCTTCCCAGCAAGGTCTACCCCTGCACTGCCAGGCAGGTACCTCACTAGCTCAACTTGGAAAGAAGCATCATCCCGGGTTCATCCCTGGAGCCGAGCGAGGTCAGGGACCCTTCCTGAGAGGGAAGGCAAAGGCAGGAGGAGAAGCATTAGTAAAGAGAAATGGGGTGTAATGGTGTCAGCTGCCTTGCTTCTATCCCTTCATCGCAGTAAACCAATAAGAAAATTAGCAGTTCTGAAATCAGAAAGTTTTCCTTGCACAGGTGAATGAAAACTTTGATTTATAATTATTATTTTCGAAATATCAACTTTTTACTACAGGTTGGAAAGAAACCCTTGGTTTAAGCCTTTCTGTGGCCAGGAAGTCTTGGATTTAGGTCAGTTTTACCCCACGCTTGAGAGATTTGAACTGCAAACACAAAAGACTTCACTTATTCCTTCTCAAAAGAAGGGTCTTTTCAGTGTTATGAATAGAGAAGGTGCCTGAGCTGGATCATAGCGTCACTTTGGGAAGGTCCAAATCTTGGTGCAGTCCATGCTGGGGGTCTTAGTCCTGCTTGGAAAAGCACGCCATGCCACTCTTTCCTCTAAACAGAATATAATTCTTTTCAGTTTTAACAAAGTTAAAACGAGGAGAGTAAAACTTAATTTTACAATTGAACTAAGACAAGGCTGTTGTGCTGCCCAGGGTGGAGTTTGCTTCCCATAACAGAGTTTAAGCCTAAATTTTCTGCTCTCTTGAATGCCCTGAAAGCAGCTCCTTCATCCCAGACAGAGCCACGCTGACAGCACAGCTCGCTGAGGACATGTCCAGTCAATGAACATACACAATCCAAAAGGGAGATGAAATGATGAGGATTTATTTGTTGCCCTCCCCCTCCCATCTGCACTTATTTTCCTTTCAGGCTCTGTTGAGCAGCAGGTAACTGAGCCTAGATTTTTTTTCATTCATTTATTATTTTAATCCTGAAGAGCTGCAGATTTCTAGCCTGCTTGAAATGCAACTCCCAGGTGCGGAGACTGATGGCAAACCCAGGCTGTAAATTTGCTTCTCCCTGACCCTTATCAGCAAAAATGCCCATCTCCTGCACCGGGAAAACCAAAAAGACTTCAAACCAGAGGGTTTAAGCAGCTTTGCACAAATAGGATTTGCGCCAGTTTGTTTCGGATAAACAACTCCTGAGTTCAGCTCCTCCTACTCACCCCGAATAGCTCGGGTGGATGGAGGTTATTTTGTTCCTCCTCTAAACAAAAGGCACCATAGAGCTCGTTTGGCAGTTTATTGCAAACGTTTGTGAAGGTAACTGGGCTGGCATCGCTCTTCGCCTGCGTCTGGCACTGAGATTTGATGGGGCTGAGGCTGCCAAATAACTTGATATCAGGTCCTGGATGCTGCAGGGAAGGAGCAGGAGGGTCGGGATGGAGGATCCCAGGGGCACACATGGCTGGGGATGTTGGTGCTCCTGATGTGTGAAACTTTTCACCTCCTTAAGCCACAGTTTTGAATTGGGAATGGGCAGTAATTGCTGGAAAGGCAGTGCCCACGGGGAGAAATGGGCCAGCGAGCTTGGTTTGTGTCCTTGTGGCTCCACATTGTCCCCTGAAGCCACCTCAGCAGCACATCCATCGCCCCTGACCAGCTCCACCAAACCGGGGGGGTTAATCCCAAGCAGAAATTAGAGAGCAAACAACCAGAGCTCTGAATCCAGAGACACCGGCATGTGCAAAAGGGACTTGATAAACTCCCGTCGTGACTGATGACCCCTCTTCCCAAGGCCAAACACGGTTGGAGTCAGGCTGTGGTTTGGCCCCTCCAAAACATTCGTCTGGATGCTGGGAAATATTTGGAAAGCATCAGGAGCATGAGTCAAACTGACTCGTGGCTCTTGGCTCCGTCCGGGCGCTGCGCTGGCTTCTCCCTGGCTGCAGAAACGGTGCAGAGCTCCTGCAGGAGGGCTGGGAGCCATCCTGGGAAAGCACTCGCTGTGCCACGGGGCTGGTCCTGGTGGGGTGTTCCCCTTCCCGGTGATAAACCAGCCCTTTGGTTTAGGCTTTGTGCCACAGCCCTTGGCCCCCTCCATCGCTGTTATTGCACCGACCTCGGTGCCGCGCTCAGCTGGTGATGGATTAACCCCACTGACACTGCTGGGTCCTCACATCCCGTTACGGATCGGGTACCAGAGTCTGGAAAGGGATGTGACTCTGGGACACAAAGCTGTCTTCAGGAAAAATTCAATAACATGCTCCTAGAGATTTGACTCCCAATTCCATACTTGAATTGGCTCTTTCCCTAACAGCACAAAAGGATAATTCTCCATAAAAAAATGCTCATTGATCTTTTTTCTTTTTTTCCACTGCTAAAGCATCTCAAGGCAATAATTTTTCCCTACAGGCCCAAGTGCAGAAAACTGTCCAAGCCTTTTTAATCCTGCTGGAGGGAAAGCAGAGGGTAGTTTTCAAGATGACTCCAGAAAAATATTTGGCAGCTTTAACCTCTTGCTAAACAACTTTTGGACTGTGTGTAAACAGTCTTTTGGTTTTATAAACACAGCATCCAGATAGTTGAGTGGAAAAAAAGCTGAAGCCATCACGTGAAGGGAAGATGTATTGCTTCCGGCAGCTTAAGTATTTTTATATTCTCTCAGGGTTAAGGGTTTGAGTTTGGACATATTTTGCATGGGAAATATGGGAGGAGGGAGAGGTGGCACTGGAGGGGGAAAGCACCTGAATCTGGAGAAATATGAGATTATAGAAGAGTCTGTTGACAGTGATCCCCGTGCACATTTGATGCCTGAGCGTGGGGGGGAGGTGGGTTGGTCCCTGCTCCCCTCGGGGATCAGTTTTGATGCAGAAGGATCCATCCTCCCAGCACCCGTGGGCGTAACGCAGGCAAGCACCTCTACAGGCTGCCCTTTTTATTGAGGAAATGCTTCTGGCACCCAGCAGATGTTTTTCTGCTCTTCTGATTGGGCTAAATGATTAAACACGCATCATTGGCAAAAAAACCCCCAAACACCCGAAACCACTGCAAGACCTAAACCAACAAAAACCCCCACAACCCCACCCCACTCTCTGGGAGATGAGTGTAGCCTTGGCAAGTTTTTTAATTTTATTTTTCATGTTGAAAGCCTTGTGAGTGAGCACCGGAGAGAACTTCTCTCATTCCTCCCCAGGGTGCTGGATGGGAGGCAGCAGCTGTTGGTGGGATATTGGGGCAATGCTGCATTTTGCCAGCAAGCCCAGCTTTGTGAAGAGAGTGGGGCATCTGGAGGTGAAATTGTTTGGCCAAAGGTGTTGCACGAAAAATCCCAATTTCCTTCTGCCGCAGCAGAACTGCTTGGAAGGGGGTTAGGGTTTGATTTAAATGTGAGTTCTTTTCCTTTAAAAATGCTGGTACAGTTATTCTTGTGTAATAAAAACAATAAGGTGTAGTAAATTAATAAAGAAGAAGAAAGCTTTCCACATTGGAAAGGGGATAGTGGATAGTTTGGGGACTTTGGCAGTTCTGTGCTCTTGCCTGTGGTACTTCTTTCACCCTGGTACCCATCCTTGATCACACGACTCCTTTCCTTGTCTCTGGCCCTCCTCTAACCATCTCCTGTGGGTTACGCTGAAAACAGACACCAGAGCATTGGGACAGATTTCACGCTGCAAGAAAGAGGAGGAGGAGGAGGAAGGCACTTCTCTCTGTTTTGCACTTATATTTCTCTGGCTACTCAGCTTGTGTTCTTACTTGCTTTGGGGAATGAAGACAGGGATTTATTTATTTTTTTTAATCCTTTTCACTTGGCTTTTCTAGCTTAGGCCAAATGTGAAGAATTAATTCAAAGGTGAATACAGGAAGATGTCATCCATTGCCTGGAGGAAACATCAGTGCTTCTATGTGAGATTCTTTAATTTCTCCTTAAAAACATCTCTCAGTACATGTAGTTTCTCATCATTATATTGTCCCATTTATCCTGGACTTTAGTTCATCTACAATTACATCTTGCAGCATTTCATGAGGCGCTTCGACCCTGTCTCACTGCCGTGCCTTGTCAAACCTGAATCGAATCAAGCTTAGGATATGGATAGCCTTTTGTTCTTTTAAAATTATATTTTTCAATTTGGCCTTCCTCCCCAGAGATTGTCTGTTGAGACTGATTGCTCTCCTCTTGCTGGTTTTGGTGGTATCTTACAGTAAGGCTGGTTTGTTGTGGTTTTTTTTTTTAAGAGACAAAAATCACATTAACTCTGGGATTCCTTTAAATGCCATCTTGAAAGTAATATTTCTTACAGTCAGCCTAGTCCTTTCCATGTACTGAGGAGCACTAACCTGAACCTGATGCTGACATTTAAAATTAATCCTAATCATTCCATCCCTATCAAGAAAAATCAGCAAGTCCTTTGCTGCCTCCAAAGCAATAGAGTTTGATGAGAAGCAGAGCTTGGTCCCAACTCAATCTCTGGATTGAGCTCCTCCAATGTTTGGGGAAGGCACAGACATAGATGAGATGATTGGTGTTCCAAGTGCTTGTGATTGCTGTGGCTTTGGTCAGTCCTGCCAAGATCTAGGTTGTGGAAGAGGTTTTTGGGGTGATGAAATGGTTAAATACTGGGGGTGTGACAAGCAAAATTAACAACTGCCCTTGAATTTGGGGGTGTTTTGTCTCTGTGTCTTAGAGAAATTGAGGTTTACACCAAGAGCTGAGCTGCCAGGAACTTCCCCTCAAGACCTGTCAGGTGAAGAACTTACAAACTTCAAGTTTTCATGTGACTGAGCATCTCAGGTGGGGTACGAGAGCTCTCAAATACAGAAGTGATGGTGGGGATATCTTGCAAAATACCCGTTTATTGAGGTCTATGAGCATTTTGAGCAATATCCCTCTTCTGATTACCCCTTGTTGGACCGTACTTGTCCAGAGTGGATTTTCCAGTTTAGGATGGGAGTCCTGCTCAAAATCCGAGATCAAAAAGGGGGTTTCTACCTTAGGCACACTGCAAAATTAATCTCCCCTATCTAAGCCTGTAAGTACGTGGATACAGAGGTTAGTTGTGGCACCTTAAAAAGAACATTGCAAATGACAACACAAGTGGGCTGGCAATGGAGAAGCGTAACTAGATTGTGATCTTCTACCGAAACCAGTCGGTCCTTCCTGGAAGCGGGAAGTTAGTTTTATGTGTGACTAATCTGAAACCAAATGTATAGTGTACATGCATGCAAAGCGGTTTGGTGCTGGATACCCACCCCTGGGATGTCAGGGAACTTGAGGCTGAGTGTCTCTGTTTGCAGGCATCTGATGTTGGATCCCCTGCACGCCAGGTTGTTGACTCGTGTGGTGTGGGTGCTCCCTGGCTTCTGCATAATGCATTGGAAAGCTTTAGTTTCTTTTTGATGTAGGAGTAAGAACGTTGTTAAATCAGAGTTTTGTGGGACAGGAGAAAAGGTTTTCTTCCACGGTCTCATGATCTGAAATTATTTCCTTTTAAAGCAATGGACTATTCTAACAGACCCTTAATATTAGATATCATAAGGAGTATGAATTTGAGTAAAACAAAACAAAAAAAAAGCAAGCTCTCTTAGAGAAACATCTACTAATTTGCAGTTTGCACGCATCTGCTCTAAGGAAAAAATGCATGTTGGCTGCGGATCGGCTAATGAGTTTAGCAGAGTATGTCATCGGTCAGAGAGAGCTCCAGCCGGCGCAGGGCTGCAGGGCAGAACGGGTTCCCAGCACACAAGTGCAGGGGTAAAGTTTTTTGGCACTGGACAGGCTTGGTTTGTACACGGGTGTACGGAAAATTGTGTGTGTGCGTGGAAGCTGGGTGCTGGTTGGGTCTGTAGCCGGATGAGACCCTTTTGAGGGTCTAGAAGTGAGTAATGCTCTGGGATGGAGCGTTACTGAGGGATCTGCATGTCTTGTACCATTGAGCCACCAGTGCTGAGCCTGGAAGTCACTCCTGAGCAGTCATGAGTGGTCCTGGTGCCTTTGCATCTGCTCAGGGGGAGCATAAATCCAACGCACAGTGCTTGGTGTTTGCTTTGCATCGGTGTAGCAAGAATACACACCATACTTCTTTCTTTCTTATTTGTTTTCTTCTGGCTTTGTCCTGTGTGTTATGAATAAGCCTGATGAGGAGCAGCCGATAAACTCTCTGCCCTGCTGACAGAAGTGTCACAAGTGCAAAGGCTGGGTTTTCTTTATGTACTCGGGGCCGTGGTTGCTGTGCAAAACTGTCTCCTTGGCCGGGATGTGGCTCTGCTCAGGCTCCCCTCTTCACGGGGCAGGGGATGGTGAAGGGGTTGTAGCTCCCATTCCATTGGCATCCCCAGGGAATGGGGATTGTTGTTCCCCACGAATGTGAAATGGCCCGCTGGATGGACCTAAAGATGTGTCCATGTCTTCCTGGCACAGTTAGTACCCGCAGCCTGATCCTTTTAAAGGACTGATCCTTTTAAAGGGAGGAGGCTGTTTGTAGGATGGAATCCGCAGGGAAAGTGCTGCTGTGGGGGGTGTCAGGCATCGCTTCCTGCTGCCTCCTGTTGACACTGGCAAATTGGCTGCCTCTCCCTGATATCTCTGGGGAGATTTGCTGCCAGGTGAGCCCTCTGGTTCACCCAAATCCGTGGTTTCTGCAAACCATGTGGTTGCGTGTTTTCTCATGTGGCTTAACGTGATATGGCTGAACCAGTGAAAGGTAGTTTTTGGCTCATGACAGCAGTGTAAGATACACCCTGGGGGGAGACACCAGTACTTGGTCTGGTTTGGGATCCCGTGCAGCATAGCTGTGTAAACCCTGCTGAAGTCAGTGGGGCTCTGCGTGGTTCTCATGGTCCGTGTATAAAAATACATTACAGTTGTTGGCCTTTGGAGTTTTAGAAACAACTACGTGGGCCCCCAGCCATTTGGCTATCGAGGGGAGTCACCTTATATTCATTGGCAGAACATAATATTTGTGTGTTCGTGGATGTGCAGTTGCACAGGATGCAAACAGTTCTCACCTGTTGCTGGGTGCACTGGGTCTTCTCCTGCCCTGGTCAAGCAGAGGCGTGGAGGTGGTTGCATGCAGTTTGCTGTGTGTCTGTGTTGGAAAACAGCCCCTTGCATGGGGAGAGGGTCTGAGGCTACTTCTGGGGCCTCATCAGTCCAGAGCTTATTCCTGCCAGGCATTTCTCCAGCAATCTGTCTCCTGCAGCAGGTGAGCGCTGCCTGTCTGGAAGAGTTGCTCATCACGATCTTTATCCAAGAGCTTTAATCCGTGCCCTAAGCCCTGCCAGAGGACTGCCTGGAAGATAAGGAGTGATTGAATATTGCATGGGGAGCTGCTGGAAGGAGCAGCATATGCAAGGGGTGGTTGCCAGCGCTGGATGAGGGTGATGGGGGGGGGACTTTGGCTGGGACAGGGGATGGCAGGGCATAGGCAGTGACTTCCAGGTGGGCACAAGAGTGGCTGCTGCCAGGGATGAAGGTGAGGAGGAGGCAGGAGCAGCCGTGGCTTGGTGTGGCCCTGCAGCCCCTGGAGCCCCGCAGGATGCCCCTGCCCGCAGCGGTCCCTGCCTGGTGCGTTGCCCCGGGGATGGGCTGAGGGGACAGACGGGGCTGAGTGCGGGGCTCCCCCCCCCCGGTCAGGGGACAGCCCTGCGGGGGCCGGGCACCGCCAAGCCCCTCTAGGTCCCCCGGGGTGCGAATACAGCGGGAAACCCCTCCGTGCTCCTCCCCGGGAACCACCGGCGGGGGTGCCCCACGCTGTCTCCCGGCAGCCCAGCCCCGGTGCGGTCCCCCCCGTACGATCCTCCCCCCCCTCCACGATGCAGCCCCCCCTCCCCATCCCTCGGTGCAATCCCCGGAGCTGTGGGGCGAGAGGAGGAGGAGGCGGCGGAGGAAGGAAGAGCCCCGTCCGGCTCCAGCTTCCTCCGCAAGCCCTGCCTCGGTGTGCACGGTGCCCGCCCCCGGCCCTCCCCCGGCTCTCCCCGGTTGCATGCACCCCACAGCCGGGCGAGCCGCTCCGAGCCCAGCCGCGCCGCCTCCCCGGCGAGCTCCCGACGCGCAACAGTTGCCCCTAAGTCGTGGCCGCCCTTCCCCGGGGGAGCCCCCTCGGCGCCGGGAGGAGGAGGAGGAGGAGGCGAAGGCTGCTCGGGGGGGGGCTCGGAGCCGCCGCCGCTTTGCAGGGCTGAGCACTGCCGCTTTCATCGCTCCGCTGCCGCCGCCGCCGCCGCCTGGGGCCGGGAGAAGGAGCTCCTCGGATCCTGGCTTCTCGCTTCCCCGCAGGGATGGAGCGGGGCGGCGGGGCCGCGGCTCGGCTCCTCTCCGCCGGGAGCAGCCGCCCTCTCCTCCGGCTGCCGGAGCGGAGCAGCCCCGCCGCCGGGTACCGGCCCCCTTGCTAGGCTCCCGGGGGGTACCGAGCCCCATCCCGCACCTCCTGGACCCTTCGTGCACCCCCTGAACCCCTTTGCATCCCTCCCACCCCACCCTCTTGTGCATCCTTTTGTGCATTCCCTCCAACCCCCTGTGCACCCCCAGACCCTTTGTGCATCCCCCCCCTCCCCAACCCTCCTGTGCGCCCCCAAACCCCTTGTGCATCCCTTCCATCTCCTTGTGCACCCCCTCGTGCCCTCCCCTCCGTGGCTTCCAGCCCCAAATTCCCCCCTTGCATGCAGCCCCAGGGCTGCGGGACCCGGGGCCACGCACCATGGGCACCAAGCAGACCAAGGGCTGCCAGCCGGGCAGCGCCGGGGAGAGCCCCCCGGCTCCCCACCGCAAGAAGGTACCCCCCAGGGAAAGGGGGGACTTCCTTGCCTCCCTCGTGGTGAAGTCCGGCGAGAAGTTTGGGAAGGGCGGTGGCAGCAGCTTGCCCCCTTACCACCGGCGGATCTGCATGATCCAGGCCAT
>NW_015090977.1:3346877-3355336 GCF_001431845.1 Calidris pugnax | reverse complement strand
CCTCGCTCCGCTGCCGCCGCCGCCGCCGCCTGGGGCCGGGAGAAGGAGCTCCTCGGATCCTGGCTTCTCGCTTCCCCGCAGGGATGGAGCGGGGCGGCGGGGCCGCGGCTCGGCTCCTCTCCGCCGGGAGCAGCCGCCCTCTCCTCCGGCTGCCGGAGCGGAGCAGCCCCGCCGCCGGGTACCGGCCCCCTTGCTAGGCTCCCGGGGGGTACCGAGCCCCATCCCGCACCTCCTGGACCCTTCGTGCACCCCCTGAACCCCTTTGCATCCCTCCCACCCCACCCTCTTGTGCATCCTTTTGTGCATTCCCTCCAACCCCCTGTGCACCCCCAGACCCTTTGTGCATCCCCCCCCTCCCCAACCCTCCTGTGCGCCCCCAAACCCCTTGTGCATCCCTTCCATCTCCTTGTGCACCCCCTCGTGCCCTCCCCTCCGTGGCTTCCAGCCCCAAATTCCCCCCTTGCATGCAGCCCCAGGGCTGCGGGACCCGGGGCCACGCACCATGGGCACCAAGCAGACCAAGGGCTGCCAGCCGGGCAGCGCCGGGGAGAGCCCCCCGGCTCCCCACCGCAAGAAGGTACCCCCCAGGGAAAGGGGGGACTTCCTTGCCTCCCTCGTGGTGAAGTCCGGCGAGAAGTTTGGGAAGGGCGGTGGCAGCAGCTTGCCCCCTTACCACCGGCGGATCTGCATGATCCAGGACATGCTGGTGCTGGTGAAGCAGGGGAAGCAGGAGGAGGCCACCGAGCTGCTGAGGGGGGGGGGGGGGGGGGGGAGGATGCTGCCTGCTTTGCGGTGGGGAAAAGACATTCATAGAGGCAAGACACATCCCAGTGCCAAAAGCCTGCTAGCAAGGAGGGGGCACGCTCCGTTTTTTTTTTGCGGGTCTAACTTTCCGTGGCGTAATTTTGGGGAAGTGGCTGAGGAGCTGCGGGGTGGTCATGGTGCTGGAGATGGGAAAATAACCCCGGGGAGGTGGTTTGCATTGTCTGCAGCGAGGAACCCTGCTGGGTGCATTTTTTTCCTCTCTCCCTTCATTGCTTGCGCTGATAGCTCTGGGGTTTGCAGTATGCACAGCCCACTCAAGGAGGTTCCCACTCAACTTTCAAAAAGTTTGGTGTTTAAAGCAGATCTGTAAAAGCGCTGCGGCAATTTGAGCGAGGAGCTTTTGAAAATCAGCTCTTCCCAGCTTAGAAAGACCAACAGTTGGCAGCTTTGCTTTTTATCTTGTTCTTTGTGACACACACTCGGTGGAGTTTTGGTGCCTTGTAGAAATGAGCAGGCGAGACGCTGCGCGAGAGGGAGGAATTAATTGTACGGAGCGTGAGACCTTTCCCCTTGAAAGTCTGTTTGAGCTGGGCATTAGCTGAGGAGCAACACCACGGAAAGTTGCTGTGAGCAAACAGAAAGGCAGCTGAGGAGCACTGCTCTGTATCCAGCAAATTAGTGTGTAACCTTTTCTGCTGATAGAAAGTGATAAAAAGACCGAAGTGCTGGATATTTTCAAGGCTCTGGGGTACACAGGGTTCTGAAAAACAGCAAGTTTTCCATGCAAACTGAAAACAGACCTGGCTTCAAGCTTGATTTTTCTCCCAAGGAGCCTGCAAGGCACCCAGCTGTTTGGCGTAACCAGTTCTACCACCTGGGGAAAAGTTGCGCAGATCTTTGCTGGGCATCGGGAGCTGCTTTTTTGCCCCATAGATCTGCTGTGTGTCTGTCTGTCCACATGAGAACAGCTGGTCCAGAGTCTTGTGGTTTTCTTCTTGGTTTTGTTTTGCATTTTTTCCCCCCCGTTTTCTGGTCCCATTAACTTTTTAGCAAGTGGATGTGTTGTTCGGGGCATGTCCCTGACCCCTTCACCCCTTGTCCCCAAGGGACACACTTCAATTCACCCCGTCGGCCAGCGTCCCTCTTCCCAGATGGCTTACGTGACTTGGGACTATCTTTGGACCCATCCAGCTGAGAAATCTGAACAGTTTCATATGGGTTTGCATTCCTTTATAGAAAGCTCTCGTGACTTACTCTCAACCTTGAGATAAGATGCTTTTTCTGAGGGGAACACTCCCTCTCTCTGGGAGTTGGGGGTTTGACTCTGTGGGATGGTGACCTCTCTGTGCAGGAGCTGCGTGGCCGCGGTGGGTCAAACGTGTGGCTGGGAAAACCCCGTGGGGCAGAAGTGGCCGTGATCTGTGCCAAAATGTTGTACCCTCTCAGCCCTGCCAAAGCTTTATCATTGCACCAGCAGCCCATTGGAGCTGGCAGAACAGCAGGTGCTAATTTTAGAAGGTGTTTATAACAAACACCCCCCCAAAAAAATAAATCTTGGTGCCTGTGAGTTGCTCCCAAGTTCCCTCTGGCTTCAGGTACTGTTTTTTCTCACTGATGCTCTGGACTGTCCTCTCCTTACGGGTTGGCCGTGCAAGGTGTGAGGGAGCTGGAATGTGTCACAGTGGCTGCCCCAGTGACAAATCTGACCATGGGGGCATCCTATCATTTGACTAACAGGGGGAAAAAAAAAGCTAGAAATTAATGTTAATATTCTGGGGGAAGCGAGGAACCTGTTACAGTCAGATAAGTCTTTGTGAGTGAGTGTTTCTGAAGAGCTTGCTCTGATAAAATATATCTTAGAGTGTCAAAATAGGGAACACTTTGTCCTAGATACTATAATAGACTCAAAGCACATTTTTAATGAGGCGGTATTATTCCTTGCCTCTGGGTAGCAAATGTGGGATGCCCCAATGAACAAATCCCAATTGCTGTGGTTTTCCACGGGCTAACTTTTGGGAGGAGGTGTTTTAGGGGTGATCGGTGGCTACGAGGGATGCTCAGTTTGCTCCCGAGGAGCTGGGGATGTGAGGCAGCGGGAGTCTTGGAGAGCTCAGCTCCTGCCACGTCCCAGCCTGAAAATGTGGACATGGGGGGAAGGACGAGCTTCCCTCTGCAGAGACAGCTGGACAGGTGAGCGTGGTGGGACAGAGACCTCTTCTCCTGAGCTATTAGTACAGCATCCACTGGTGTTGGTTGGTCGGGGTAGTCGCTAGCGTAACACGCGATGATGCTGATGCTGCAAAACTGGGGGTTTTGAACAAACCTAGTGACCTGATGCCCAGCTCTCAGTTTTGTTTAGTCTTTTTATCTTTTGAAAATCCCAGCTATTTAGGTCACTGGGAGCCTTTCCACTGACTTCACCAAGTTCTGAAGCCAGCCCAGCGTGCTTGCGAGGGGGTAGGGGACAGCATCCCCACGGTTTGGAGGTGCTCCATCCTTTTTTTCAAGCGAGATGAGCATGTTGCCAGACCTGAGGCTGATCAGTTTTCCAGCTTTCCTTGGCGTGACGTCCTGCACAACCCACGTCCTGCAAGACAAGGTTCAGGAGGCTTCTCTCTCCTGCCAGGCTTCCCCCCCAAAAAGTTGTGTTTAATAATCAGCCAAAGACTGGGGCAGCAAAACTATATTTTAAACATCACGCCAGAGCATGGACAGGTTCACTCTGGCACCAACGTCCAGCACGGCCTTTTGCATTTAATCAAATTTATCCATCCTCCTCCCTTCCTCTGAAATGGGAGTGATGCTGTTTTCTTTATAGGCTCTCGTAAGGATTATTTAGTGTTTCCAGGAATGCTTGG
This sequence comes from Calidris pugnax, assembly GCF_001431845.1. Lineage (NCBI taxonomy): Eukaryota > Metazoa > Chordata > Aves > Charadriiformes > Scolopacidae > Calidris > Calidris pugnax. The sequence continues at coordinate 3,351,713 of NW_015090977.1, read as the reverse complement.
TGGCTGCAAACAACTATAAAAGTGCTAAGATGCGAAGCAGACTTCTTTTTGTTTAAAAAGGTAAAAAAATGTGAAACAGCAGACGGACTTATTTGCTTGGAGGCTGCTCCTCGGAGAGGTCAGGAGCGGTCTCCATTGCGGAGGCAATTCGATCCCGCTGCCTGCCCTCAAAATAACACTTGTGTTATTGCTGCGCGCAGGAGCTGGCACCAGCCATTTGAAAGGGTATGTGCTCCTTTGGCACGGCCCAGCCTCATCTAACGACAGGTTCTTTTAGCTAGAGATACTGGTTGTTCTTTCCCTCTGCTCTGACAACACCTCGACTGCCCGGAGCCCCAAAACCCACACTGCAAAATTAAAATGCCCTCCCAAAAAAGTGCTGTCCGCTGCCCTCTTTGGCTGAGGAGTGTTTTCCCATAAGCCATCCTTGCCAATGCTGCACATAAGATGCTTTTGGCAGTTAAAGGCATTGGAGGATAAGGAAATACACTGAAATACTTAACATTTTATTGAGGCTGGAGTTCAGGGTTGCAAGAAGCTTGCTAGTCACCTGGATGGAGCCAGTTCTTGTGCTGAATAACTTTGAATCCAGTTTCTCTGCTGTAAAACGACTTCCTGGATTTACCTGTTGGCATCTTCTCTGCTTTCCTGCAAGAAGCTGCTGTGGGGCCTCACCCGTTTCAGAGAAAACTGAATTAATTGAGGGTGTCCAGCACATGGAGAAACCAGGGAGCCTGTATCTCGACCCTGCTGGCTGTCACTGGTGGGAGAATTGCGGCTCCTCTGTGCTGATGAATTGCTGTACTTGATACCACCAGTTGCAGAATAGGATAGGCTTTAATATTATGTAGTGCATCACTTTTTTTTTTTTCTTTTTTTTTAAATTTTTTTTATGCCCTCTTGAGTTTCAGTGGTTAAAGCAGCCAAGTGCTGTCAGTATATTAAATTCTGGGAGTGTCTCTCCTGCTGGGGAGAGGATTTGTAAAACAAAGCATGTTTTCCTCCTCTCCGCTGCCAAACGGATCGTTTTCCCAAGTGAAATGGTGAGGCGCTTCCCAGCACATTACGTTTCACTCGAAGAATTTGCCATTGGTTATGGCTCAACGTGGAGTTTTTGCTGGGCTGTTGCTGCTGTCGCTGCTGCTCCAGCAGAGCTGGGCTGATGGGAGAGAGAAAGAGGAGGAAGAGGAGGAGGCATCTGCCAGCTCTGGCCATCACCTGCCCAGGGCAGTGGGGTACAACAGTTCCAGGAATTAAAACAAAAAAAAAGAAAGGGGAAAAGAGGGCAAAGTATTGTAATAAAACCTCTTGGCGCTGAAGATGGCCAGAAGCCAAATGGCAAGGTCCAAGGTGTGGCAAAGCTTCATGACTTGTAAAGTGGCTTCTCTGCTCAGGCCAGGGACGGTGTGTGAAGGGCAGGGAGGGGGGGTCAGGGCCCTAAATGGGGACAAAGACACCGCGATAACTCCAGTTTGCAAGAAGGGGCTGGGGGCAAACACGCTCTGATGCCCACCGAGGTTTGCAGACCCTGTGCCCGCAGTGCAGGTGGCCATGGACAGCCTGCGACCCCCATGGTCTGTCCCCCAAACGTATCCCAGCTGGGGGGGCAGGTGTCCCCCTGCCCCATCTGAAGCCGACCCCTGGGTTTTGCAGCCTGGGGGGGAGCAATGCACGATGTGTCCCCACATCTGTCCTGCTGTGCCCATGATTAAATGCCTGTTACTTCTGAGCAGCTGCCTGGTGCTGTGGGGACTGCACAGCACAGGGATGCTTTGTTAATTAAATGATGAATATCTTCATCGTAAGAGGGGGATTGGCCAGGGGAAATAGTTTAAAAAAATTTTTTTTAAATGGCTAATGTAGAGACAGTTCACTTTGGGCTCCTGTGGCCTTCTCCCCACTACACCAGAGCAAAGGGCTATGTGATAAAATTAAAAAGCAATTACTCAGGGTGATTCTTCTGTTTAATGAACATTGGTAAGTGCATTAAATGGCAGCCGATGTAGACAGAGGGCTGTTTATTCCAGTTGTTCCTGTGATTTCTATCACACCTGTCCCTGTTTTCTACCCCAGTTCCCCCAATATTTAGGATTTTGCAATTTCTGGGGAGGCAGGAGCTGTTGGGGGGAGTTTGGTGCAGGGCTGTGGTGGTGATGAGCCATGGCCGATGGTTGCTCCCCCATGGGCTGCCCCAATGAGATACCAAAAGGCCAGCAACCTTCCTGGGGAGGGTAAGCACTGCTTCTGGAGCTCTCAGAGAGAGAAATGTGGATGTTTCCAGCGTCTCGTGGGTGCCTGGAGATGCTGAGATGGGGAGGGGAAGGTTTCCCTGAGTTCAGAGCAGCTGGGCAATGTTACACCTGGGAAGGCTGGCAATGCAGGCACAAATTTAGCCCCTTGGTTTAACTTTGTGCACTCAGAGAAGCTCCTAAAGCATTTCATGGCTCAGTATCAGCCTGGTCTGTGTGTTACACTTTGTGTTACACAATGTGCACCTTTGTGGTACACGCTGTAGGTCAGGAGTGCTTTCAGGGTTATTTATTTACCCAAACTACACTTAATAGACAGAGATGCTGTTGCATAGTAGATCCCACAGAGGTGGATGTGCTGTCAGGCTAGTTTGCGATGATTGCGGCATCTCTGGCAGCTCAGCAGGATGAAGGGGAAGTTTTCTGGTGCCGCCTTGTCTCAGATTCAAGCTTTCCCCCCGAAGGATGCTGGCCCGTGGGGTTTGCACTGGCCTCGAAACATGTGCTTCAGCCCTGCTGATGCCAAAACTGCTTCAAAGTTCCTCCTCAGCCATGCGATCTGACGGGCTTATTGACATCTAGAGCAGACCTTGGGGAGCGCTGCGGTCTGGTTGATATGATGCAGCCCAACCGCAGCCCAGGGGTGCCTCGTGGCTGGACTGTGCTTGCTCTTGGCTCCGCACACACCACCCTTGGGGCATCGTCCCCATGGAGAGCATCCTGTGAGCCCTCTGGGATGCTGGAGGACCTTCGGCATCATTTCTGCCACACAGTTGAATGCCTGGTTCTTCCTCCTGAGCGCTAAGACCAGTTGATGCACCAGAGGTGACCGGAGCTGGGGTTTCTTGGCTCCTGGCAGCCTGTGAGCTGCTGGCAGGAGGGTAAGGATGTTGGGGTTTGCAGCACTGGGGTTTTTTTTCATGAGTGGGAGTCCCTGGGGACAGGGAACAGGGTCCAGGCTGGGTGCCCACTCTGCACCAGCACCGGGCACCGCATGGTGGAAGTTGGGTAACCCCATGGCGTGGCTTTGGGATCAGCACTGGTTTCCTTTGCTTTGGGTTGCTGACAAAACCACCAGCGCTCCCCACTGTTGTTTTTAACCCTTAGGCTGCTGGTGGCTTTGACAGCAAATGACTGTACCTGGCAATGGTGGGGTGTTTTCTGCCCCAACGAGGGTCTCTGCACTGTGCCCTCTAACCCTGCCCTGCTGCCAGCTGCTCTCTTGCAGCCTCCTTTCTCCAATTCCTTCCTACCCTGGCTCCTTCTGCTCTTTTTCCTTCTCCCATGAGATTCGCAGGTGGATACATCCCAGTGTCTGCTTGGCATCCGAGCAGCCTGGTTTTAATTAACCCCCCGGAAAGTGGCTGCTGCTGCTCCTGCTAAGGCAAATGTGTCTTTGGGGGATGCTGAGATGCAGGGAGGGAGGGGAAGGTCAGGCAGTTCCGGGGTGGACGGAGGTGGTACGTGCTTGGCAGTGTGGGCTCAGTCCCAGCGCGGCAGTGATGCTCACCCTGCTGCTGGTGTGAAGCAGAGCGGGTTTTCTCTTCTGGCAGGCATGTCTTCCCTGGAATTGGGGGGTCACACGCATAAGAAATGAGTGGTGCCAGTGGATGCATTAATGCAACACACTGAAGGCAACTGGGCAGGCCCTTCTTGCTGCAGGGACAGCAGTGAGAGAGCTCAAGCAGGGGTGAGATTCATGTTCACATATCTGCTTGCATCTAAGAAGTGTGTCCTAGACTAGCTCCCTCCAGAGCCAGTTTTCCATGGGTTCCCAGCTCAGCCTTTCCCCCATCCTAGCTGCTGGAAGTACTGCTGCCTCCAAAGACTGCGTGCCCGGGGAGGTGGTGGCTCCCACGCACGCCAGAGCTCAGGAGGAGCACGGGGCTGCCTCATCTCAAAGGGTCAGGGATGAAACTGCTGGGTCTGACCTTGGGTTCCTTCCTCTGGACCTGCAGAGCTGGGCTGGGTTATGCTGGGCTGGGGTAGACCAGGCTGCTGCTGGCCAGGGACAGTGGGCACCTGGCTGCTCCCAAACAGAGGAGAAGGTCCTGCTTGTGCCCCTCTGGAGCCAGAAGTCTCCAAGCTGGGGGAGGTTAATGGTTGCAGTTGGCAAGCCAGCCCCTATTCAACACTTTATCTGTTTCTAGAATAGCAGGAATGTGTCTTTTTTTTCCTCCCCCAGGCTGCTGCTGCTTTCACATCTGATGTGAAACGCAGGCAGCTCGGGGCTCCAGCCCTCAGACAGGCTGGCATGCACCTTTTTTTTTTTTTTTTTTTTTTTTTTTTGCAGTAGGCACTTATTCTGAGCATATTTCTTCCAGGAATTTCTTTAGCTTCTAGATAATAGCGAGAGAGATTATTGACCTCAAAAGTAATTTGAGGAGATTAACTCTTCAGACTCAGAAGTAAAGTATTATTGTTTGAACCACATCTGGCATCATAACTTTGTTTCAATTATAAAAATGTGTGCTCAAGAACAGTCCCAAGCCCTTGAGTAACACAAAAAGCGAGAGTAGCAGGGCAGTGATTACACCTTTCGGTTGCTAGATGGGACTCTTAATGGCTGAGGTCTGGGATTTTTTGC
>NW_015090977.1:3324544-3346354 GCF_001431845.1 Calidris pugnax | reverse complement strand
AGCAAAATCTGTCTTTTTATAAAGTCTCCATTTTCAGACAGCAGGTCAGACTGCAACAGCTTTCATTTAGAAGTTGTTTCATTATCTACCACGTAGGCCTGGATAGGAACTAAAAAGAGCTTGGCATTCTTTTTTTTTTTTTTTTTTTTTCTTTCCATTTTTCCTTTTTATCTTGCTTCAAACTGTAAAACCCCTGTGTCTGAGGATGTCTTCTCTCTCTTGCCAGCGCGTGGGTGTGACGGCTGTGTGGGGAGAGACCTCCCTGCAGATCTCAGCGCTGGGACCTGCGCTGTGGTGGTGTGCTGGGGATCTCAGGGGGCAGGGATACAGGGGGATGCACTTGAAATTCAGTATATTGTAGCTTCTTGATAGTTTTAGATCAATAATAATATTCGAATGTCTTGGGGGTGTGGAGACCATGGCCTCCTCTTAAGTAAGAGAGATGGTTATATATTAATATTAATTTAATTCTTGTACAAAGAGATACAGGATTTTTTTAGCATTTAACTTTTTCTGCAGGTTCCAGACAAAAGCCTGATGTGATTTAATGTATAATTCCCTTTCTCTCTTTTGTGTATCTCAGCCTCTTTCTCTTCCAAATTTTGGAGAAAAGACCAGCTAATGGTAAATTTAATCTAGCCTCTAAAAGCAAAAGCAAATTGTCCTTTCCATTCCTCCTAAAGCTGAAGGTTTTAGCTTCAATTACTCCTGGCTCTGACCTTGCCGCTTTGCGAGCAGGAGCTGCTTCAAGCTTTCTGGTTTTCTTAGATCTTTTCAAACTCTTTGCCTTTCAGACTTTGTGTCTTTCAAAGTCAGCAATGCTTTCTTTGTGCAAGTCTTTGAGCATCACCAGCTCAAGGGAGAGCCTTGGACGCGCACTGGAGCCGATGGGAGATGTCTCCTTCATCGTGCCTTTGGGTATCTCAATGGATATCTCATTCCTTAGGGCCTCTTTATATGATATCTTCCTAGGGGTCTGGCTCTCTTTCCATTACAGAGCAGGTCTGATATCGGTGGAGGAATTTCTTTACGAGATGTTTCCAGGTTTTGCGCAGGATCCAACAGCCCTGTGCATCCTTGTTGGCCCATGGAGGGTTTCCTTGAGGTCTGCTGTCCACAGGCAGTGGATTGAGCTGCTGCTTTCAGTCCTTTAATGTCCCCTTTTGCCTTTGAGGCTGGTTTCTGAGAAGTAGCAGCAGCTTTTCCAGGGCTGCTTTGCTGCAGACCTGTTCCTGCTTCCCACTGGGGCTGCTCTGCCTGCCCATCCCTGTGAGGTTTTGCAACGACTGTGGTTGTGATCACGGGGAGCAGGGGATTGCATTCACGTGTTGCACAAGACAGGCACTGTCCCTAAACTTCTAATAGTAATTGAGTTGAGATGAAGGTTAATTAAGTAAAGGAGGGCCCAACCAACCAGCCTGCACTCCGTGCAGGACCCTCAAGTGTTGGGGATGGGAGTATGTGTTTCTTTGGAGGATGAAGAAGCGTGTGCTGGGTTTCTCAGCTCCTTGCTTTACGATTAGCCACAAAAAATGAGAAAATGAGTGCTTGTTAGGAAAGCAAAAATCTGCCAGGATGGAAAAGGTGAGCCATTAGTGGGGGCTGTAGGGTGCAGAGCAGTTTGGTCAGGCTGGGAGGGACAGGGCAAGCGATGGCCCCTGCCTTCACCCAGGCAGGGGGACACTTCTGCCTCTGAAGCAAGAAGAGCTTGGAAAACATTACGTTAAAAAAATAAAAATAGCACCTTTACTGGTTCTCATCTCTTTGTCTCTCGCAGGCAGCAATATTCTTTGTGCAAAGGCAGAGATTCCTTGTGTGTGCGAGACCGAAGGGGCTTTACGCAGATCCGTGCCCAGGAGCCCCATGGCCGGGTACCACCCTGGGAAATGCTCCCAGAGCTGACTCTTCCTCTGTCTCTGGGGATGCTTAAACTGAGCCCACTTGGGGGATGGCTGGGAGCTGGCAAGCAATTAATTACTATCTTGTTCTGCAGAGCTGTTCCTTCGCCCCCATCCTCCCCAAGGCCAGGCAGATCTTTTTGGCACGGCAAATAAATCCCAGCAGGGGAAAGCAAAATCTGCTGAGGAAGGAGAGCAGACATGCCCTCAGCCTTTTGCAGTCTGTGGTGGGAAATGGTTATTTTAGCCAGAGATGTGCTGAGTTTTTTTGCTGGGGCACCTCTTTCCCCATTCCCACCCTGCCTGCAGAGCTGGTCCCACGGAGCACGGTGCTTGCGGTGGGGACTGGTACCATCTCTCATGGTTTGGGGGACCCCCAGTTCCAGAAGGAAGTGGAAAGCAGGAGGTTGGTGTTCCTGTGAGACAGCAAGTGTGAGAGTGAAAACCTCAGGTTGGACCTGAGGGATGCAAACACCAAAAGGTAAAAGCACAGTGGGGCACAGCCCCAACTCCTGTGCACAAGGGATGCATCGTACCCACTGCAGCGTCTGCCATGGGTTTTGCTTGTGTTGAATAAGCTCCAGTCCCTGGTTCAGCCTGATCTCCCCAAAATTAGGGTAGTGAAGCAAAAATCTCTGCAGAAACAGGACTCAAACCTGTCCAAACAGCCCAAACCTTGATGGTCCCTTCTCTGAAGGTCCCTGTTGACCCATGGTGGCACACAGAGGTGGCTAACAAAGCTTTTGTTCACTCTGGTGTTCTTTCATATGTTTCAATGTATCCCATCTACTTGGATACAGCTCTAACTGCTTGGAAGAAGATGACATTTGAGGAAAATTTCACTCCCGATGGCTCTGTGGGCTTCCTGGGCGAAGGCAGAAAGTGTCAAGCAATTTGGGATGCGAGTGTGAATGACCTTCATCCATGGCAGTGACCACAGCCAAAATCAGCAAGGAGGGAATCTTCTTTTATGCGGTCTTTTTTTTGTGGGTGGGATTTTTTTTTTTTTTTGGTCATTCTGCAAGAAAGAGGATGTTTTCCTGTTTGGTTGTAAAAAGCTGCTTCTGCTTGGTGTAACCGGATACTTCCTTTTCTGAGCAAGGAGCCTGGTGTATCTGGGGGCGTTTATTTAGGCAGCTGTTTGGCCGGGTGATTAATTTTGTGTGTTTTTATTCTGGTGGGAAATGGTGAGTTTGGGGTTTATACGATTGACTTACTTTTTTGTATTTCTGACTCAAGTTACATGGAGATGAAAACAAGAGTTTAAAATGCAGAAAACTAGTATTTTAATGTTATTTGATCAGTTAATAAACTCAAAATATGCTGGGTATGTAGGGCAGACAAAGTAAACGTCTCAAACCACACTTAACACACTTAACATTTAAAACAAGTTGATGAATCAACTGAAGTATTAATTGTACATAATGAATTACACTTCTGGTCACCATAATTAGTGATCTTGGGCTCTTGGGTTGCAGTTTTACTTGCAGATTGGAAGACATGCATTTCTCCCTGATTTGTTCATTGCCTTGTTGAAGTTAGGTGTTTGGCTGGATTGGGTGAATTAGCTGAAATGAAGATGTTTTCTTTGTCCTTGTGAGGAAGCCAGGCTCCCCCCAAAAGCTGTGTTTGTGCTTCAGTCTTTTCTGGTTGTGTTTTTATCAGTGGCTTTCCTTAAAACTTTGGCAGCTGGCAGGTCCTGCTTGCCTGGGCTAATGTAAACTGTTTAATATTATAGCATGACCATAGGTTGGCATCACCTTAAATTGCTTGTTTGAAACGAGTGTTTTAAAGGAAACAAATTTAATGTTTAAAGCTGTTGTAAATAGCAGTATTAATTGAATTTCAATGCCATTGAATGGAATTCTTGTGCAGCCCTTAATTCTTCTTAGCAAGGTTGGGCATTTACTACTCCCTTTGCTGAGCCAAGTGCCTTTACCATTGCACTTCTTGGAAGAGACTGAGTGATTTGGGAGGATCCTACCCCTGTAGCAGCCATGTTTCACTTAGCCCCAGTTTGGAGGTAGCTTCCAAGGTGGATCCTCAGAGGAGCATCCAAATTCCCTACTGCAAGAGAGGGAAGTTGCTATGAAAGTCTTCAAGAAAGATTTTACTTTCCAAGCTTCTTCCCTCTGAGCCAAGTATGAAATACTAGATCCCAACCCAGAATAGCCTCCATTCTCCCTAATAGTTAAAAATCTTATTCTGGTAATAAAAACACACAACCATGGAATAAAACCATGCAAAAATACATAATTTCTTCCCTTAACCCCCAAAACCCACTGACTTTCCTTTGATTATATATTCCTGTAAGCTAGGGGCAAGGTTCCCATTTCCCCATGGTGTGAATCACAGCGCTGATTGAGTCTTGGGGTAGGAAGATGGGAGGCTTTTGAAACACCCTGTGAAAAGTGGAGTTAATTTGCCCCAGCTGATGGTCTCATCCATTACCTTCCCAATCAGTGTCCCATTTTTCTGCGGGTGTTTTGAGAGGAAGCCCTCATCTCGGCAGTTCCCTTCCTCGGGCCGCCTGGCGGCCTCTCATACAAGCAGACAAAATCAATATATTATTATGTGTGCTATTACCAACCTGTCAGGCTGTATAATGGGAATTACAGACTGCCTGCCCAGCGAGCGGGGCAGAGAGCAACGATTTATACAGCCGGTCTGAACAGCCGGCTGCGCTTGATAGATTTGGAGAGGAATTAAGAGCTTGATAGCTTTGGAGGGGGAATTAAGAGCATTCAGCATGGCCCTGTTTATTGCAGGTACGGAGCCGTGCCTGCTGCCCTTGCCTCCTGTCCTCCCCATCGCTGAGCGTGAGGCTGTGCTTTTCATCCCCTCTTCAGATTAGAAGTGTAGCTCTTAACCATATACCTGAGTGCCCTTAAAAACGCTGAGCATCACCAGCGTGGGTGATGCAAACAGGCTCCTTTCAGGTCTCTGCGGTTTTTCTTGCAGCAGAGCTGTGATGTCTGTGTTCCAACAGGCTTGGGAAACACCCTCACCCAAGTCAGTGGAGAAAGCCCAGTTTCTGCCCCAAATGAGAGACGGCGGTGTCTCAAATGCACCGTGGCTGGTGCTATTGGTAGCAGGGTGGTGCAGCCCCAGCCCATGCTGGTGGGGTCTCTGTGTTTGGTAAGTTCCTTTGTGTCTCAGTTTCTCTGTGTGTAAAGTAGGAGTGTGCTCTGGACCCACATCTATCCACGGGGACTTGCATTAAGGAGAGCTTCTCCTCCCTGGGACTTGCCAGTGCAAGCACACTTTAAGTGTTCCACTGAGTTATATCACTGATTTGGCTTAAGCAGGGGGGAAAGGTGTCTTTGAACTGTGTGTGCACAACATCTGCTTTCTGACATTTCCTTTTTGAGTATAAAAATCCAGTCCTTTGCACGGGTGAATGCCAGAAGAGGCATTTCTTCTCTCTTGCCCTGCTGCGTTAGGATGAGGATGTCAGCAGCTCCGAGAGCTGTTAGGACTGTGGGTTGTCCGGGCTTTTAGGACTCGTGCACCTCTAAACCTCCTGGGTGCATCATAAGCAACGTGGGGCTCTGTATGTGCAGCATCCAGCACAGCAGGTCCCTGCTCCCAGACGGGGACCAGCTGCTGTAACTGTACCACAGGTTGACTTTCCAGTACATGGTGCTGGTCATTAAGTGGATAGGATGAACTGGAAAAAAGAAACAGCATTGGTGATCTTTCTGAGCTCCTGAGTGCTCTCCATGCACGGACTGGGTCTGATTGGTCTTCCCTCTGTTTTTCTCCCACCCTGTTACTGTCCAGAGGAGGAGGGAGGATTTGGCACGGTGCAGGTGACAGGGTCCTCCCATCGGCATCAGCACGAGGTTTGGCTCTGGTCAACCACTCTATCCCTCTTCAAACAGATGTAAAGCAGTTCTCTGATGAGATTAACTCCCTGAAACATGGTAAGGAGTCTCTGCTTGGGGCGCTTTCATCTCTTGCCCATCAGCTGCTATTCTCCATCAACACAAAGAAAATAAACTCCTAAACTCCTCTGCTGCAAGCCATTTTTTAAAAAATTCTCTCTTAGTGTTGCCGCATCCTGTAAATCAGCTGTGTTTTCCAAAAGGACTCGTGTTTGCTTATATGCTCTCCCTTCAGAGGAGACAATGTTGGAGCAAAAATATGGAAGAGCCTGAGATAATCCCTGTCCTGGTTTGCCCAAAGGCAGGGATAAAGTGCTGTTCCTGCAGGTTTAGGTCATTTCACAGTTCTGCCTCCGTTGATTGCAGAAGGATGAGAATAATATCCTGCTGCTGAGCACCACGTGCAAAGTCTTGGTGGGACCCCACAGTGACCAAGCTCTGTCTCCGGATACTTTGTCTCCACAAGCCAGCAGGATGCCACGGGGCTGATTTGCAGCTCGGGTGCTTCAGGCTTTGCTGCTAATTAAAGAGAATGAAACTCTCCAGAGGGAGCCACACAAAGCAAAAGAAAGAGTTGGGAGAAAGTGAAGTTGGTTTTGTGGTTGGGTTCTGGAGTAGGACCTGGGGGTTACAAGCTTCTGCTGTGTGTGTTAGTGCAATGCACGGGTGGAGGCATGTTTTTTTGTTCTGATCCAGCTTTTCCCATTACGGCAGCTCAGTGTGGAACAGAGGCAGTGGTATGGGGGGAGTGAGCAGCAGGAGGAGGTTGGAGGACCATGGCACGTGGGTAGAGATGTGGCTTCACTGCTTGATATTGGTGGGCTGTGCTCAGCCCTGAGCAGAGGTTGGGAGAAAGCCCTCGGCAAACCAAAAGGAGCTGATGTGATCAGCTTGGCCAAAGTGGTTTGCAAGGGCGAAGTGCTAAAGGGTGAAGAGCAAAGGTGTATCACCCCTGGGAAGTGGGCAGATATGGGGTCTCGTGGCTCCCCTCTTGCAGCAGCTGGGCACCTCGCAGTCTTTGCCTTCATCACCCCTCCAAAACCTGGGTAAGGAGGGAAAATATCTGTCCTGCTCGCTTTGCAGGGGGGATGGAGGGGTAGAAAGGCTGAGCATCCCCTTGGTAAATGAGAAGGAGAGTGTCTGATGGAGCAGGGAGAGTCCCAGGAACAGGGACAGTGGTGTCCAGAGGTGTCAGAGTCACAAGGAAGGCTTGGGGTAGCTGCTCCTTATCTCTTTCTGAGCGGGCATGTTAGGGAAGATAGAGTAAAAAAGGAAAGTGATAACACATGTTAAGTCTGCTTGTCAGCCTGCCAGCCCTCAGAAGCAGGTTTTTCCAACTTATTTACTTGTCAGTGGCGATTTTGGATCAGCTTGTGGCATCTTCAGAGGAAAACAAGGGGTTTTTTTCTTCTTGTTTAATGTCTTGCAAAAGGAGATTTTCTTTCAAGCACGATTCTCTGGCGTTTCTTGGGGGGAAGAAGGCCCCACAACTCATTTGGTGTTATTGTGTGCTAAATGCCACCCCAGCCCATTGCAAATGCCATGGCTTACCCACATTCCTTGTGTGCAAGGCTGTAGGTGTCTGGTTCACCATGGGCCGGTTGCTTCCACGCTTGGAAACCAGCCCAATGACTGTATTAGTCACATCTCAGTGCTGTCTTGATATTGAAATCAGCTGTTTCATGGCCAATTGAGGAATTTCAGCCCAGGGTTGTGGATGTCTCAGTGGGACTGGAGCAGGGAAGGGAAAGCTCGGCTTGCCGGCAGACGGGGCTGCGCCATGAGCTCATCTTGGCTTTGCTCTTGCTCAGCTCATCGTCTTGCATCGAGTTTCAGCCATTATTCAGCCCTGCCGTTGTATCTGGAAAACAGTATTAAGAAGCTGGTCCTGCGTCCTGAAGGCTTCTAGGGTTCTTTGTTCTCTGCTGTTAGCTTCAGGAGAAACCGGTGGTCAAAAATATTAGTGTTGGCTATTTCGAAGTTGGAAAATAAATGTTCCTGGCTTGTAATGCTGAAGCTGTGGTGAGAGTTTCAAGCTGGAGGCTTTGTTCTAGCACCTGTGGAAATATTCTTTGGCCATAGCATTTCATGGGATCTAGTTTAGTTTTCCCAGGAAGGCTCAACCACCCGTGGAGCAGGACAAGGGATTAGCAGGGTACTCTGTTACCGCTGGTATTTCAGGCCTCTGCTGCTGGCTGGGGACGCTTCCTGGGGTGGTGTCACATTGTAATGAAACAGGGAAATAGCCCAGGGCATGGAGACAGAGGCTTTTCTTGCTGGGTGCTTTGCTGATGTTCCTCCAAGGTCTGTGTAAGGGGAGGTTTTGGCTGTCCTTGCAGACTACATGAGGAGAACTCATAGGCAGGTTTCCCAGGTGCAAAAAGCGCTCCAGAAATTGGCTCCTTGTATTGAACGAGCAAAACCCAGTGTGTGAGCCATGGGGCCACGTGGCCTGGAGGTGGTGTGTGTTGGACCCTGCTGGTGTGGGCAGCAGTGTTGGGGGTCAACAGCCAGGTTTGGGAGGTGAAATTCAAAAGGATGCCGGGAATTGATGGAGGAGGAGGGATCTTCAGCCTGGTAAATGAAGGAAAAGCTAACAGCATATACTGATAACAACCTAAACCCATTAGGGATGGGGCAGAGGGGCTGATCTGACTTGCCAGCCCTGTGCTGAAGGGAGAGATCAGCCTGTGCTTGTGCAGTGGAGCACCTTGAGCCCCAGCTTGCTACTGGCACCATTTTCTTCTTGAGTCTTGTCCTCTCTGACCATGCTAAACTTGTGAGAACCAGCTGCGCCAGTCCAGGCTTTTATCCTCAGTGCTAGGGCACAGAGCTCAGCCGTGCCCCCCATGGATATGAAAACAGAACAGGAGCTGACACAGGAATCATGATGTCCAGTGTAAACTTCTTCTAAAGCATCCTCCTGCCTTGTTACTGGGACCACCACTACTGGTGGTGCTTTTGGTCCTCATCTTGCACCCCAACAGGTAGGGTAGAAGCCACTTGTGGAAGGAAACTCCTAATCAGGTTGGGAGCTACGAGAAGTAAGAGCCTGTGCTGAAAATCTGCATTGCATCAGCTGGAAGTGCAGGGACCCTGGCGTGACTCAGCAGAGGAAGCAGCAGGTTCTCGATGAAGCTGTCTCCTGCAAAGTGAGCTTGAGGGGTGGTTATTATCACGCACAAGCATCGGCTAATAGCGTGCTATCGTCTGCCGGGCATTGCATCGCCACAAATCCATCATGTGCTGAATTTCTTTCGTAGAAGCTTCCTGGGCAAAGGTATGTTTTCTGTCTAGGTCATCCTGAGTTCATTTGGCACACGCTGCCGGCATCTTCGCTGGGAAATGAAATATCAACAAGAGCAGCTTAATGGCCCTGACTGTCAAACAAAGCAGAAATATTCTCATTTTTAATCAGGGCGGACTTTGACACATCTTATTGCTGAACAAGATGTACTGCTGCCTTTCCAAGTGGGAGGCAGCTCCTGGGTGGGCAGGAGGGGATGTACTTGCTTTTCCCTGCCACCCCCCCAGCCTGCCAGGCTTGGGGGTGTTGCTGTGGGTTTGGGGGTGCAGAGATCACCTCTTCCCCCCTGGAGAGGACCCAGAGTCCGCAAGCAGGGCAAGAGGCGTGGAGCACAGCAGGGAGGCTGTCTATTTTCTGTGTCTGTTCATCACCACAGATGAAACCTGGGATGAATTTCTCTTCTTGGCCAAGTGCAGGGGGCTCTGGCCATGCGTAGGTTAATCTGTCGCATCCCTCGAAGCCACCGCCCTCAAGGATGTGTGGTGAAATGAAGAGGAGGATCTTAATAGCACTTACTGGAAATTTGCTGGCGAGTTAGAGTGCTGGCTCTCTTAGTGTGCTGGCTCTCACAGGGCAGAGCGCTTCTCGGACCAGCCCAGCCAGCAAATTGCCTGTGTCTCCTGGGGTCTCATTGCCTGCTTTTGTGCAAAATGCTCTTCTGCTGATCTCCTAAGCTGCATTTCGCTCTGGCGAGCTGATGGCCGTGGCGTGTCCTGGCCTCTGCTGCTCAAGTTGTACCCTGTGCTGCCGTGAAGGGACTGGGTGGAGAGGGCAGTGGAGGAGAGAAGTTTTGCTTAGCAAAAACCTGTATTAAGTGCTCTGTTAATCAAAGCCCCTTGGCTTCAGTGGGACTTAAACATGTGCTTATAGTTAATCAGGTATTTAAGTGGTTTTCTGACTTGGCAAGCATGAGATAAGATATCCCAAAGGAGAAGGAGGAGAGCAGAACTGTGGCCTCCCAACTAAAGGTGTTTGCAAATGTGGATGTTAAAGGCAGAAGGGAGCAGAGTGTGAGTCTGGGGACACAGGTTTAACTTGCTCAGACTCGGTTTCTCTCCTTTGTTCAGGGCAAGACTCTCTGCATCCTCCCTTCATCCTGAGAGGACTAAGCAGTGTAGTTACTGGGATTAACTCCATAAGCTCACACTGCCCCAGGGCTGGCGACCAGGCTTTTCAAGATGTGGAGGATGCTGCCTGCATCTTCAGGCACCTTTGCACCACTGTAGATCTGCTCAGTTTTCCATTGTTTTCTCCTCCGTCTTGCTGCAGGGGAAGCTGAGGAAAAGAGAAATTATTTGCCCGAGGTGATGCAGCAATTCAGCAACTAACATGGAGAGCCCTGACTCCTGCTGCTGATAATGAACAGGGCTGGGTGGACCTCCCCAAAACCAGAATAACTCCATCGTTTGTGAGACGTAGGGAGTCTTTGATCATCATCTTCCCCTGTGAAAAATGGGGAAAGTCACTTAATAACCTGCCTGAAAGCAGAAGGAAGAGATGGGGACAGAGCGGGTAGCAGCTCTCCATGGCTCCTGCTGTACCTCTCTATTTAGAGTCAGCTCTGACACTTTTGCAGTATCTTTTTATGCAGATGTGGAGCTCGGTGGTGATCTGAGCATCTCAGGCAAAGATGATGGGAAACCCTTGCTGCGTGTGGATGTTGGTGCCAGGCTTCCTTTGGGGCTTCAGCTGTACAGCCGTGCCATACCTTGCTGGATGCAGCCCTAGCTCTTGTCCTGCCTGTCACCTTGGCATCACATGCTTTTAGGCACAGCTCCTGCAAAAAAAGGCATTTCACAGTCTCTATTAGGATTAATCAGAGAAGTGGGAGATGCCCCTGCTTTTCCCTAGGCTGGAGCTGCGTGGATGTGGCTGGTTTCAGAGCATGTCTATTATCATCCCATAATTAGAGGGAGAGCTCACCGGCTCGGCGCGGTGGGTATCTTTGTGCAAAAGTGCGTGTGGTGGGTGTTTAATGAAACTGCTTCTGAACCGCCCACTGTCGGTGTCTGGAGAGAAACGTGCCGCCAGCTCCAAGTCTAACTCCTGGAATGGGGTTGCTGAGGAGTTTGTCCCTTCCCTGCCCTGCTCGAGCAACCCCTGCCCCTCGCATGGGATTTGGGAACACGTGGGATGGTAACCATGGGTGTATATCTCCATTCAGCCATAGAAACCATTTTTATCGTAATCACAAGAACGTGACGGCACATATCTATCCTTTTCCCTTTTTTTGGGAGAAGTCAGGAGTGCCAGCCCTCTGTGATAAATAGCATCCTCCCTGATTTCTTCTCCCTGCTGCAACTGCTTTGTGCACAGGTTTATCTGGTTTTCTTCCTGGGTATTTCTTCGTCAGCGTTCATTCCTGGTACGGGCTGCATCCCACTGCAGGAGAGACAGACCCCGCCAGGCTCGTTAGGTGGCCTGGGCTGGTCTTTAATATGCCTCCATATAAATGCACAGCATTACAGTTACTGTAATTATTATGCGAAGCATAGATTATTCTGGCATACAAGTGTGTTATGTATTGATTTGCCATTGCTTTGAATCCCATTACATGAATCTGCTTTATTAATGGACTTCGTCCATGCTTGAGATTAACCGTGATGCTGGATTTGCAAATGAAAGAATTGAAATTCATGTTGTCCATATTAATTACTTGCGCGATGCTGGCCTTCTTGGCAAGCTGTTAGAAGCTGTGGAAACCTTTATTTTTATTCCATTCCCGTTGTTCTGTCTTAAGTAAGAAAATGAGTTTGGTGCTGTGGGACTTGTTTGTTTTGCTCCTTTGCTGGAAGCCTCTTTTAACTGTTGAGGAGGTACCAAGTGTAGGAAGAGGCTTCATCCTTGGTGTGGAACAGGCTGTTGTTAACCCAGGATAAGTCTCGATGGAGAAAAAGGACAAGGAAGTTTTATGTCAATGTCAAGTTCAATCCTATTTTCTCATCTCTTGTTTTGAGCTAAAATCTACCTTTATTTTGTCCCCTCTAAGGTTTTACAGTGCAAAATCTCTAATACGTGTTTTCTTAAAGGGGTACGCAGAGGACAGGGTGCTCAGGCTGAGACAGGAGAGGATGGTACCCATTGCCTTCTTACCAAGGCGTGGTTTTGGCTATGGCAAAACATTTCTCCTTCTGATTCAGCTGTGTGATTGCTTTCCAGATGTAGTGATGGCAGCCCAAGAGCGTGGCAGTGCACTGGGGAGGTGTTTGGTGGGCTTAGGGTAGTGCCAGTGGTGCCCATTGCAGTGTCTGGCTCTTCCCTTGCCGCTACCTATCCAAATCCATTTCTGTCCCTGCTGTCCTCTCACCCAGGCCTCTGCAGTGGTATAAATGGCACGAAAAAAAGGCTTGACCTGCTATTATTGGAGTCAGCTGCAATTTGTTCATTTAAATGATCTTTTTGTAATGTTCATATTGTTCTGTGGCAGCCGGTTTAAAGAGTTAATTGAATATTTCTCTCTCTCAAAGATGTCTTAAATTACTTCTCTTGAATAACCTACTCTGGAAAAGAGCTGCGTTGAGGAATCGTTGACGCTTATTTTTACTAGAGCCTGTATCATTAGG
The DNA here is from genome assembly GCF_001431845.1 of Calidris pugnax. Lineage (NCBI taxonomy): Eukaryota > Metazoa > Chordata > Aves > Charadriiformes > Scolopacidae > Calidris > Calidris pugnax. The sequence goes on along the minus strand of NW_015090977.1, from coordinate 3,333,699 downwards.
ATCTTAGGTTTTATTCTAGCACCTATCTGCTTTGAAGGATCCCAATGCAATTGTCGAAGCATTTGTATAGTCTTCCACCACTGAAATTCAGTCCCTTTGATGTAGAGCTTAGCATTCATTGAGCGGTAACAATACATCCCTCCATAGCTAATGCAATAATAATCAACCCAGGGCTTGGAAGTGAAACCAGGTTTTAGATAGCAGTTATTGGATTGCAAGCTCTTATTGTATGTGCAGTAACGGATTGATTTCTTTTGGGTACTGGGGGGGGGTCCGGGAGGCTTCCCAGTGGTACAGTAACATCATTATCGATGCTGCAGGTTGAGCATGATGTGCCTGGGAATTTCAGTACTTGGGGATGATGTGGGAGTGTTTCCCAGTGGCTGGCCTGCCTGTCTGTGTGCTTGCTGCTTGGCAGAGCTGTACGTCACAACAAAACCCCCGTATCAGATAGGTGAGGGCAATCCCCACTGCAGCACTGCTAGCACAGACCTGATTGATCCCCTGAAATTCTCAAGTTTCTTTTTCCAGCGTTGGATTGCAACAGCTCTCCTGGCTGAGGAGAGGAGCGGAGATCTTCAGAAAGCAGCATTTTGAATGGGTAGAAAGGCAAACGCGACTTTTCAGCCGTGCAATTCCTTCTGTGCTTGGCTGCGTTGGGATCTCCTCCTCTTGGGAGCAGCTGGTTACGCTGTGCTCAGAGGGGGCTTTTCACCCAGCGGGTGGGATTGCACTGTTGTACATCAGAAGGAGACCCGTGCTGACCTCCTCCTGAAACCTCTCCCGGTGGCAGCTGCTGGAAACAGGAGATGGGGCTGAAGTGGGCCAAGGCAATAAATCCTGCTTTCCTGCTAACCAGGGGCTGGTTCAACGGAATTAATGTCAGAGCCAGGCAGCTCGTGCCGTGTCGTGTTAATCTGCAAAGTAAAGGCAACTTGGAGAAAGAGCAGGGAAGAGTGAGAGGTGAGGGCTCCTCTCATCTCTTCTGTTTAGAAAAGAGGGTGGTCCCCTGTGCAGGACCAGGTGAGGCTGGCTTTCCTGCAGGCTTATCTTGGTTGTCCATCACATCAGCCAAACCTCAGCTCTGGGAAAACCCAGCTGCTCCCAGTGTCCTCCTTGAGGTCCCAGCTGAGCAACCCTGACAGCAGCTGTGGGCCATCTGGCCCAGCTGCAGAACATCTGTCCCCCTGTCCATCCATCTGCTGCCATGCAGGGTACACCGCACCCAAGTCCTGGCCCTTCCCTTACTGGAGTTTCTTCCTTCTCCTGACACCGATTCCCCAGAATTTATAGGACCTTAATTACCCTTGGAGACTTTTGTCCCTTTGCCGTAGTTTAACGAGACTGGCTGACACACAGAGTTACCTGAGGAAGGACAGAGAGGTGGAAGGATGGACAGACAGCACAGTCACTCAAGCCTTATTGATTGTTTGATTCATTATTGAGGTTGAGCCATCTGAGTCAAGATTTTTGGTCTTTTTTCTTAGCACATCCCTTAGCAGAGATATCTGAGGGATGTGTAAAGCAAGGGTGTTTGGCTCATTACTGCTAATGAAATGCAGTATGTGCAGGTGGGGGATAAGGAGCAGGTTGCATGAGGTGCTTGTAGACTCGGTGTTGCTTCAAGAACTCTCATCAATCGCAGCGTGTGCAGGAAGAGAGGTCTGTAATTTCAAGCAGGGAAAGGTGTGTGATTGTAAATGCTGCTCTTGTATCAGGAATCGTTCACTTATTGTATGCCCAGACACTGGGGCAATCTCTAATAGGCAGTGGAAATTATGAAGATGAGTGATTTCTCCTCATCTGACAGTGTCGTCTTCTATTTGGAAACCTCTTCTCCTTTCCTGCAAGGATCTGGGTACTGCCTTTTTTGTTGTTGCTGTTTCTGTAAATATTTATAATAAGGATGTGTGTGTGTATTTAGTGCCTGTGAACACAACCTGGTAGAGTATCTGCATGCACAAATAAAATTCTTCAGTGCCCATAAAGCATCTGCTGTCACCTTCCCAGGACGAGAGTTGTTTGAGCTCCTGGTTACCCCAACAAAACGGTGGGGGCCTAAAGCAAGGCTTAAAAATGTAACCAGTGTTGATGGATGATAAGCTGCAAAACAGATGGGGCTGTTCTTTGGCTGGAAGAGTGGGTACGAAAGCCATGCAGAGCTCTGCACTGCTGTGTTGGAAAACAAAGGTCAGAACAGTATGAGTGGGATTTTCCTGCTCCAGTTGCCTAAACATTAAATGTCTAGGATAAGCTAATTAGAGGGGCTTTTCTTGGCGGATAACTGATAGAGACAGTCACATCCAGAGACTGACTCAGCCCAGCTGCCCTAGAATAGGATGAATCACCATCTTCATGTGAATTGACAGTAGACTGAGCTTAGGTGACAAGCTTGAATCCTTACTTGACAGGAGATGAGATGCATCCTGTCCTGTAACTCTGTTTTCCGACAGAGATCTTGGGGAGTTTTTGTGAGGGAAAATAAGTAATTTATTTTTTTTTTTTGCATGTGGGGTGGCAGGGGGGAGAGGTGTGTAGCCTTTGTCCTGGGGATCAGCCACTGACCTGTGCTGGGGCAGGAGTCCCTGTGCAACCCCTACTGCTTTGTGTAGTCAAAGGCACTAGTTGCAGAGCAAAAAGAATGATAAATTGAAGTTCTTCTCCTGACCTGTGGTTTGGATGCTCCAGTTAGCATCTGGGATGCTTCAGCAAGCTCTTTGAGCAGACACACGAGGAAAGAAATGGCAGAAGTTTGATTAAATTTGTCATATTTTCTTTTAATGCTTCACTGCGGAGTTGTTAATGGGAGTTCCAGCAGGAAGAGCAGAGTAAATAGGGTGGGTGTCTGGCCGGGTTGATGCATTAACCTTTTTCTTTGGATTTTAGCCATGTAATGTGGTGGGCTCTGGGTGGAGTTGGCTAGCAGGAGGTGAGGAGGCCGTGAGAGTGGCCCTTTGGTGTTTGCAGGTGGCTATTGGCAAACTGGAGAGACTGGTGTGTTTGCTCACAGCCTCCTCCACGTCTTGCCCTTAGACCTGGGGCTCTTTCTGCCCCTGTCTTTCCTTTGCAGGAGGAAAACCGTGGGGGGATCCCTTTCCCTGGGAGAGTTTCGGTGCAAAGCAAAAGAGGTTCTTGCGCCTTAGGGCTGAGACTGAGGTTGCTGTTGTCACCCACCCATCTGGGGAGCAGGAGGAAGAAGTGGCAAGTCCCACCAGAAGCCATCTGGTGCAGGCTCTGCGTGGCCAGCAGGATCCTGGCTTGAGGCTGGAGCCCCAGCTGGAGCAGCAGCCCCAGACTGATGCACCGTGTTGGATGGGAAACTGGGATGGGAGCAACTCCTGCTGGTTTAGAAGGGATGAATGAATATTTTGTGAGCTTAAGATGAACGCTTGTGTCAAAGGCAGTGATGAATCTAAATCTTTTTAATTGTTCAAAGGAAGGCCTGGAGTCACCTTCCCCAAATAGTGTTTCCAAGCTTTTTGTGTACTGGGATCCCACTGTAAATCAAAATGGGATGGGTAGCTGAAGCTATCTATTCTCATTAAATATCCACCGGCGCTTTCCTGAAGAAGTCTGTTAGCTGTGGTCTGGCCAAACTCCAATTGGGGTAATTGCATTTGCCTCGCAGTTTAAAATAAACGCAGCGCATTCTTCTGCAAATCTCTTATTTGCAGTTGTTTATTATACGGATGGCGGCATCGTATCTCTGCCCATTAATCCGTCTCTCCGAGTTTCTTTAATTTAAGGCTCCTGGAGGGGGTTCAAGCTGCCGCCATTTATTATTTGAGTCAATCTGCCAGGGAGATGTTTACTTCTTCCCTGAAACCTTGACTCTCTTCTCTAACTGCACCCTTACTTGAGGCTTGACTGAGCAATCATTGGTTCCAAACCAATATTTACTCTCTTAAACAGAAAATATCCCACATATTTAAATTCCATTTTTGCATCATTCTGGTGGATTAGACATAGAAATTTGCAGTAAGAATTGCTGGTTTGTTTGGAGGTTCCCAAGGTGCCTTCTGCAATGCACCATCCACATAGACTGTTCCCACCACCGGCTGCCTGGTCACATGTGTGACCATGTGTGGCTGCCAACTGCTGCCTGCCCTCCTCAGAGGTGCAAAGTTGGACATATTTGCATTGCTGAGGTCTAGTTGTTTGTTTTTTTTCCAAAACCTGTTGTAAAGTCATTACCTTTCAAATGCTTTACTACTGTCTCAACCTGTGAAATTGGTTCATGTGTTAAAAAGCTGTTTGGGGAAGAGGAGGAGGTGGTGGATGGACAGCGTGACTATTTCAGCCTTGTTTCCTTAGGATAACCAGTTAAGAATTAAGCTATTTATACCATGTGTAAAACACCTTGTTGCAATGTATAAAGGGATGGTTTATATAGGGAGTGTGTGCAGATGGCCAGGGCTGTTGGGCTGCAGTAGATGCACCAGGCAGGTAAACTTTGCAGCAGTGCACTTCCACGTTGCTTAGTCTTGTTTCTTAGGAAATTAAAAGCAGCACCAAACTTATTAGCTGTGAAGCAAATGCTGGAGGGATCATCACGTGCAAAAGAGGTGGAGGCTGATCCTAGACTCTCTGACCAGCCATGGCCATTGCAGGTGGCAAATCCATAAACACTAGGTTTTACAGTGGCTTGCTAACCTCATAAGTCAACCAGACATTGGAAGACTTGTGATGGAGTCAAACATCCTAAGGACTAAAGGCAAGAAATGTTTTGTTTGCTGGTTTTCAAGGGTGTACTTCACAAGGGATGGGGTTTGAGCAGCTAAACATGTCCTCTGTCAAGAAAAGCAACCTCGTAGCCTCTGAGCAGCCCACACTGTGCTTGCTGTTGAGTCATATCTCACATGCCTGTCTCTCTGAGCTGACCTTACTCACCACATTGCTAATACTCACCTCATGAAATCATTTTTTCCCAGATAAGTTGCTGCCGATGATTGATTGCACACAATATTAATCCTTCTCTTCCTTCATGCCCGACCCTTGTTTATAACACCAATCTCTCCGCTTGGAAATTCATTATGCTGCCCTGGCTATTAGTGGAGATAAGAAACAGTTTTGGAAGAGATGCTGGCCAAAATAGCAGCTGTCAGTATATTTATGAGTAGCCGTGATTGCAGAAGCTCGGGGTGATATTTTACGCAGTAACCTCATTTGGGCAGCTGGTAACTGCATTTGCTTCCATGTTAATGAAAGCTGCAACAGCATAACCTGCTTTCTTGTATGACTTCTTATGTGGACCTGCTGAATTTTCCTCTAATTGCAATTCAATTTGCAGTGATAAATAGTTTAATAAGCGAAAATGGGCTTGACTTCCGTTGTTTATAGCTCCTTGAGGCTTAGGGGAGTATGACATGATGCTGCGTCTCATGGAAACACAACTTGGAGCTTCAAAAGCCTGTTGCTTAACTGGTAGCTGTCATCATGCTGCGTTTTTTGACAAGCAGCAGACGGGGAATAATGAGTTGTTTCACCTGGCACTAGGGAAAGATAAGCTGGGGGTACAGCTCCTAAATGCCTTACATTTATTTTTCTTTTTCACTGGCAAAACAGCATTGCTTGGGTAGCGTGGGCCTGGGGAAATCAATGGTGAGCTCTTAGTGTGCGCTGATTTTTGGGTGGAAAGGCTGTTTCTGTGGCTGGTGCTTGCAAAAGGGACCCAGGTTGAAGAGAGCATCTAGCACAGCATCAGCTCTGTGGGGCAGCCGGCCTGACTACGCCTGGGATCTCACCTGGCTAGGTGTTTTTCCAAAATAATTGGGTTCTCTTATGCCTTTCATGGCTGTGGCTGGGAAGTTTCTATTGCTGGATGCTGTGGAGGGAGGCATTACATTTTTCTGCTGGACTCCTTTGATTTAAATTTCTAATTCCTTCTTTGTTTAGTTTTTTTGTGGGGTTGGTTTTTTTTGGTGTGGGTTGAGTTTGTTGTTTTGGTTTTTTTTTTAATTCTAATAACTTTGCATTGCTACATTTGCAGAAGTCTCCTCCTAGTTGGAGGCAGGAAGCTTTCCTTCCAGTGGGTAAGCCATCCCCAAGGACTCTCTCTTGGCCTCCCAAAGCTGGAAACAAATCAGATAAATTGCAGGAAGGTCATGAGTGACGGCAGGGAGGATGCTCAGCAAGATGAATTGAGCAAGAGACTTACTTTTCCACTTAGTCCCAAAGCGTTCTCCTCTCCCTGCTCCTTAGTCTTGCCTGGCAGAGCAAGGCTTGAGCTGATGTGCTCAGGGACAGCAGCTTCTTCCCCAGTGCTTTTTGATCCACTCGCAGCCTTTGGGTTGCTTTCAGTCGCTTCTGCGTTCCTGATTTTCTCTGCTTGTTTTGTGTCATTAATCCCAAATCCTGCTCGAGTTGGTTCCGGCTGCCTCGCGCAGGCAGACGTGCTGTTGAATGTGCTGCTCTGAAATGTCCTCTCAGCCCCCTCCTGCCAGTGCCCATGGAGATGTTGGGACTCAAGGTGGCTCAGAGATGCTGAGATGTTCCCCTTCTCCCACCACACATGCACAAACCTTCCCAAACCATCTCAGCACAGTGCAGGATTTTGGGTGCACGCTAGAAAAAAAACCCTGCAGCCTACACGAAGAAAGCCATGGTCCTGCCTGGCTCGTAAATATCATCATTTTAAACCCTTATGCCTTCTTATTTGAAAGTTGCACTTGCTATCCAGGTAAAGATCCCCTAGGAAAAGGGAACGTGCTGAAAAAACACCCAAGTGACTCCAGCCAGATGCTGGGCGTTTTCTCCAAAGCTAGCGATTCGTGATTTGCTGCTGACAGCATGAACTGGTGTTAAGTTATTAAATTGCAGATGAGCTCATCACTTGGCCTCGAACAAGTTTCAGCCTTGAGTGGCTTTAAAATATTACATGTGGTGGAAAAGAGACAATGCTGGTGTGGCAGAGAGATTTAGGGAGCAGCTGAGAAAGACATCTGTGCATAAAAAAAATGTATACCAGGAGGGAGGAGGGAATACTTCATGTGAAAAATGCAAGCTTCCCCAGGAGAGAGGAGGGGAAAATTCTCTGATTTATGGGTTCTACATTTTAATTTTAGCTTAAGAGAAAATTGTCAGAGTTTTGAGATGCTTACAGATGCTAAGCCTGGTTTGATCCTCAAGGATCCCAGTGTGTTGGGAGCTGTGTGTGCGGGATTACTTCTGCCAAGCCCCAGAACTGTCTCCTTTGGCAGTGCGTGGTGTTTGCCTGCGGTGCCTTATGACCATGGGCCAAATCCATCTTTGATTGATGTTTGCTCAATCCTAATGTTGAGCTCTACCAGACTGGGAAAGAAACATCCACACTGCTGTTAGGAGAGGTGTTTCTCTCCCTGAAAGAGTGGGAGTTCCTTTTGGGGATCTCCTTGCCCTATGTTACCCCCATGATTTCGATTTCTTCCTCTTGCAAAGGAACCTGAGCTCCTGAACCCACCCAGTTCTGTGCAGTCACCTGTGCGGTGCCAAAATACACGAGGATGAAGATGGTCTTGAATGAAGGAGTCAGTTTTTCCAGCCTAATTAAACCCAAGGGGGCTGGAGCAGCCTTGGTGGGCTGGCCTGGCTGTCACAGTGCTGCACCCTTGTCTCAGCTCTACATCTCCACGCTGAGATTAATCCATTATTTTTTAAGTGCAAACTTGGCAGAAGCCCTAAGATAGATCACAAGTCAGTTCAGCCACTTTATTTTTCAAACTAGGTGTGTTTGCAATCAGTGGAGGCGTTGGGTGGTTGGGCTTTGTGACCGGTTGAATTTGTTGTTTTGAGGGTTTTTTTGGTGCTCCCGGCGAGGGAGAACAGCCCCATTCCTGTGGGTTTTTTAACCGCCTCGGCTCTTTTTTACTAAATGGCCTGATTGCAGTCAAAGAGTCAGCGAAGCACTATCTCAGTCAGTGCTGCAGTGATGCCCCTAAAGATAACAAGGAAACCAGGTCGATGAAGACTTGCTGCCTTGTTTGTGGCGTGAGCTATAATTGCACGCAATGCCAGATCTGTCTGGCTGCTACAGCCAGTGTCTTAAGACGGAATAGATTGCTTTTTTAAGTGAAGATGGTCATTTTCAGCCTGTCTGAAGTCACAGAGCATCAGCACCTACAACCAATGTGCCTTCCCATGTGGTTCATTGGGGTCGGAGCATCTCTGAGCTCAGGACGGGCTCCAATTTATTGCAGGGCGCCAAGTTGTTATTGGCTTGGATTCGCTGTATAAAAACACTGAGGGGAGGAGAAAGGGAAGTTCTTCATGTAAATTATTAACAAATTGCGTGTGTGGCTGTCAACAACGAGCTGCAAAATGCGACCCTGGAGCAGTGGGGCTCAGGGACGTTGGCCAGAGGAAGGCTCTCTCAGGAGGCTGTTAACACACACCGAAGCTGATCAAGTTGCAGAGTGGTGCCAGGACCTGGGGACGGTCCCCACCCTCAGCCACGTATTTCTGTCCCCATCTGTGCCCTGGGTCTGACAGGGATCATGGATTTCTGATAGGTGAACCTCTTGAATTGTATTTCTGTTTTTCTGCCTTGTCTTTATCCATCTGTATGTGTACAAAGGGAGGTTACTCAGGTCCTCAGATCTGTGATTATCTTCTTTTTCCCTTTTTTTAAAATAGTTTTTAGACCATGTAAAGCTACTTTCTTACTGACGTGTTGATTTTTTTTTTTTATTTCCTACAAGAGCAGCTATATCCAACCCTACTGCACTTCTACTTGTTTGGGCAAAAGCTGCTTTTATACTTGAGATGGACTCCTTTCTCACATCTGCAGGGCTTAACATCTCACTGAGCTGCTCTGCTCAGCCCTGTAAGGGAGATAATGCTGCTGTGTGATGCCTTCCTTTTAAATGCATCATAAGTACTTGTGGTTGTGGGTGATAAGTGCAATTTGTGTTTATGAGATGCTCTAATGTCCTCACATGGCAAGTTCTGCAGAAGTGGAAAATGTTCAATAAATAACAAGTTATTAGTCAAAACTATAAATAAAAAGAGAGTCAGGAAGGCTGCTTTTTGCAGGATGGTGGTGAATAAGATTGTCCCAGACCTCTGCTGTGTGTCTGACACTTTTTTTTTTTTTTTTTTTTTTTTTTTGTTTTTTTGCGCCGCAGAGACAAAAAAAAAAAAAAAAAAAAAAAAAAAGTTCTAGGAAAAATATTAAACCC
>NW_015090977.1:3221774-3323645 GCF_001431845.1 Calidris pugnax | reverse complement strand
AGGACAGCAAAAATAAGAGTTTTTAAAGAAAAATGTCTTTTGAAACACAACAGGTAACATTTGGCTTTGGAAAACTGAAATTTTTAATTTTTTTTTTTTTTTTTTTTTTTTTTTTTTTTTTGAGTCACTTAGCCAGACTGAGACTCCTGCATGGAACCTTCCTATTACTGCCACCTTATAAAGAACTTATTTGTTTTACTTTTCCCAGCTCCACACAACAGCACCCCCTGCCCTTGGGGTCCCTCCTGTATTTCATCCCTGTAGCTGGTTGTTTTTCCCTAAGAGGAGAACCAAAGCCACCATATGCTTTCTCCTTTATGCATGTTTCTTGCATAGCTCATTCCTTCTCTACCTGCAACTTCCATCTCATTTTTGCCTCTCAGCTTTTTTTCAGCCTCAACTTCATTGTAGAACTGGACTGGTTTGGTTTGATGGCATCACGATTAATCCCTGGGAGCGCTGCCATTGCTGGGCAGCAGACCTTTTCACCCCCAGAGACGTGTGTATTCAAACACCACAAAACTCTTCATGCCAGATGCCACCAGCTATGTGGGAGGAGGACTTGGCATTTGATGTAGTTGTGGAGCTCTGTCTCCAGAATGGCTGTTCTTGGGAGTCAGAAGTAGTTTTCCCTCAATGCTAGTGGAGATACAAATACGAGGATTTCACCATTGCCTGATTTTTTGTGGATAGTTGGATAAGAGGATAAGTGATTCTCCATTTGTGCTGTGTTTTGGTTGAGGAAGCTGAACCAGCTCACCAGCTTACGAACCCACCTCCCATTGCCAGTGAGGGCGTTAAGGACCAGGGATTGTGGCTTCCTACACAAGCGTTTGCACTGGAATGATGCTGGTGGTCAGTTCTTCCTTACCAAGTAACATCTCCAGTATTCAGTGGTGGCTGTTAAACAACCATTTCCATGTTGGTTTGATAGCGTAGGGGCTCTATCTTGCCAAAATGCATGGCAGGGTTGCAGGCAGGTCTCAGCCTGGGTACGTCCCTGCCCACTGAGTCTTGTAGAGGTCATCTGGAAAGTAAATGCCTTGGGGTAGGTGTGGTGGTGTCTCTGCTGTGGGAAGGTGGATGCGACACCCAAAGGAGAGATGAGTTTCCTGAAATGCAGTAGGACCCATAGGTCTTAATTTTCCTAAATTCAATCCATACCAAGTAGAGGAGGCTGCTTTTGGGCTTTACTCTTTAAAAGTGAAAGCAGACCTTTGAAGAAAAATACAAAATGTCTTATTCCTGTCAAAAATAAAAGGCAGAAGGGAAATGACTTGCTCAAGCTCACCCAGTAAGGCAGGGCTGGAAAATAAGCCAGCTCTCCTGGACCTCTGGTGTTGGACAGGACCTGGGAGGCACATCGCCCTGATGGACTGGCTCTGGCCATCCTGTAGGGTGGCTGATGGACCTCGCTGCAATGTGTGTTCATCTGAGAGGAGTGCTGTCCTGTGCCCTAATCAACTGCTGCTGAGGAACAAAACATAGTGGAGATAAAATATTTGAAGTAAAAGGCATACACTATATATAACCCTACTCCTCCTTGTCCCTGTGCACTAACATATTTCATAAAATGATGATTTCTCTGCCAAAATTCCTCAAATTATTATGTCTAAGCATTGAAAATCAGAGAAAATAGTCTTGGAGAGGACCTCAAGAGGCCTGATCCATCCCTAGGGCAGGATCAGCTCCATCTGAACTGTTCGTGACACGTCCTTGTCCAGTTTCCAACAGCAGAGCCTCCACCCCTTCCCCAGGCAATCTCATCTAGTACTTCACACACCCCCAATTTATCCCCCTTTTTCCCTTGCTGCAGTTTTAGGCTCATTCCTTCCTCCCTATGCACAGTAGACCCAGAGCACCTCTATGCTATATTTATTCCCCAATTCCTGTTTCATGCTGATCAAGCTGTCATGTTCTCTGGAGTCATCTTTGATTTTACCTTGTTGCAAGCATCCTGTTCACTGGGTGGATTTATGGCTCATGAGAGGCATTGGGATGTTCATCCTGCAGCTCTAGTGCCTCTTTGCAGAGCGTGTAAAGCACAGGGGTGCAGCTTTCCCCAGGGTGATGTGCTCATGTGTCCTTTCCTGGTGGTGGTGGGAATCACTTTCTTCTTGGCTTCTTCATAGGGACCACCCATGTTGGGCTAATTTTAAGCTCCATGCTAGCGCTGGCTTTTGTAGCACATCTAATATTGCTCATTTACCCTGTTTTTTGCAGGATTTAGGAATGGAGTCGACCTCTCTGGATGACGTCCTGTATCGATACGCCAGCTTTCGAAATCTGGTGGATCCAATCACTCATGACTTGATCATCAGCCTTGCTAGATACATCCACTGCCCCAAACCGGTAGGTACCATAGTCACATCGCACCTCCAGAACTCTGCGGGCTTGAGAAACTGCTCTGCTGGGAGTATGGAACTTCTCCTGGAGTGCCAGGGAGAAAGCCTCTCAGTTATTTCTGTGCTTGTGTGTCTTTGGACCAAGAGGACCTGCTCAGAGATTGTGGTTTGGTTGCACTGTGTCAATGACATTCACCTAATGTTAGCATTTTGGGTATTAGCACTTTGTTTTGCGAATGATTTCTGCTTTTTGCCACTTTGTGATTCTGTGTTAAAGACCTTACCCCATTAGGAACACTTTCTGCCTTGCGAGGATAAGAGGCAGTTCCTTGCCCTTGGGCGATATTTATCATGACTCCAAATGACAAGAGAGTCCTTGGCATTTAAGGCCAGGTTCCCAAAAAAGCACAAACAAGAGCAGGTTTCTCTGTGGGTGCAGCCCCAGGCCGATGTGGGCTTCTAAGACGCTCGGCCCCATTTGCTCACTGGCAGCTATAGCAGCATAAGGGCTTTTGAAAATCCCAGACTGGCTCCATCCCTTCTCTTCCATGGTAAATGTGACTTTGTGTGGCGGCTACTTGCTGTTTGGATAATTAAGATTTCTTTCCCCAGGCTTTCTTTTAAATAAGCAATATTGTCTGTGTCTGATTTGCAGAGCAGTGTAGGCTTAGAAAGGTATGAAATGTCTGATCTCTGAAAACATGCTGGATGATGAGGAAAAGAGATAGGACCAAAAGCTACCAGAGATTGATCACAGAAGGTGTAGGTGGCATCAGACCTCTGGGGATTTTTAATCTTAGTCATCCTGTGCTGCAGTTCCCTACCTGTAATTTTTGGGAGGATGGCACAGCTCCACTAAATTGGTGTGATGTGTCCTGGCACTACAGTCATGGTGACATGCCGTGCACCAAAGATGAATTGGTTGCAAACATCTAAGATAACCATTTCCTCTGAAAGGTGTGTTTCTTCTGCAATTTGCCAGGCAGACCGTAGGGCGAGCGGGAGCTGTAGTTGGTGATGGTCTCTCGGCTCTTCTTGAAACTGCCATTAATGGGCTTCCTCCTAAAGAGACATTTCTCTCCATGTTTCGTCTTCTTGTCTGGTACAGGTCAAATTGTGGTGGAGAGCTGAAGGCTCATCTGTCATGACTGGGTTTTTCTTCTCCCCTGCACATTGCTTGTCAGGAACTAAAGTTACATTTAAAACAAATTACGCGAACTGTAGGAAAAGACTGAATGACTTTTTTGTGGTAAGCCCAAAGGAGGGTTTGCAGAGCAATGAAGACATTCCTGGTGGGATGTCTTCATTGTAACAGCTTCCTTGGGAGTGTGGGAGCTACGTGGCTTCCCTGAACTTGCTGTCTGGAACCAATAAGCTACCAAAAAGTTCACTTTGAGCAAAAAAGGAAGTCCTTCCACCCCCTTAACCTGTGTTTGGCTCTGATCATGCTTGCAGATGTGATGGAGCTCTGTTTGAGGGCCACCAGGAACCACTTCTAAGGCCACATTGTTCCCAGAACTCTCCTCTCTTGTCCTCCAAACTCTTCCCATGCCTTTTTGTCTTTGGGAAAGAGCTGCCTGGAGCAGCTCCACGGCATCAATCATCCAGGTTCATTACTGCATGTAAGACTTCATACGCTGACGTAACCTGGAGTGGGGAGGAGAGGTGCAAATGCCCCAGGCAGGGTGTGTGTCTGAGGTCTGTGGGTCCATCCCCTGTGACATGGAGGGGTGCAGCCCTTCCTGCAGTCCTCCTGGAGGTCAGCACTACCAATGTCCCAGCCAGATCTTGGGGGACATCTGAGCCAGACCCAGCCCCCATTGGGGATCACACCGTGAACCCTGGATATTTTTTGGGTGTTCCTGGAGGGAATGTTTGTATTCCTCAGCAGCTTTCCGTGAACTCATCAGGCCACTGAACTTCTGCCAAAAGCACACTTGTTGCACTCTGTATCGTTGGATTTTGATGGGGAAAGGGGGTGGTTTGTTTGTTTTTTCCCTCCTGGAGACAGCGAACTCGGAGCTAGCTCATCTGTTCTCATCTCTGCTGCTGAACTGTAAGGCATTTACCCATCTCGTGCCTCTTTTTGATTTGCACATGGCATTTTTAAGCTCTTCTTGGGAAGGGACTGTCTGTAGGTGTGGTGTGCACAGTGCAATCAGGCTGGGTCCGAGCTGGGACCTGCAGGCATCGCTGTACTTACTGCTAAAAATGGGTCTTTAATTTCCTGTAAGAGTGTATGAAGGGATAGAGTCATTCAGCTGTTTGTCATGGATGTTTTACTTAACAATAACCTCCACCACTATTTAAAAATGAGTGCAATTGCTTTTTTGAAATATTTAAAGATTCCTGTAATTTTGCTGAGGAAAAGCTGTGGTGATGCTTGGGGTGTGTCTGCCTGGACTATGGTGTGAAACTGGCTCTGGAAGTGCTTCATAAAACTCTCTACACTCAATAAACCATGTTGGGAAGGGTGGAGCAAGTGCAGCAGTGTGCAGACATGGCTTGGGAACGTCAGGGACCCAAATCTCCATCTCCAGACGGAGGATGGATGTCCCATGTCCTGTGGTGCAAGCTCAAGATGCAGACACGTCCCTGTGCTATGCAGCAAACCCGTGCAAGGACACTAATATATCCTTTCCCTTTTCTTATGGAGAAAAAGATCTTTTCCTCTCTCCTCCCCCATGGGGCAATGAGATGGGAAACTGAAGAAACCTATTTTGACGGGCCTGTTTCCAGGCAGAGAGGCCCCGTTCCCCCGCTGAGGTTACCCTATTCCAAAGCGTCGTGACTAAGCTGGTTTCTCCTCCACGTTTTGCCCTGGGAGACGAAGGAGCCGCGGCCAAGTGTGCGCTCTGCGCTCCTCGTAAAAATAACCCGAGGCCGCTGATGCAACAGCAAACTGCTCCGCTGCCGAATACCTGCTTTTACATGTCTCCCTGCATGTTTCTTTTGGCATTAAACGCTGTGAAGAAGTTAGTGCCAGTGTAAGCATAGAAAGGCAAACTCCTCATACTGGACCATGGGCTTCAGGCTTAGGGAGCTGGGGTTGTTCAGCCTGGAGAAGAGGAGGCTCCAGGGAGACCTAATAGCGGCCTTCCAGTACCTGAAGGGAGCCTACAGGAAGGCTGGGGAGAACCTGTTTAGAAAGGCCTGCAGTGACAGGACGAGGGGCAATGGCTTCAAGCTGGAGGGGAACAGATTTAGACTGGAGATTAGGAGAGGGTTCTTCACTGTGAGGGTGGTGGAGCACTGGAACAGGTTGCCCAGGGAGCTGGTTGAGGCCCCATCCCTGGAGATATTCAAGGAGAGGCTCGACGAGGCCCTGGGCAACCTGGTCTAGTTGGGGGTGTCCCTGCTGACTGCAGAGAGGTCGGACTAGATGGCCTTTGGAGGTCCCTTCTGGCCTGGGCAATTCTATGATTCTATGAATGGCAAACCTGAATAAATCCAGCCCATGCAGCACTGAGGCTCCTCTTCTGCATGAGATGCTGCTCATTGGATGCACTTGGTCCTCTCCCCCTCCTTTGCACAGCTCAGGGCTTGCACCACGCCGTGCAGTTGCTTTGGTGCTGGAGCAAGGGATGGCATCTCCGGGCCAGCGGTCCCCTATGAGGCTGCTGTGGCAAATGCTGGCAGGTGGCAAGTTGTCGCATGGGAGCGGTGACAGCTGTGTTGATACAGCAAAGAAAATATCACCATATTCTCCTGGGATTCTCAGGGGCTCACAGACAGTTGCCAAGCCCTGGAGCATCCCTGGGAGGTTGATATGGGCGTTGCTTTGCAGAGGAAAGCAGGGACCGTGCAGGTGACAAGTCCAACAACAGCAGGGCTGTGCTGCAGCACCTAGTCCATGACTTAGCCTTGCTTGGGCATTAGGTGCTACCAGCTGTGCTTTAAACCCTCTTTTTTGCAGCAGCCCAGGGTGTTGGGTGAAAAGTAATTTCATCCTGGTGTTTGGTTGTGATTTTCCAATACAGTGATTTTCTTTATGTCCCCAAACCCCAGCATGCCTTAGTCACCTGGGTTATTTTCCAGCATCCAGTCCTCCTTTCCCCCAGACCTCTTTCCCTCCCTGCAGTTTCTTTGACAGAGACTTGGCAGCAGCGTACGAGAGCAGGAGAAAGCTTGGGGCCAGGAGTGCTGCAGAAGTTTGGGCTTTTGCTCTGCCTGCCAAAACTATGCCGTTGCATCCTGTGGCACGAATATACGTGGATATGTAGGTTGAGGCAGCTGTGGACTTGTCCACATCCATAAGGTGGGACAGATGGGGCTGAAGAATGGGGCTGGCCTGGACTCCGGTCCCTATTAACCTGCTCTATTAAATATGTGTCTGCTTGGAGTTCTGGGGTCTTGCTTTCCTCCTCCTTCCTGGAGAGAGCATTTCCCTGCTTTCTGTACACTGCTCTTTCCACTCAGCCTCCATTTATGCCACCCTTAGCATGAAGGTGACCCCTTGGTCTCTCCTCTGAGCTAAAATAAAAGTTAAATCGTTTTTCTGAGCTCTGGGTAAACATGTCCTGGTCTGTGTGGCCAGAAAAAAGTTGGCCTGGGCTCTCCAACGTGGTTGTGGCTCAGCACAGTTCAGTGGATGCTTATTCCAGCGAGTAAATTCAAACCAGCAGCAAAGTGAGAAGCTTAACTTGTGCTGGAGGAGCCTGGAGAGCTTTGAATGAGCCTGAGCATGGAAATTGTTTGGGTGAGCTTTCGTATGGATATCAGGGTATGGCATGTAAAGGCTGGATGGTGTCTCTCTGGGCCCTCCTGAGATCCTCAGCCTTCCCCGTGGCACTTGCGTTCAGATAACTTTTGCTAAAGGAGCCAAGTGGAAACTCTTTTCCATATCACTTGAAAGTCAGGGTTTGGAGTCGGTCCCATCCCTGCTTACATGAGTCAATTGAAACTGGGTGTCTTCAGCACCCCTTCCTCAAGGGGCTGGGATGTCCCTGCACCCATGACCATGCGGTGCCTCCAGAAATGCTGATGGAGCCGAGCGAGAGATTGCTGTCTGTCCAGAAGGTTTCAGATCCAATAAATGCTGCCGTTGCACACGAACGTTGTGTTGAGCGATGCCTGAGATGTGCTCTCTCTATTTATCGCCTTGTGCAGCTATTTTAAACCTCTGGGGGTTTATTATGCCCTAGAAGGGGTGGTTTTGCTCTTCTGGAAACTCTCACGTTGTGCAGCAAGTTTTCCAGCGTCAGTTCGAGGGGGTGTTTGCACAAGATCAAAGACATTTGAACAAGTGTTTTCTTCCCCATGGCCATGACCTTGGGGCAGTCTTTTATCTTCCTGCCTCTCTCCAGCCCCATGGAAAGGTGCCAGACGGGTTCCTTGGAAAGCGGCTCGGCCCCAAGCACAGCCCACGGCCATCCCTTGCCAGAGTAAGGAGGCATCAGTGCTGCTGGTGCTCTTGGCCCCCAGCACGATGTCTGTCTGTCCCCATGAATGGGGAAAGGGGACAAAATGCTTTGGCAAAGCCACGTGGCGTGGGACGGAGCTGCCCCGATGCCCCGTATCTTTCCTGCAGCCGCTCAGGTTTCCAGGAGGAGTTGTTCCAGGCAAAGGAGCTGAGAACACAAATGCGTAAGGAGCAAAGGGCCCCCGTAAAAAATTCACAGCTCTTTTTGCCAGCAGGAATATCTGGCCATAAACTATTGGAAAATTAAATCGGTTTCTTTTTCCAGAGACCAAAGCCACATGTGTGGATGACTGATGACCGTGATAGGGAGTGAGTCAGGCTTTCCTCGGGTTTGAGGACTTGTTGAACGTGGGGTAAGAGCTGAGTGGGGCCAGAGGAGAGGAGAAAGTGAAGCCTTGGGCAAAGGCTGCTTTTTTGCCTTGTGACCTTGGGCTGTTTGATTGCACCAGCTTGTATGGTCCTGGGGATGTGCCCAGGTACTGTGGAACAGCTGGAGGTGTGGAAGCTCAGCCAGCCCCTGAAGGCTGCCCAGAGTAGATCCAAAGTGAGATTTTGGCTTGCTCATCCCCATCCTGCTGCTTTCTGTGGAGGGAAGGCTTTTCTGCTGGTCAACGGCTGGGGAAGGGCTGGCAGAGCAGCTCAGCAAAACCTCATCCTAAGGTTCAGCTTGGCCTGTCCTTTCTTCTCTTGGCGCCTGCACATCTTGGGCTGCAGCTCCATGAAGAAGGCAGGTGAAAGATGCAACCTTGGCTGCATGTAGGGTGCTGGTGTGGGCCAACATCTTGGTGTGGAAGCTGTGTACAGCAGATAATGTGGTCCTCAGCTTCCCCACCAAAATTCATCATGTTTCAACATACAGGGTGACAGCAATGTGTTAGGGAGGGCATTTAAAAACTCTTGTAATAGATTGGTGTAGCTGGAGGGGTGACGTGCTGGGACTGGAAGCAAAATGGATTTTGCCCATGTAGCTCTGAATAGATGGAAGATCTATTTTCTTGTTCACTTCTGTGTCATTTGAGAAATATGTGCTTAGCTGCATCCCTGGCTCAGATGTCTTTTCCTGCATGAGCTCTAAATTGATCAGGTTTGCAGTATGGGTTTGATTACATGAATTGTCACCCATGAAAACAAGAAAGTATAGAAAGAAAAAGTGGTTATTTTCAGCTGGATGAAATAATCTATTTCTAACCTTCTTCAGCCCCATGTTATATGGATTTAACTTACAGGTGATGTTGGCTTTTTTATGCTCTGCTTTTTAAAAATGTGTTATTTCTGATGGAGCTGTGGTGAAGCTAAAATGAACATTTTTGCTCTTATTTACTATCCTGTGTGCTGAAACAGTATTAATAAACTCAGTTTATACAGGGTGAATATAATCAGGGTATCATGACTGCCAGCTCAGTGCCTTTATCCCCAAATGAAGCACATAATCCAGCTCCTTCAACATGTGTGCTATTATTTGATCTTGAATTCAAATTATCATTCCAAGTTTCTGATGTCACACTTAATTTTTATAGCAGTATGAGTTGAAGTTACAGGTATGAGGTGATGACACATAGAGGGACACTCAGGCACAGTCTGTTGGGTTGAGCTTCTCAGCCTCAATGAGTTTCTTACCTTTCCCTTTTGCTATTAGATGTGCAAGGAAAATGAATCTTACACGTCTTCTTACAAAGCTCGCACGATTCCAGATGCAAAGTGACATGAGAACACTAAGTAGTATTTGTTCTTTGCTGTAAGAAACATCATAAAAGGAAGCTGATTTATGAATGAAAACCCTATAAACCCCTAAATACCTGGTATAAAAGCAAAGGGGTTGATGGAGATTCACTAAGTCAATTGTATATGGTATTAATGGCGCTTTTTTTTTTCCCTTTTTTTTTTCTGGTCTTGTTCCAAGTGTGAAGATCCCTCTTCACGGGTGTTTAAGACATCTGCAATACATTAAAATATCCTGCAGTATGAAACAGGCTGCGAAGCTCAGACCCCACTAACAACAACTCTTGGTTCTTTCCTAACTTCATGTGTCACACCCTCTGCTCGTCTTTTCTTTGCAAAAAGAGAGATGTTCTCTAAAGCCCCTGTGTGTGAGCTACAGCTGAGCTGAGTGCCTTGGAAACAGGGGAAAATTGCACTTTGCAGGTTTTTTTTTTTAATATTAAGGCTAAAAGGGAATAACTGTGAGGTCTAGATGGGCTGTGATGACACCGCTACTGGCAAATTTGTGGTTTCATCTGTGAAATGGGACTGCAGAGGGATAGGGGATGAGCCCTGCCTCAGCTTCCTTGCCCAAACCCCGTGTGATGTGAGGAAGCCCCTGCTGTCCTCGTCCCTCCCTGCCTGATGAACTTGCTCCCCAGCACTGAGCCCGTTTGCACATGGGGATGTCGAGCAATTAATCACAGTCTGGTCAGTGGCACTGTTCTTCTGGCATCTCTTTTTCTTTTTAAAAGAATACACCTCGCCTGCATCAGTGGGGAGGTGGCAGGATGCCACCTTTTATTTAAGCACACTTCATGGTGTAGGAACCCAGGGAGAGTGTTCCTGTTCTTTAGAAAAAAAACACCTTGAAACATCAGGTAGATTAACTATATTTCAAGCAATAGCACCTTGTAAAAGATGCTAAATCTGTGTTCCCCCCACAGCAACAGCGTCACGGCTGTAGGATGAACTGGCCTCGATTTGTGCAAAGCAATGTAATTCTTTTTTTGTGTGTGAAGGGTTTATCTGCCCTTAACCCCTGGGCTGCTTTGTCTTCCCTCCTCTGAGGCAGTATGTGATGGGGTGACCCCCCTTTCTGGCTACCTAGTATCTCACTTGGAAGCCCGGTCTGATTTATGAAAATTATAGCCTATTTGGGCCGTATTACGGCCACTTTTATACTTGCTGTGTCTCCGAGGGAAATTCAGCTTGCCTGTTCAGCAAAGAAGAGGCAGGCCTGGGGAAGCCCACCCAGCACACCCTGTTATCAGTGCCATAAAAAATTCCCTTGGATTAAAAAGTATTGAGATTTTTATGGGTTTGGGCTAAGACCTGGCAGCATGTGCAACTCTCACTGCAGTTTAGAGAGACAAAGAAGTCTTTCTCACATTCCCAGCTACCTAACTGATACCATGTGGGGGTCAATGAATAGAGGATCTGTGATTTGAAAGTCTCTGTAATGCTACAGCACAATTTCAGATGAAAGGGGCTGTATAAACTCAAATGGTTATTGAATGAACTGACTGAGGCTTTTAAAAAAAAAAAAAAAAAAGTCCACTGTGGCCAGGGTGACTTTTATCAAACTTTAATCTTTTTATCTCTTTTGGGTTGCTTAAACCCAAAATCTCAACGCCGGCTGGCAGAATTGCCGGGCCCCTCGCTCAGTTCCCATAATAATAAGATGACCTTTCCTAACCGCTGCGTAACCATCTGCAAACCCTCCTAAATGCCGCAGGGTGGATTTTGTCAGCTTGGAGATGGATTTTGCAATGCCTTCAAAATGTCAGGTGCCACACGAGCTGGCGAGTGATGTGCGAAGCGCTGCGCGCGCAGCCAAGCAGTTGAGAGCGTCTTGGGTGACACCAGTGGTCGGTGATTGGTGTCATCACACAGGTCAGAGCTGGAGCAGAGGATTAAAAAAAAGAACTAGGGGCAGGAAAAGACATGCCACAGTGGCCCCATCTTTTCTCAGAAGGCCAAGCACCCAAGATAAACTTCAGAGCTGAATCCAAAGCAGAAGAGAAGGGAGAAGGCCAGCACAAGTATTTTAATGCCAAAAAGAGAAGGAAAAGGCACCCAAGTAGCACATTGAAGAGTCACTGGTATGCAATCCATGCCACAAAACCAATTTAGGTCAAGCAGGCTTTGTCTGATCCTGTCCCTTGCTCCCAGAGACTGACAAGATGGGGAATATTCCTAGGAAAAATTATGATGAAGGAGGGTGAACCACTGAAGCTGAGCTTCTTTCACAAGAGCTGGCAGGGGCTGTAGTTGCCCTGATTAAATTGAAATCTTTTCTAAGGACCCTTCTGGCACAGCTCTGGCGGCCAAGAGTTGTGTGTCATTGCACAGAAATCCAGTGCAAAGACAGGTTCCAATCCCCATCCCGAGCTGAGCATCCAGGACTGTCCACCCTGCCACGCGCTTCACCTGCAGCCTCTCCCATAACACCAAGTAAGTGTCCCCGAGGGAGATGACGGATGAAGAAACCAGGTACCTCATTAAACAGTAACAACATACTTTATTGATGTTTTCTGATGGTAATTGACGTTTGAGTTCAGCTCATTTGGCTTTTAATCAGAACATAATTTACCACAAAGGAAGGAAGCGTATTGATTCCCTGCCTCCTCGGGGGACCATTATTTATTTACCTCGAGCGCTGAAAAGTGCGTGATGGGGACCTCTCCCACCGTGCGGCTGGAGGGAAGAGCTGGGTGACTTGGGCACTTGGACGGGTATTTTAGTATCTATTTCCAGCCTAACTCACAGGTGTGTGAACGCTAAGCAAGCAAACGGTCTGCTGGCAGTGTGGATTTGCAGAAACGAAGGGTTTAACAGGGAGAGTTTGAGGGTTTTAATAAGGAAGGATGTCCTCTCTATTGATAGACCACTGCTGATGGCTGGGGAATTGCCCATCTGATTTGGTTCAGATAGAAAAGTTCCACTCACCGTTTGTCAAGCTGAGTGTAAAAAGCTCTAATAGGTATTATGACCCAATCTCAGCTGTTCTGGGGCTGCAAGGGATGCTCTCTCCTGCAAAGCACTCCTCTAGGGTTTGGCTGTCCTGGGGTCTTGGGGATGCTTTCACCCAGCCAAATAGTCTTCTATTGACTATCGGTGAGCAGCACTGCAGATTTAGGGTGGATCAGGACCCCGTGGGGTGCTGATAGGTGAGAGAAGCACCCCTCTCTGGTTCACCCCACATGCAAGGTGTGTCTTCCTTCCCCTGGGGATCACCAGCCGATTGTCCCTTCCAGAAGGGATGCAGCCACCCTGCCCCTTTTGGGCAAAAAGTAATAAAGAAATGCAAAAAGCCATGGTCTGGCAGGTAGGGAAGTTGCTGTCAGGATTTTCAGCAATTGCTCTTCGTAGAGACAGGGACTGTGATTTCTGGCCAGAGTCCAATGAGTGATTATCTCACAGTTTGGGATATTTGGGGATTTGGGTAAGAGCTTTATCCCACCCTTTCCATCTTCAAAGAGTTTCGCAATCATTAGGTAATTTGCTAATCCTCCCAGTTTCTCTGTCACTTTCCCTTTTCTCTTTTCCATCCAGCTTTCCAGGAAATCCCCAGCATGGCTTTTGTGTCTGCACTGGTAGTTTTGCATCCGCTTGGAGTGCCTGATGAAGGACCTTGCTCCCTCAAGCCTCGCTGCATCCCGGAGCTGTTGCTGGGAGAGCTTGGCTGGAGCACAGACACTGCTATTGGCTGCTGCTTCGTTACTGTGATTTTATCTTTTTTTAAAAAAAAAAAAGAGAAAATTCCCAGTTCTGTTATGCCTGTGAGGGCCCCTCAGTGGTTAATGAGCTGAGTGTTGCTCTGAGGGTTATGGCCTTGCCCTGGGATCCACGTTTCCGTGCCCTCCTGCAGCGGGGAGCAACGGGGACCGATGCGAGGGGGTCGCTGCCGCCCCTTCCCAGGCTCTGGTGCACGTCACGAGACTCCCGGGGGTTGTAACGAGGGGCTGAGAGCCCCCATGGAATGACATAAATATTTGCAGTGGTATCCTGGGGACACTCCTGCGCTCCTCCAGCAGCAATAACGGGCTGGGCTGGGGTTTGCTTCCCGTGGGATCCGGTGCGGTGCAGCTGAGACACAGGCTCCGTAGGAGACTTGTTGGGCTGGGAAAATCTCTACGTGCTGCCCTACATCTGGGACATAAATAACCAAATGATCTCCTTCTGGTTTAACCCCGGGGTGAGAGGGGTACAAAGAACAGCGAGTGATTCCTGCGTTTAGCAGCAAAAGTAGGTGCTGAGCTCCAACCTGTGGTTTCCAAGGGCATGCCCCCCAAGAAACTCCAGCTTCTGCAGAGAGACCATCTAGGGCAGGGTCTGGCTGAAGAGCCACATTTGCTCAACGCAGGATGATGGGAAGTATCGTGGACACTGTGCAAAGCTCTGCGCACCCATCACTCTGCAGCATGTGTCTCCATCCTATGTGTGTCACCCCCAAGCAGGGTCTGAGACCCTGAAAAGCAAATAGAAGAGCCCTTCTGGAGATGCAGTGGTTGCTGCAGCCTGGGGCCACGTGGGTAAGTAGAGACATGGTGATGGATGATGCTGTTTGCCAAACACAGAGGAGCTTTATCTGCAAACTGCTCCTGGCTGGTGGCAGTGAGTGATGGGGAACGGCTGAACCCCACTGGGGAGGAGCTGCCCAGGGGCTCTGCGTCCCCCAGGACTCCCAATTCAGTCCTCCCTGTTTGTGATTTCAGTAGACATTAGAGGTTGGCACCTCTGACCCCTCTTCTCATTTGCAGTCTGGCCAGTGCAGCACCTTGGGTGTTTTTCTGTCTTTGCTGTTCTACACCAGCTACAGTGATTAACGTGTGTGTTGGTTGTTTGCTGAGATATTTTCAGGGTAATGAATGGCTCTTCTGGACTTTTAGCTGCTTGCTTTGTTTTATGATAACCCTGTGTGTCTATCAGAAGGATACAGATGCATTTGTCATTAAAAGCATGGTCCAGTGACCCTTCCAGGAATGAACGCTGGCATCTAAATGGCCTTCCCATTAGTGACTTTGTTTATAGCACTGAAGTGGGTGCAATTTATTTGGCTGAGGATCTTACTGTGTATGTCAGGAGCACATTGGAGTGGTGATGCTCAAAAGCCTCCTCCGCAGTGACAGCTTTGCTGTGCACATCTCAGCAGAGGATAGAGTCAATGGCATTAAGCAATGGGTGCAAAGCAGCACACAGATCCCCTGCCATTTTCCACATTGTTTTGTGACTGCTGCTCACTTATCTTCTGCTGCGGAAGCTAAGCTGGGTATCCTACCGTAGCTCTCACAAAAGATTTTTATATTCTTTTTTTGCAATTTCCCTTTATCTTACATGCTCCCCTCAGGGCCATCTATCACCTTGAATTTTATTGCCTTCTTTAATTGCTTCTCTGAAGTCCAAGTGCAATATTACTCCAGGATCCTTTTGAATAACTTCCTGAGTTGCCGCGATGTCATTCATCTTGTACTTCTGGCTCTCTTGATAAGCCCTGTTGTACGTTGCTTTTCATTTCAGTGTGTCAACACTGAATCTAATGCATCGCACTTTGGCCTTTCGTCAAAGCAGATGATGAGCGCTTCTTATAGCTGTATCTGAGTTGCAAAATTGGTTTCCATTTCTCCTCTTTGTTTCTACAAATTTCCACTTTCAATGTTCTGCTACTGCTGCAGCTTTGCCAGCTCCTAATGTGGGGTAGTTCAAGGCAGGGTTTAATTACTGGTGTCCTTGGTAGTCTGAGGTCCTTCTAGGTGAATGCTCAGTACTGTGTCGGGATGACTGGAACGTCCAGTGTGGATGTCCTCAGCCATGGGGTTCCCAGGTTTGGCAGTGGCTCTGTGGTGTTGTGCCAGTCCAGAGCTGGACTGGTCTGGCTGTTTTTTATAAGAGTTGAACAGGAACAAATCCTTTACCGAGAGCAAAAGAATTAACTTTGCTGGTGCTCAGTCTCATGCAGATCATCTTAAGGAAGTTAATGTCCACTCCTATCTCTGCCACGAGCATGTGATGGCAAGATGTGGTGATCTTGTGTCTTTGTGGCTGAGGTTGAGTTGGGGAGAGGGTTAGCACCATTGATAGATCCGCCTGGAAGCAGAGGATTTGGGGGTTTTTGAACCATGAAGTTAAAGCATGTGCCATGCTTGATAGCTGAGTATTTGGTTAATTTAATGAAAGCCAGTTGCTCCTTTTGGACCAAGGAGTTAATGGGACCTTCTGAAGGTCAGCTGCAATGAACATGGCAAGGAGCAATGGGTCAGGCAGTTACCTTCAGCTGAGAGCCTGGTTATCCCTGTAGACACCTCCTGCCTAGAAGTCCCCAGGTTGAGGCCACTTATGTTTTGCACCAGTTGTTGACTTTCTCCCTTATTGAGTTTTATGCTGCTGTCAGCGCCAGGACTCCACAAAATGTTAACTTTGCCGTGCTTGCTGCCAGAGCTGATGCTGTCTGCCCTGGCAAGGACTACCTGCCATCTGCTAAGGGACACCTTCAGCTATTGCTCCTGCCAGTGTATCAGGCTTCTGCAGTAGGGTGGTGAAGGCCAAAAGTGCTGCTTAAGCTATATGCTCTCAGCCCAGGGCCTGCAATTGGCCCAAACTTTCAATGAGTCTTATACAAAAGTATTTTCAGCTTAGGGTCGTGTTGTGCAGCAGCTGGGGCTGTCATTCCTGTTTCTGCCTGCCTGGCCTGATCACTGCAGGCCTGGGCGCGGAGTTTGAGGTTGTTCTGGATGGTTTGGTTCCTGGGTTTGGGTTTTGCCAAGTAATGGGTTGAGTTTTCTGATAAGGAATGCTGATGAGAAGTGGTTCCTCCTCTCCATTCTTGTGAGATCTCCAAAATGCTCCTTCCTGTACAAAAGGGTTGCTGCTGGATGGGAAGTTTTACTTTCTGATAAACTTTTATCAAAGTACAGTTTATTGCTTGATAGAAGACTCATCCTTCTCCTCCTCCTCCTCAAAAAATAACCCATATTTTTCTTTGCCTTTTATTTCTGCTGCTTTAGACAGCTGCTCTTACCTCTACCCTTCTTTCAGAGAGAATTGTTGATGGTAAAGCCTATATCCTAGCAAAGCAGAAGGAAGAGAGTAAGGTTTCTAGTATGAGCAACTTTATCCTTATCCAAAGGGTATCTGGAGCTAGGCTTTGACCCTCTGTAAGCCCTGTTGAGTTCCTGTGAACATGCAGTGGGCAAGGTAAAATATGACAGAGCAGAAAATATTGCAGAACAGAAATGAGAGATTTGTCCAAGGTGGAGACATTCCTCTCCTGGCAGAGAGCCTCCAAGAAACGGAGCTGGCTGTACATGGTAATTTGACAGGTCTGTGAGGGTCTCGCTGGCTGTTCCCAGGTCCATGACCTGAATCCTGCACCCCACGGACCCAGCTCCACCACCAAGTGCCCTTCCGTGGTGGGAAAGCAGAGGCTGGTTTGTTTTTGTTGTCTTTTCAAACCTCCTGCTGCTACATGGATGGCTGGAGAGGGGATGTAAGCAGAGCTTGGGAAGGACTCTGCAGCGAGCTCCCTGCTGGTGCCATGCTGAGAGAGAGGTCACCAAGCCCAAATCTGAATTTCCCATGCCAAGAAAAATGCATTTTTCCTGTAAGAAGCCAAATGCCTCTTCTCATATAATAGACTTTAATTCTCTTCCAGGACCAGCTGGTCTTCTCTTGACCATTTCATAATGTGAATTAATCATGGGGCACATCCTTCCCTTACAAAAGCCATCGGAGTGTCTCTGCTGCCAGTGAGAGCTTGGCCCTAACCTTGAGCAGGGGGAGGCACAAGCGGTGTTTGGCCCCGTGGCTGCGTACCTGGGGAAATTCAGGAAAGATCAAGTGGATTAGCTTAGTTGCCATGAACCCTGCTGGGAACAACCTCATTAAAATGGCCTTTATTAAACTTGTTCCATTTCTCCTCTAATTTGAATTAAAACAGCCTTGATTTATTTTCAAAAGAACTTCTGCATGGGGGTATTGGGTGGTCAAATGGACCCATTTAAAACTGTATTGTCACTTTATTTGGATTTTGTTTTCCTCTGTGTGGACAAGATATATCACTTACATCCACCTTGTCCATATCTGCTTGCCTTTGGGTGTCATCTACCTCCTCACTCATTCCCCACGCGCTGGGGTCTTTCCCCCGAGGAGTCTGAAACGATGGAGAGGGAACTGCAATATCCTTACAGTGATATTTTAAGGACACTTCCCTGGAGAGCTCTTCCCTACAGCACAACGGGTTTTTTTCCATGTACATTCTCATGCCTTGCCCAAGGAACTCAATGACCAACCAGCCACGCAGCAAGAGGGGTTTGTTGCTGGTGTGAATCCATCCCCACACACCTGGATGGGGTTGTAGGTAGGAGGAACCACTGAGCCTCCTGTGGTGGGACAGTCTCGCACCAACCTGAACTCTGGCTGTGGGCATATTTTGGCCATCAGTGGGAGGGGAACGGTGGATTTAAAGCCTTTCCTACCTCCTCGGCTCCCGATCGTGCAGGAGGAGGACAGTTTGCTGGAGAAAACTCCATTAGGGCTTCAAAAGGAAAGTCTGGCGGTGGCTTGCTGGGGCCGGGGCTGGCTGCAGCGCAGATGTCTGCATGCAACAATAGGCTGCAATTTAGCTCCATGCTTTGAAAGGGAAGGGGGGAGGGAAAAAAAAAAAGAAGAAAGGAAAGAAAAAAAGAAAACCAGAAAGCCATTAGATGACTTCAGCTCCTCGTGACTACATCAAAAGGGAAGGCGTCGTAAATTCGGTTTCTATTAAACCCCGGGGCCCCGGTGCCGGGGAGCAGGATGATGTTCTGGAGCCAGCGGCCAGGGAAAGCCATTTTGGGGCCACTGGAGTGGCTGCAGGTTTTGGGTTGGCAGAGCTTTTTCTGTGTTGACCTGGGTTGGGGGTGTGGAAGTGTGTGTTCAGCTGCTCTGGTGGATGGTGGACATGGCTTTCGCTTACTAATTGTCTGAAATATGTCCCTGTGCTTTCTCTTGCTGTCTTCTCAGTATTTGGAGGTTCCCTGGTGGCCCATCATCTTTGGCATGTGTTAAGGACCTCCTAGTGTTGTGAAAGCTTTGCACGTAGGGACTTTTCATAGTGCTGAGATAACATTTTATCTTTGTTTTGTTGTCTTCCTTCCCAAACTCCAAAGTCTATCCCTGCATCAGCACAAGTTACTGGGGATTTTTTCTCCTTTGCTCCGTGCTAATTTGTAATAACTGATTTGATGCATGTCAGAGCTGTTGAGGATGATGTGTCCTGGGGCTTCCTAGAGCATCTCTCACTATTTTATGTCTTTGTTTTTCTGTGTAATAACTCTTTTTACCATTGTGAGAATAGTTTTTTCTCCCTCGACTCTTTTTTTTGCTCAATAGTCTAAGCCATTATCCTATTGTCCTAGCTAATCACCCAAGACAAATAAAACAAGGAGGAGGATTTGGAAGGAAATCTATCATTCTCTGCATTTTCCGGGTATGAAATAGGTCATGTTTTAAAGGTCAGCATCCAGTGAACTGTATGGAAAGGAAACATCTTGGCTGAGGGGTCTCCACACTAAATATTTCATATGTGGGAATGGTGCTCCCAGGGCGAGCACAGTTTCTGGGCCCATGGCTGCAATGGTTTGTGCATGGACAGAGATTTTTGTGCACTAAAGTGACAACTGCAAATCCTGCAGCATCTGGAAAGAAATCATAGAATCATGATGCAAGTTTGAAAAGTGTTTTTGAAAGAAATAGAAAAGGGAAGAAAAAAAATTTGAATTTTAATTAAGTCAAAATCATGGGTTTGGAGGGCCAATTTGGGACTTTTTGCATGTTAAGATTTGCTTTATAGCACCTTTTTTTTTTTTTCCCCAGAGACTGATTGCAAGTGACAGAAACATGGGGCTGTGTAATAATGCAAGCAAAAACCTGTCGCTTCCTCCGACCCGAGACAATGGCTAATTGTTCTAATTTAGGTCAATCCCCTGCTGTGCTGCAGCAGGAATTCTTTACCAGGGTCCTTTAATCATTAATGTTGGCCTATTTTACACCATGTTTGGCCCCGGTGCAACCCCCCCCAGGGCTCCACACACCACCAGGGATTCTGCTGCTGGGGGCGGAGCGGGTGATTCATTTCTTAATGAAAACAAATTAATTTGCAATAACATCTTTATCACAAGGCTTTCCTATGCTTTGTGTCCTCCTCTGAGCTCTCTGGCTGCTTCTTTTGGAGCAGAAATCTGGTCTGTGAATACAATTCTTACCTCCTTGCCTCACCCAGGTGTCATTGCCACCCGGTGATGCAAGGAGGGCAGGCGGTGACGCCGTGGTTATTTATCCCCCAGGAAAACACGGTCCTGTTCATCCCAGATTTGCTTTCCCATGGTGTCATCCCTCTGCTTCCCATTACCCCCCTCCCTTCGCTGGCAGAGTGGTGAGGAACGTGTCCAAGGGCCGTTTGTTTGTGGTTGAACGTGGTGTGCAGATGCTGGGTGATAACCTCACCCAGGGGCCGTACGGGGTCTGTCAGCGCACGGTGCTGATAGAGGCTGAACAGTTTCTCTGCTACACCTCAGGTGAGAGCATCCGTGAGGGTAAAACAGGTCCCTGTGAAGAAACCAGGGCAGGTTTAGCAGGACGTGAGAGGGATGAGCCTGGCTTCTTGCCTTTACCTGCTCGAATTTATCCCTGGGGTTTAACTGATTCCCATTTTGAGCGCTGTTGCTCCATCCCTTCATCCAGAGCTCTTCTCCTGGGGCTGGAGCCAGGGTCAGGAGCCTAGTGGTCCCCAGCACGTGCCTGGGCACCCCTCGGCTGTTTCTTCCCCCTCTCATTTTCCAGTTGAACGAGATCCTGTTGGCGCGGGGCTGGTTGCGGGTCACAGATGGGGCATGTGCCACAAATCCCTCTCCCAGCTGAAATCTGTTAAGGGATTAAAATCTCATGAATCTCTGGGCTCCTTCTGGCAGCGAGCAGCCCTCTCCTTCTCCAGAGGGCTGGAGGCAGGCGAAGACAGAGGAGGAACGACGGGGAAAGGGGCCCTTTGCAGGGAAGAGCCTCTGCTCTCAGCTTTCCCCTCATCCCTGCTCAGTCCCACCCTCAGCATCCCGTCTGATGGCCGGGAACTGCGCTGGGTCTCTGCCAGCTCGGAGAGGACACGGTTGAGCAGCAGCCAAGACATTGCCCAAAAACTGCTTCTCTGAGCTGATGCTTGCACCAGAAGTTTGCTCTTTGTGGGCTCCATGAGTCTCGCTGAGCGCCGGGGTGCTGCATAAACGTGCTCTGTGAGGCACGTCTTCTCCTAAAGACTTTCCAGCTGAGCAGCCAAGATAAATTAAGAGGAAAGAGGGTGCCGTATGGCTTTCTTGTTCCTTCCACAGAGGCTTTGCCCCCAGTTTGGGCGCTGCTCAAAGCAGTTTTTCTGCATGTGTGGCACAGGTTTCTCTCCCTGTTGACATAGGGGCTGTACAGGCATGTGTAAGATCACGGCACCAAGAGCTTTTGCAAACTCACAGATGTTTCCAGATGTGTAGCTGATGGATCTGTAGGGAGTTAGCTCAGCTGAGGGCTCGTCACCAGCATCTTATCAGCATTTATCAGCTGGCCTGTGAGTGTGGTGCTAAGAGAAAGGGCATATCCCAGCTCTACAAAACAACCTTTTTCTTGGCAGCATCATCAGCTGGGAAAGCTGATCTCTCTGTGTGGTCTGTCCCATCTCCCCAACCCTGAGATGCTCTGCAGTTTTCCTCCCAGAGCTTGGGAACCAGAGTAACAAACGCACGTTCCCACACACGTGCCCCGCGAGTGCCTGATGCTGGAAGCAGCCAGGTCTTCCATGGTATCACTGGCGATGCCTTTGCTGGAGATTCATCCCTGTGTGTTCCTTGAGGGATGATTTACTGCTGCTGTTTGGTTCTGGTGGTGAGACAAAATGCTTGGTGAAGATGGCAGCTCTCATTGTACGTGTCTTGTGCCTGATTATTGTCCCTTAGAATCATAGAATCATAGAATGGTTTGGGTTGGAAGGGACCTCAAAGATCATCGAGTTCCAACCCCCCTGCCATGGGCAGGGACACCTCCCACCAGACCAGGTTGCTCAAGGCCACATCCAGCCTGGCCTTGAACACTTCCAGGGATGGGGCATCCACAACTTCCCTGGGCAACCTGTTCCAGTGTCTCACCACCCTCATAGTCCTCATTAGATGTCCTTCCTGACATCTAATCTGAATCTTTTTTCTTCCAATTTAAAACCGTTTCCCCTTGTCCTATCATTACACATCCTGGCAAAGAGTCCCTCCCCAGCTCTTCTATAGGCACCCTTCAGGTATTTCCTTCTATGGAAAGAGCATATGGTGTTTGCTTTGGTTTGAATTTCTGACCACAAAAGAAACCCCAGCCTTACATGGACCTCACGTAAGTGATGTGATATAGACTGATGTAGGTCGTGCAGAATGACCTTTTGTCCATTGCTTTTCATTTTGTGGGAAGTGGTTAGTCACTGGAAGCAGCGAGGGGGGCAGCAACGTCTGCCTGTGACTTGATGGGGTTTAAGTCTTCTCTTGCATCATGCCCAGGGATGCTGATGGTACCCAGCAGAGAGGATCGTGCTGGATGGAGAGCAGGAGTGTTACCTTGCACTGGAGGGAAGGTGGGCATCGCAGCGTAGCGCTGGCACGGTGTCAGGAAGCCTGTGGCTGCCCACAGGGATAGTGCTCAGCACCATCACTCCTGCCAGTGTAATGCACTAACCCCCAGCTCTCCTGGCAACCCTGCGTGCGGTTGCTCTCCCCGTTCGCCGGGCAGCGAGGTTAAAACTTTGTCAACACGACTGAGCTGGGCTGATTTTTAAGCTGACTCAATTTTCAAACAAGCTCTTGGGCTCGGTCCCACCAGGGTGTGCGTCAGCTTCAATTATTTCCTGATAGACTTGGATCATAAACAGTGAAAAAGCCTTTGTTTAAACCATCAGACCAGCGTCCAGCTCTGCCTTTGGCACCGCGTCAGCTACATCTCTTCTTCTGGGCACGTGTTTTCTGCGATCCCAGAGCAGCTCTCGTACGCTGGGGTCAGGGCTGGGGCTGCTCAGGGGCCTCCCACAAAACTTTGGGGAGGAGCTGCAGAGGTTTTGAAGGTACCTAAAAAAAAAAAAGTGGGTTCTTGAAGCAGAAGGGTTTGTGTCTCACCCATGGGCAGGTGAAGTGCAGTGATGGGAATGAGATGTGCAAAAGCAAGGAGCTCCACCCCACAATAGCATGTCTTATGAAGGCTCTGAAATGGCTTGTTTATTTATCCTAGTGCTAAATTGGGGCATTTATCTACAGACCAGTGTGGAAAAGACCATACTTTTGTGGCTGGCTTATACCCTTGTGCAGTACCAAGACGGGAAGATGCATGAGTTGCTGTGTGCCAAAATCCCGTTCTCTAAATCATCTTTTAAAACCTCAAACCAGAAGTAGCCCAGTACCTGCAGGGCTTGTGAGTTGAGCTTGCTAGTGAATAAAAAAGGGCTGAAAGAGTGGCCTGGTTGGGATGACCGTGTGAAGGATGAGCTGGCTGTGGCCACTGATGTAAAGAGATAAGGATTAATATATACTTTGCCCTACTCTAGCATCGTTCCTTGGAGCCCTTGATGTGCTGTGTCAGTGTTGATGGACGATTTGCTGCGTTCTCTGAGGGGATTTTTTGGGGCTGAATTTCTCAGAATTTGGCTTGATGTGAAGTTCAGGTCTGAGCTTCCACCCACCATCTGGACACACTGCTCTGGAGGTCTGGCAGCTGCGCACCAAGGGCTGGCACGAGCATGTTGCATGGGGAAAAAAAAATCTCTCATAGGAGAGAGAAGATGGTCCTGACACATTTGTACCAGCAAAAACTCGTTTCTTTTACTTTCTCTGCTTTTTTGCCATATTCGTCTTGTGAATCATTTCACTTTCCCAACAGTTTAGTTGTCAGGATAATACTGGAGACAATTTTAATTGTCTCTTTCAGGATTATATTGGAGGCAATTTGCAGCGCTGAATTGCAACACGGTGGCTACTTACTCCACAGCATTTGAGCATCCTGTTTCTTTTTCAACAAGAGTTTTTCCACGCAAGGCAGGGAGGGCTCAGAGATGGAAAAACCCCGGTGCAGCGCTGAGGGTGGACACTGTCATTTCAGGGGCTGGTGAAATCCTTTGTAAGGGTGACAGCTAAAAAAAAATAGATTAAATGAAAGCTGATGGCACAGGGCAGCTTGCTGTGGGTATTATGTAAAGGTAAAAATTTTAAAAAAATATAGGGTAGGGGTCAATACTCTGTTTTCGTCTCGCATTGGGGATGTTGGTGACAGTGAGGAAGGTGTTGCTGGCAGGGAACAAATGGAGAGCAGTGACAGGGAGCAGCCTATGCTGTTGCCTTCCCAAAATGTTTTGAGGCTTTAATTTATGGATGGCTACAATGTGTTTCCAGACCTTCCAGCGGAAAACATGACATAAAACCTTCTCTCTCATTATGTTTTCTGTGTTAATTTGACAGGCTGAGCCTCCTAGGGTTCATCCATCCCCAAGCCTAGAGCAGCAGATATTTCTTGCCGCAAGGTCACCAGCAGGAGGGGGGATTTCGACATGCCTGAGGTTTAGCATAGGCTGATGTCCCACTGAAATTTGCGGGATTAAAACCCTTATTTCAAGTTAAGCATGGTGATAAATGAGGTGTTGAAAAGTATGGGTTTAAATGTGCTCTTAAACCCATATTTCCTCCTCCGCAAACTGGGAAACAGGAGGTACGGCCGTCAAACGCTTGTGGAGCTCAGATGTCAACTGGCTCCTGACTCGAGTTGTTTCCAGCTCCTGCTGATGCAACGTTTTCTGTACAGCGTGTCCTTCTGGTGTCTCTGGGTCTGGAGTTTCTACCTGAGCTGCTGAAATCACCAGCCACCTCGTGCCTGATGGAGGGGATGCGCGCTGGTGCCGTCACTTGGCTGCCAGTTTGAGCAGCTGGAGCGTCCCCCCTGAATTAAATCGGCTTTTGATTAATGTTAGTTACTGCGTAGGCACCTGGACATTCTGGGAATAAACTGCCCTGATTTCTCTCAAGGCTTAGTGTCTCCCAGACTGGATTGAACAGAGAAGCTTAAGACCACAAGTCATATGCTGGTATTTCTGCTCCAGCCATCTGCAGATACACTCTTTCTATCCTGGGTTTGTGGGGTTTCTTTTACCCTGAGAAAAACCTGCTGTAATTGTTTCCCTGCACACCCAGAGGTGATTTGTCAAAATCCCTATTGCTCCTTGGTTAATTCAATATTTATAATGTCTTTATAAGGCCGGTCTCGCTCTGCTGACTTGGAGGGGAGGTGGGAGAACATATCGCATAAATCAGGCTGCACGAAACGTGCAGCTCCCAGCTCTGCCGGGGCACTCAGGCTCCAAGGGAAGATGTGAAGGCAGCAGTCATTGGGTGTCCAGGCAGAGAAGATGCAGCATCTTCCTCAGCATCCCTGCCCAGCTCATCCCAGCACACAGCAAAATCCTCAGCAATCAGCGTGAATGAGGAGCAGCAGCAAGCTGAGCCCAGGCTGATCGCTTATTTTAGGGCTTCCTATTTAATTTCTGTGTCTTCTCTAAGATGTTTCATGATGCAGCAGTTTCATGAAACCAGGTAGATGCCACAAATTGTTACATCTTGATTTTTTTTAATCATTATTGTTTTTTAGATCAGGTTAATCTCTGCTTGGGACCTTTCAGAGAGCAAGATGGGCAGGCAGGGCATCTGCCTGGCAGGGCAAGATGGGTGGTTTACATTACTGGATATCACATCGTGCGTTAGTCTGTAAAGATCTTGAAATGAAACACGATTGAATCATCCAGATACTGGTATTTGTATTTTGTTTTATTTTTAGGAACTAAAATTTCTAGAACCAAACTCTTAGAAACTTTCAGAGTTAAAGTTTTCCAAGCCACTATCCTTTCGCCTGCAAATTTTCATCAGAATTGAGAAGACTGTGCCAAAATCTCCAATTTCCTTGAAAACTTTTTTTTTTTTCCTAATAAATATATGCTTTGAGAGTTTGATGTGCACTCTTCCTGAGATCTCCATCAGCTCACAAAACCTCTTAGTGTTTGCTCCACTGTAAAGCAGTTTTGATGGTAATGTATGGGTTGTTTGGTGTATTTAGCAATCTCTGTAAAACGTCAGTGCTGAAAGCTATTGTGTGCTGTCAGATGATAACGGTGCTGCTGCTGAAGGAATTGCAGAGACACGACCCTGCTGTGTGGATCCCCTGAACCCCAGGAGAGCAGCCAAGAAGGGTCCTTGTTATCCTTAACCAGGTGGGGCTCATGCACCCCTGTGTTGGCTCTCCAGCAGCAATGTCCATGGGGGTGCAGGACAGGGTGGCCCTTGGTGAAACGCCCTGTCCCTGCAGCATCGTAGCAATCGGTGGGGTTTCTTTTTCACAATTCCTATACATTTTTTAGCGTGGTCCCTTATGACTTGCCAGCTTCTAGCAGGGAGCTCCTCTGGGGTATTGGAACATCCCACAGGCATCACTGTAACACTGCAAACATCTTACCTGGCATCCCTCCTTTGTCTTTGCAGGAGGGGGACTCCCTCGGGGCCATGGAGAAGCTTTGCCGGCAGCTCACCTACCACCTCAGCCCCCACTCACAGTGGAGACGCCAGGGCATCATGAAGAGGAAACCACAGTCCTGGTGAGTCGGCTCTCAAAAGCTGCTGTCACCCTGCTGGGTCACTGTCCCCTCACTGGTCTTTGTGTCCTTGGACCACCCTCAGGTTCGGGAGAGCTGGAGGGGGGTTTTTCCAGGATGCTTTTGGCCGTGGTGTGCTGGTGGGAGCTGCCTGTTGCACACCTGCAGCAACAGGAGGAACAAATCCACCACAGAGATGGAAAGCTCTTAAAACCATTAGCCAGGGCTGCGTGGGAGCCGAGAGGTCAAAACCTTCTCAGCTTGCCACAGCTTCCAAAATCCTCAGTTGTCTCCTGTCTCACTAGTGTTTCCCCTGTGCACAGTTGTGTTATCAGGTTGCTTTGTGCTCACCCAGAGTTGTTTTCCTCCTTTTCCATTTTCCTGGTTGCAGAGAATAGCCCAGGGAGGGGGAATGGGCTGGAAAACCTGAACCATCCATCCCACAAACATGCCCATGCTGGGCATCGGAGAGCAGGAGACAAACTGCTCCAAGACATCCTAATTAGCTGGCAATTAATGTGTAGGCACATGTCACCGTGCACACTCACTGTGGCTTGCAGCATGTTTGCCCGAAGGGAAATGTTTGATTAAAAATAGAGAGAAAATGACCCCGAGTCCCCAGCGAAGTATCCCAACTACCAACATCTTGGATCCATGGTGTTAGAAGACCCATGGATGAGACCGATGGGAATGGAAAGGGCTTCTGGTTTTCTGTGATGTTGTGCATTATATCTTTATTATTTTTGTTAAGGAAACAAGAAATACAAAAGAAGCCACAATCTGGCAGAGTCAGGATTTGTATCCAAGTGCTGGCTTGTGGTCCCAAGAGAGTTTTGATTCCTGTTGGAGCAGATGCTGTTTGTAGCCATGGTGGAGACTAATCCCGTGAAAAAACTTAGTCTGAAAAAAAGAGGGGAGGAAAATAACACAAGAGGAAAAGAGGCACAAGGCAATAAAGGACTGCATGGCCAATTAGTATTAGGACCATGTCTCCTGGGGATCTGGCTCAGCATCCTTGCACCCTGTTGTGCTTAGAGACCCAAACATGCAGGGACACCTCTGTTCCATTAGCAGTAGCAACTGTACTTTTGTGTGTTGAGCATTTTTAGGATGTATTGATGAGTAAAATTTGCTCTTTCCCAAAAAGCATCAGAAATGGAGGGAGTATGCTGGGGCTGTGTGCTGCTCCCTGTGCGCCGGGCTCGGCACACGGAGATGGAAAATAACCCGGGAGCTCAGTTATCCTGGTGGGTTTTTTCTTAATTAGAATAGGAAGTGCACACCCCTTGTCATCCCATCAGGGCATTATTAAAGTTACACTGATGTGGCAGCGGGGAGCTCTTCACAGCCCAAAAGACAAGAAATTCTTGAAAACTAAAAAATTTAAAGCAGTGCTTTGTGCCACTCTGTCTTTAATTACCAATGCTTGTCCTTAATTATCAGCTTGGAGGGGTTATGTGAGTGTGTCCGTGTGCCAGAGATCTGTGAGGCTTTATCTTACAAGCCTGCCATAATGCTTCCCTTTCCTTGGACAAGCTGGGAAATAGCTGAGGTTTTTCATGGTTTTAATAGCAGGGGTGAGGTTTCGGCTGTAAATGAGCCCTGACCGCACAGCAGAGACCCCGGGGCTGTGAAATGTGGTGCTGGCTGCCACGGAGTGGGTTTGTAGGATGGGGTTTGCCTGGGTTTCTGGTTTAGATGCTCGTTTAGGAAGTGGCTGTGAGCTGAAGCCAACCCTTTGCTAGGAGTTGAAGTCAACAAGGTCTAAATGACTTCATGTAGAGAATGTATAGAGAATAGAAAGAGTATCTGTTTTGTCTTCCCTGTGCTTGAGCACCCACTGCTTTATTTGTGCACCAGCAGTTACCCCATTAGGGATGCTCCTGATCTGCTGTGTGCGTTAATTGGTGGGTAATTCCTTCCACAGCTGACAACCAGTGGGTGTTTCTCCAGAGCCCCCCGCTCTGGGTTGGTGTTTGCAAGTGCCCTGCGATGCCTCCAGAGGAGTAATGGGTTCTCGTTCCCAGGTGTCGGCGTTGGTTTGACCCAGTCCTGCTGTCAGATGTTGCAGAAACTCACAAATATTAAAAGTTTCCACACTTTTTTAATGTGTCTACTGGCCATCTGCTCTATTTTGGGCTGTAATTAGTAGTTGCTCAAATGACCAGGGAGGTACAGACCCCCTCTTTGCATCCATCTCTTTGCAAGGAAAAGAGCTTCGGCTTGGTGCAGTGATAGCAGAGAGACTTTGGTTAGTGGAGAAGGAGAGGACAGGCCCATCTTATCAGAAATAAAAACAAAGCCTGTGGGACTGTTTTCCCAGCTCTTTCTGTAGCTGGTTTTATCACGCCACATCTTTTACAAACATTTTAGCAGGGCCTGTTGTGATAGGACAAGGGGTAATGGCTTTTAAGCTAAAAGAGGGAAGATTTAGACTAGATAAAAGGAACAGATTTTTTTACAATGAGGGTTGTGAAGCACTGGAAGAGGTTGCCCAGAGAGGTGGTAGATGCCCCATCCCTGGAAACATTCCAGCTCAGGTTGGGCAGGGCTCTGAGCAGCCTCATCAAGTTGAAGATGTCCCTGCTTATTGCAGGGGGTTGGACTAGATGATCTTTGGAGGTTCTTTCCAACCCAAACTATTCTGTGATTCTATGATTCTGTCTTTCCTTGCGTTCTTTCTTTTCGTTTTCTTTCTTTCTTGTTGGAGAAGTAATTTTCTCACTCTCCTGCAAGGAGTTTGGGGTCAGAAAGGGACAATTTGGAGTCATCCCCTGGCCTGTGTTGCAATCTGCCTGGAGGCTCCATCGGTGGGAAGCACATAACCACGTGCTTTGGATGTGGAAACCTGGTCTCTCGTCGTCTGCACAGTGATTCTTGACCTTGTAATGAGTGCTTTGGCTCTGTCCCTGGTTCCCTGTGATAATTAGGAATTGCAGCACAACAGCAGGGATTGGTGCAGCCTGTTGTGGAGAACTCCTGCTCTGGAGCTGTGGAGTTACTCAAAAATACTTTGTTAATTAGAAATCTATATCTTTGTGATGCATTGTGCTCCTGGGTCCCCTCTGCCAGAGACACACTCATTAGTGCACTGACTCGTAACAAGCAGAAGTACACACATCGTAATTTGTGCTGTGGCTTCATTAAGAGGCATCATTTCTCTGGGCTCACGGGTGCACCCATCTCCTGGTGCTCCACAGTCCCCTGTCCCCTGCAGCTGGGTTAGATGTGCTGGAAGGGCTTGGGAAGGAATTGGAGTTCAATTATTCCTACAATTGGGAGCAGTGAGGAGTGCATTTGTAGGAGATGGATGTGTTACTGCAATGCTGATCCCTCTCTTTGATCAAGAGGTTTCTCCTGTTATGGGATCAAGGGGGTCTCAGCCACTAGTAGGATGCTTCTCTCTTCTTGGTCAGGGCTTGTGAAGGGGTGGGGACCTCCTCAGACACCCACAGTCAAATTTTTAGTGGGATAGCATCCTTTCTTCACTAAATGCCTGTTGGCATTCCCAGGGAGCAGTGGGGGTTGTAGACGCAAGCAGTGGGGACCAGTCCATCCCAGGACCCCCTGGTACCTCTGCTGAGGTCTCACCGGGGTGGTGAGAGAGCGCCCTGCACACTGGCACAGCTCGACCCAGCACCAAGCAAAGCCAAATAACTCTGATTAGTCTCCCCAGAAATGTGGTGGAATAACTACAAGGGAAAATTGCTTTTCTTTATTCCACAACTGCTGTACTGGTTACAGGTGATAATGGGAAGCAGAGCAGCCAGAGGGGGAGGATGGGGACAGATGATGGAGAGGATTGGAGCTGATTTTTTTTGGGTCGGTCGTGCTCTGGCCAGGCAGCCTGCTGCGTAGGCAGAGGGGGTGACTGGTGCTTTCCTTTTCCATGTTTCCATCTCACCCCAGGCATCGCATTCAGCGTGTTCAGGGAAAGAGCCAAATCAAGGGAGCAGCTCTCAGCGTTGGCTGCCCTGCTCCGCTGTGCTGCCTGGCACCGGAGCACCCAGTCCTGTGCCAAATGACCTTATTTTTTTGCATATTATAAATCCGTCTGTCTCGCTGTCTCCCTCCCCGCGCCTCCCTCTGAATCACATATATTTATATTAAACATTCAGGATGAAAAATCAGCGTTTTGCCTGGTCGGGCAGCCAATAGCAGGAGGATGAAACCCGCCTGCTAAAGTAATTTGTGCAGCTCTGGCTCTGCCTGGGGACACGATTACAGTCCGGCGTTTAACTAGCAAGAGTTGAATTAGATCCTGGAATCTCCCTGCTCCTCCTGCTGCCAAGCGCTTGCCTTCAGCATCACAAAGGCAAAGCTGGTAATCAAAGCTCCGTGCCTCTGTAATTGCTTTGGAGCAGGGGCTCGTGTGCTTCGTGGGGAGTGGGAGGAGGTGTTTCCCAGGGGGAAACAGCCTCCATGGCTTTGCTGTGTCTTTCCCATCCCTGGAGAGTCGTGGCCAGTGCATTGCCTTTAGTTGCTGCTCTGCAGAGGAGCGATGGTGAGGAGCCAGGGATGCACCAGGGAGGGGATGGAGCGGTGGTGCCTGCCCTGCCGGGCTGAGCAGTGGGCAGCAGCTGAAGGAATATTGATTATTCGTATCATAACTCCAAATCTAGCCCTGTTTTACATCAGTTAAAACCCTTTTTGCACACACATCCTGTTGATGAGTGTGAAGCATGGAGGACTTTCGGGTAGAGCAGCTCAGTCTGAGCACTGGAATTACATGGGGTTCATCTGGACTTAAATACATGAATTTTTTAACACTCCCTTTCATTGCACTCTGTTGTTGCTCTGCAGCAGGGGAGAAACACCCAAAAAGGAAGCCCATGCCTGCCCTGAGCCTGGTACAGAGCTTTTGGGGGGATTCCACACTGGGGTGAGCCAATGTGGTGCTTTCTTCACTTTCCAAACCCCTTTTATGTTTTAGAGCTCCCGGTGCTTGCTCATGCAAATCCTCCCCCCAGTGCTGGGACATGCAAAAAGCAAGGCTCTAAATTTTTTTTCTCAATTCACAGGGGTTTTTCAGGTGGCTTTACTTAGCTCCAGACAGCTCTCTTTTCTTTGCCACTCGTCCTTTTTGGTGGTGGCGGGGCCAGCCTGGATGCTGGGTTCAGACGTGATGCAGATGTGGGCAGCAGCTGGAAGCATTTCACACAGCACAGGGTGAGAGGAATGTCAGCCCTGGTATGAGATCTGCTCCATGGCCACACCAGGAATGTGCCGGATGAGGATTTTCAGGAAAAGGGGGCTATTTTCTGTTTCTCTTCGCAAGGAGCACTGCAGAGAGGCTGGTCAGCTTTCCCACAGCCCTGCGTGAGCTCATTCCTACGGCTGATGGAGAATCTTAATTATTTCCTAAGTATTTACTTACATAAAGGATGAACTATACACATAGTTGGTCTAAACAAGGACTTAAACAAGGGCAAGCTCTGGTAACCCCAGGATATAATTTATTTGGGTTTTTTTCCTAAATCCAAGTGGTGCCCTTCTTTGAGATGTACAAGCTGGCATGGAAACCAGCTCTGCCCACAGGTTGCCTGCTGCATGTGGGCACTGTGCACGCAGGGCACAGCTTCATGGGATTTTTCATATTTGGTTTGTGAACACTGATCATTTAAACACTACAGGCCAAATCCTGTAGTGATAACGCGAACACAACTTCTGTAGGTACCCAGCTAGGGTGGGGAGCTTTCGGTTATGGACTGTGGAGCAGAGACATACCTTTATCCAGCTGAGTTTTGTGGTGAAATGGAGATGCTGTTATCTCTCTGTTAACACCATCCTTCCTCCTGATGCAAGAAGGGGCATAGTTGATCTTTGCTGCCCAACCTGGGGCTCCAGAACGGGTCAGAGTTAGACCTGTCGCTTCCTCGCTGTGGTGGGATTTCACATTGTTCAATGGAATATCCCCATCATTCAGTGGAACATCACCATCATTCAATGGGGTGACACATCGTTCACTTCTTTTTTTGCAGTTTCTTGCAACTCTGCTGCTGTGATTTTTTCCCCACTGCATTTCCCCCGTCCTTTAGCAGCAGCTGCCTCATTTATGGGCTTTCTGGGCTGCGTCTCTCCTTCATTTCAGTCCAAAAGTCCCTTTATTGCTTTGTTGTACTGGATCTTGTTCAGCTAAATTCCGGTTTAAACAGAGTATTCTTTCATCTCCTCCTGACAAGCAGCAGTAGTCTGTGCTAAACCACATTCCTTCTTCGTTATGCATTAATCTAACATGTCAGTCTGCAGAAAAATGACATTGCTCCTAAGGCACTCGAGGAACAGTCTTGTTTATACTAATTTATTGTGTTTTACCACAATAGCCATTGGGTTCTTAAGATAACTGTGGTAGGAAAGGACAAGGTCAGCAAAGAGAAGGAATTGCAGTCTTTGGAGAAGGTGGCACGATCACACCGGGAACCACTGAGGACTTTGCATTTGGAAAATTCAGGTCTCTTCTCAGGGGCTTGCATGTGGATTTAGGACCTGGATATTAGGTATTTTTTTTTCTTCACTCTTTTAAAGTTTAAGCCTAATTTTCTATGTTGTTGTTTTCTT
The DNA here is from genome assembly GCF_001431845.1 of Calidris pugnax. Classification (NCBI taxonomy): domain Eukaryota; kingdom Metazoa; phylum Chordata; class Aves; order Charadriiformes; family Scolopacidae; genus Calidris; species Calidris pugnax. The sequence goes on along the minus strand of NW_015090977.1, from coordinate 3,290,953 downwards.
AACACACCTAAGGGACTGAACCAAGCCCCCACTCATGCATAATCTTGATATGTCATTGCCAGGGCAAAGGGTGAACTCCTGATTCCTCAGCAAATGGGACCTGTCAGCCTCACACATTTTGGCTTGTGGTTCACCACTTGGGCAATGTTGACTCTTCTCTGGCTCAAATAGTTTTGCAGCTCAAAAGCCATCGTTTTTCTCTTGGGACAGGTTAGGAAAGTTATCTTAAATGGCCTGTAATTCTCTGAGATGGAGGATATATTTAATCATAAAAGTGATCAACAGCAGCTGTCATTTTCTGTCGCTCTGTGAGGGTTGGTATGAATAGGGTGAAAGCAGCAAACAGGTATTTTTTCTCTGTTGCCATACGTTTCTGCAGGGAAATTACTGCCTGTGGCCCTGCCTCAATGGGAACCGTCCTGGGGGGGGGTGTGAAAGCCACTGCATAATAGGTGCTTCTCTATGTAATATGTGCAAATTACAGGGCTATGAATGATAAAGTAAGACAGAATATTGTGTGTGTTTTCTTTGATTTTCCTAACCTAAGCAGAGCTGAAAATGTAACAGCCCTTTCCTCTCACTTTCTGCATCCCTCCGGCAGCGCCTGGGTAGGAACCGAGCGTGAGTTCAGCCCTGCAAGACATTGTTTTGCAACAGCTGCTGACAAAGCAATGAGTCAGGGAGGACATTTGGTAGCCCAGGGAGGAAAATAAGCCCTCCTGGAGCTGGTTTAAAGGGCTGATATCTCCAGCCCCTGGTATCTGCAGGATTTGGTCCGGCAACCAGTGTGCCATATCCATCGTATGGCACCTCCATCAGCGTGGTGTAAATTACTGCTGCTGAGGGCAAAAATCCTGCTTGGTTCATCCTCCTTGTCCCCAGCACTCTCAGGTCCATGGTGCAGTTGGGACTGGGGATATTTGGGGTTTAAGCTTGGGTTTGTGCATCCACGGGATCTGTTGGGCTGGGAAAGTAGGTATTGTCAAAGCAGCTGTGCCAGAGGGGAGGATGGGGCCGTTTCTGCTGCTTTATGGAGGCAGGAACCGGCTTCACAAGGGGAAATGCAGAGAACTGGTTTTCTCCTGCTGTGTTTTCCCCACAGAAGGGAGCTGTGTGCCTGGGACGAGGCCACCTTGCTCCCTGTCTGCACTTAAAGCTAAATTGCCTTTTCTTCAGAGTGGGAAAGTGTGACAAGTTGCTTGCTAAATCGTTAGAAATCACCTTGAAAATACCCGGCTGAAAGTGCAAAGGAATAGTTTGGGACAGCTTTTGGAAGTCAGGAGGCTCCATCAGACTGTGGTAGTTTTTAACCCGTGTTCTCCATTTCGCTTGGCAGCCGGGTACAGAGGACTGTGGAAGCAAAAGTGTGTTTTGATTTAGTGATGAACTCGCAGAGGTTAAGCAGCCTCATTTTGTTGGTAGGAATGATCTTTTAACATCCCACTCCTAATTTCATCAGGGGCATAAAACATTTCTGCCCTGGAGGAATGCTGGGTGCTTATTTTTCATACTTGCTTGCAGTGCCTGCTTGCATTTATCTACAAAGCCCTTGTGAAACAAAAAAAAAAAGGGAGTTTTCATGGTGGGGGAAGCCCGGTGCATAAATAATATGCCCTTCCTTTTGAAAATAGAAAGAGAATGAATGTCTGTGGATGGAAATCCTCCACTGCTGCTGGGAGCTTGTGGGCGAGCGACAGGAGAAGTTGTAGCTCCTGCAACAAACAGTCTCTTCAGAGCATCCAACACAAATCCGTTGTTGGTGGGAGGAGGCTGGAGCAAGAATTATGCCGTCTCTCCTCTTCATTAAAATCCCATCTCTGTCTATGTGTGTGCGTGCACAGCAGGCGTGCTGGTGGCTGCTGCAGAAGAGCAGAGATTTTGTGAGCTGGAGACCCATGAGTGGGTGATCTGTCCATGTCAGTGGGACTTTATTTTTCCCTATGTTACCTGGTTGCCCCGGAGATCAAAAGGGATAGAGCAGCAAAGTGTTTCCCAGCATGTGGGGCTAATGGTACAAAACCCAGCCTGGGATATTGCCTGGTGCTGTGATTTTTGGGGTGTGTTGCAAATTGTTCTGCCTTTGCAGTGGGAAGCAGGCAATTTCCAGATTTCTGCTTCTCCCTTACATGCATGTGGAATGGAGAAAAGCAAAACTCTGGGTTTTGGTGGTTCTTCAGGCCATCTGGGGCTGGGAACTGAGGCCATCAGGCTTCATCAGTGGGTTGCTTGGCTTACAGGTAGTGTCCTGCATCTCACAGGAGGACGTGGGTGAGGGACAGAGGTGCTCCTGACCATGGTGGATCTTCTGAACCTTTGCTGGGTCAAATCACAGTGACCGAGGTCTGCAGTGTGGTCACTGAGGCTATAAATTCTTGTAACGACATCCACCTTGCGAGTTAAATACCTGCTGCAATGACTGCAATTCAGAGCTGGCTCAAAAAGATGGGGTGGGACAGGCTGTGTCCCCCCCGCAAGGAGAAGGCTGGCGATGGTTGTCCTTGTCCTTGACCCGGCGTGTTGTTGCGAAGCTCCTTGGCACCTCCGGCTGCCTGTGCGTTGGCTGCGGCTGTAGCACAGCGCTGTGTTTGTCTCTGAGATGATTGCAGTCTGGATGCAGGCAGAAAGCAATTCATTTCCCAGGGTGGGCACTAAATACCAACTGCTGTCTGCCTCCGCGTGGCAATTGTTAATAAGAGCTCTACTGGGGCGGAGAGGAGCTTTTCCCTGTGTTTATCCTGCAGCATTAGAGATATTGTGGTTATTTGCTATGGTTTTTTTCTCTTAATTGCCCTAAGAGCACAAGAGAGGCCGTCTCCAGGCTTATCGTACCCTACTTTTGTGATTGTCTGTACCAAGAGGGTTGGAAATTAGAATTTAATCTCTGCATATTGCTGTGGTTCAGCATTCAAATCCCAGCTTGGCCGAGGCAGACCAGACTTTCCTCTGGAAATACTAAATGACCACCGAAAGAGTCTAATGCCTGGTTGTCCCTCCTCACTGTGCCAGCTGTTGGCCGTGCAGGAGCGAGTCCCCGGGCAGCAGGTCCTGCAGATCTGCTTGATGCAAAGGGGTGTCTCTGCGTGAGTGCTGAGAACAGTGAGGGTTAACAACAGGGATATGAGTAACCCTACGGTCATAGAGGGATGGCTTAATGTGATGGGAAGACCTGGAGTGACACAGAAGAAGTCAGAAGGGAGCTAAGATTTTGGGAGAGAGAGTGGAAAACTAGGGGAGGATGAGCAAGACAAAAAAAAAACCCCAAACCTCTCCCTTGGCTGCTGTCAGAGATGTGCTGAGTGATTTTGCAGCTTGGGGCCATCTCTGGTGTGTCCCTGTGCTGCTGCAGTTGGTAGTGCCACCCACCACGAGCATCATCCTGCATCCTGCTTATCTCATTCTGTCTTTTCGCTTGTTCTTTCTTCTGTGGCTTTGGTCTCTGACTGATAAAGCCCTTTGCTCATCCTTATTAAGGAACTGTCCCAGTAATGAGAGTGAGAGCGGGCTGAGGGGTGGTGTTAACCCCTGGATCAAGCAGACGGAGCAAATCCCAGATATGCCCATGGGCAACACCAGCATGGTGCAGTGCTGAGGATGCCTGGCACTCAGGTATGGCCTCCAGCAGCTCCTGCAGGAGATACCCACCCTAGGATTGGTCTGGTACATGCAGCACTTGGCCAACATACATAAAAACCAGAGTATTTTCTCTAGTTTGGCAGAAATGTTTGGAAACTGTTGCAGCACTGGGGGGGGGGGATCTTCCAGCAGGTCCATGATGGGCTGTTTGATATGGCTCTTGGCCACGCACAGCACAGTGAATGAGCAGGTTTGCTGTGGTTCAGGGCATACATCCTGGTGGAACAAAAAACGGGGGGGGGGGAAAGAAACCTTTTGAGGTACCAGGAGACAGTAAGAAGTTTGGAGAAATAGTTGGGTGTGGGTGATTTTACAGCACGTAGCTCCGGAGTGCACTTTTCGTCACCTCTGTCCTTCTCACCTCTGTCTCCTTCATGGCCACAGGGCATTTCCTGCATCTGCCAATCTGTGATTCTTTGGACTTTTTCAAGTTCCTCAATAGATGACTTTGTAAGTCTTTTATAGCTGGGATTGAAACAACTGTGATTTGACCTGTCAGTTGTTCTGTTCTCGGTGCTCCTCCGCATGATGCTGCTTCCAGGCTCCTGCCTCTTGAATTTATTCCCTTTGGTACACGCATGACTGGAAGCACAGTGCCCTCTGTATTTTTGGTCTCTGCTGGTCTCTGTGGCTTCCAAACTGCCTGGTCGGGGACTTCTTTATTTGTGGAGAGTCCATTTTCCAAGATAGCTGGTCCAGAGCAAGCTTTTGGGGCTGGTTGTTTGCATACACCGAGGTAGCTGGCCAGAATGGTAGCTGGTATCCCAAGCATGAGCGAGAGGGGTGGGCAGGTTAAGCCTGGGGTTAAATACAGTGAAGTTACTTCCCCCCCAGAAAAGAGGGAGATGCTGGTGAGCGGCGCCAGCCTGGCTGTCGGGAGCCAGCTTATCCCCGGGAAACCATGACCCTTCCAGGACACCCCGCCGAGATGCAGCTATCTACAGCCGGGCGTGCATCGCAGCATCCCCCCTTGCTATGTAGAAAATCTGATGAATGTCTCCTCAAAAAAAATACTGTTTAACATGAAGACATCCCGTCTGGCGGGTCCGGCGTTTTGTGACCAGGCAAAAACCTTAGTGGAAGGTTTGGTCCTTCTTGTGGGAACGGCGTGTGATGTTTTCAGGGAGGGGATGAACAGGCCAGTAACCATCCACCGCAGGTCAGCAGAGCAGGCTAAGCCGGGTGGGAAGAGAGGAAGGATTTCATCCAGTTGGAGAAAGATATGTCTGCTAAGTGAGAGAGGAATATATATGAAAAAAAAAAAGCTAAGTCATTTTAAAGTCAATAATGTACAGCACTAAGCGGCTTTTGCTTTAAATAATGCTCTTTTAAGGCTAGTGGGACATAAATACCAGGGCGTTAGGTTGTCCCTGGTGTGCACTTTATCCCTGAATCAGCATGTGTGTGGCAGAGAGGGAGGGATGAACCTGAGGGTGCAGGGAGGATGCTCTGAGCCGGCTCCTGGCTTCCCCCGGCTAAGCAGCTGAATGATTGTGCTGTTGTTACAGCAAACCTTCAGCCTCAGCCAGGAGCAGGCTGGGAACAAACAGAAGGAGTTGCTTTTTCACCCACTTCTCCCTGTCAAATGATGCTGAAGGGCCCAAAAGCACACAGCATTCAGAAAGCAATTAAGGACAGTTTCATCGGTGGCCATTAAACACCATCACTTAGGTTCAACCTCTGGCTCAAGAAGTCTCCAAAGCATGGGAAGCTGGGAGGGTTTGCCCTAGATCCTTTACCTAAGCATTAACTAACATCGAGACACGGGGTCTGGACTTGGTAGACCTTGATGCGACCCAGAATTGTTCTTTTGCATTGATGTTGATGTTGGAGGAGAAGCCACTGCCCCAGTATTCCCACCCCATCCCCGGAGTCGCACATTCACTACCTGAGCCTGTCCCTGCCCAGACCAGGGTCCCTTCGCAGTGGGTGACCCCCAGGAGCCCATGGGGGGTCCCTTCCTACTCTGCACACACACACACTCAGACGTGCTCTCTCCTTCTTCAGGCTCAACCCAGGTTTCCCTCAGCAGAGTCTCAGGTCTCAGGTTTTATAAAAATAAAAGATTTAATTGAAAGGTGCAGCAGCAGGGTCAGCCCGGGCTGGGTGCCTCCAGAGAGGGATGTTGAATAAAGAAATCCCTGGGCAATTATACTGCTGCAACCTGTACATGCACCCTCACGTGCTCTCACGTGTCTTTTAGTCCAACTGTGATTTGTGGTCTGGGGTCTTCTAACACCTTCTTGCTTTCTGTCTGCGTTCAGGCCAGCCATTGACTGCTCTTATCTTGTTGATTTGCCATCCCTGCTGATGGTTGTCACCTCCATATCTTCTGGTTTACACTCCTTGTGCACCTGCGCTCCGTGGCAGGACACGGGGAACTGAAAAGTCCCAGACTCAGTGGAAAATACTACCAAAACATCAGTGTGTTATCAACAGTTTCCTCATATTAAAAGGCTAAACACGGCACTGTACCAGATGCTTGGAAAATTACTAAGCAAATTAACTCCATTGTGGCCTAAAGGCTTCAGCAAATCTAGCTACTCATGCCAAGTAAAGCTGGGCAACAAGCATAAATCACACTGTATTATAAGCCTAAGTAATTTATTCTAATTAAAACTCACTTATTTAAGCTAAACAAGTAATATCTCTCAAGAGTGGAGGTGAGATTTTTCCAGGCTCTGCAGCATCCAGCCATTCATGTGCAACTGCCAGGGCTCGCTCCAGGCTGTAATTCACCAAATGCCTCCCTGCCCGTCTGTCTTCATAGAAAAAAATCACAGGGAATAAAGTGGGAACTCGTCAGAGCAGCTCAATGTGGTGACGATGCTGAACTCATCATTTCTTGGCTTGGGCTTGCATCGCTTCCTCTGCTTGGGTCAGGAACCCTTCTCCCTTTCAAGGGAGAGCCCAAATCCAACCAGTGCTTGGTCCTGAGCCTGCCCTTCCATCGCTGGGATTTTTCTGCCCCCTTCATCTCTCTCCAGTGGGGCAGACCGATTTCTGCCTGCTCGTGTGCTTTGGAGAGCCCTCCACACTGCAAAGTGCAGTTCTCAGAGGAAATCTGTGCGGAGTCTGACCTGAGACAGGGTCTGGCCTGGGAGAAAAAGCCACCGAGATGCCTTGCAGAGAGGAGAAGCTCTCCAATGCCGACTGAGCCTGGGGTGTCCCCCTGCCAGTGTCCCTTGACGTGTCAGCACACGTCAATCTGCACCAGATGACAGGGTGACCTGTCTTTCCCAGGGGAAGCCGAGAGGAAAGTGCTGCGATGTTTTGTTTGTTGAATTTAAAGAGTCAGAGACACTGGAATGACCTTTGGCGTGATGAGAGTAAGACTAAATGGCGAGCAAAATTAAATGCTTGTTGTGGGGGGAAAGGTGAAGCACTGTAAATCCCGGGGAGCAAATATTTATCAGGGTAGTGATTAAGAAAGAATTCTGCAATGCGCTGTTCGTGGCTGTTAAAGAAGCTGCCATCCTGTTTGCTTGTTGTTGATATTTAGGGGAAATCTGATTTCTCCTGTGCCTGTTGGAGTAAGAGATGTCGGGTCTGCTCCCCAGAGCTCCCCGTTTGCTGGGAAACGTGGGCATTTTGCACACCCCGAAATGCAACAAACAGGGAGGGTAAGCAGGAGGTGAAATTGCCCGTTTTGTTCTTCGTTATCTGGCCACCAGATCGGCAAGTTTGGGATGGCAATGAGTTGTTTTTGCTGAATATTGCAGCGGCATCTGGAAGGTGGGACGGTTGCTGGGCACTGCCCGAAGCTTTCCCAGCCGTGGGGCCCGGTTTGTGCAACGGAGATCAAAGTCCTGGTTAAATTTCCCAGATGCTCAGCGAGTTGAAATCATCTGGCTGAAATCAGATGATCCATCAGGGCTGTTTATTGCAGGCCGGTGGGTTACAAATGGGCTGGCAGAGCTCCAGAGAGCACCTCACTGCCCAGGAGGGGTTTGATGGGACAAGGCACAGCCAACCATACCCGTGTGTGTGTGCAAGGGATGCTGTGCCCCTTTGCACACCAGATCAGTGCATTCAAACCCTTGGAACAGGCTTCCTAGAGAGGTGGTTGAGGGCCCAAGCTTGTCAGTGTTTAAGAGGCGTGTGGACAATACCCTTAATACCATGCTTTAACTTTGATTTTGGCTGGGATGCAGGGTTACGTGTCCCACACCAGCTGTAAAGCATCACTGGGGGTGGTCAGAGTCATGCCCTGCAGTGGGGCTCAATGCCCTTGGGTTGGTATCTCCTGGTTTTGGTTGCTTTGCTGGGCAGCATTAAGGGTCTCTCATGTACAGCGTTACAGAGCGCAGGAAATGCAAACGTGTGGTTGTTATCGCTGCGACTGTTCAGCAGATTCAAATGAGACACGTTGCAAATCAGGCTTCCCAGTTACGATCCAGGTTTCTGTCCTGTGGTGGTTCTGGTCTCTATTCCTGGGACACATCCAACCTACCAAACCTTTTGGTGCATAACCAGCTGCTTCCCTGGCTTCACCCACATCATCCAGCATCAGTGTGTCCTAGTGTGGTCGGTGTCCCCTCCTCTGTGCAGCTGAAGAGTCATTCCTGACGAGCTGGGATGGATGGCATCTCATGGCTCTGGCTTTGCTGGTGGAGAGGTTACCCCTCACAGCTGTGAAATCGTGGGGAGGCTGTGGCTCCATCCCAGCACACCTTGCTCCATCAGAAGGAGTTGGCTTTAGCAAAGACCTACTTTTTAAGCTGTGGGAGCTAAACTGTAAATAATGGATGCATATTGAAATGCCACCCGGGTAAGTGCTCCAGGGCAAGCTGTCGCGTTGGAAGGGGCTTAAGGTTTTCCATTGACTCACTCTGTAAAATGAGCCTTTACCCTGCTCGTTGCCCTCCGCAAGTCTTCTGGGTTGCTCCAGAATTTAAAACAATTAAACTGTGGTGTCCCTTTTGTTTTTTTTTTTTCCCCACTGATGGATATTGACCCTGACAAATGCTCAAATTGCCTTTGCTGTTCCCTCATTGAGCAAATGAACTGATGGCCAGAAGTACTCAAAATTATCCTAAAATAGAAAAAGAAGCCTGGCAGAGAGGCTGGGATGAGGAAACTTAGAGTAACAGGACATCCCTTCCTGCCTCCGTGCTTTCCTGAGCTTGCTCACACTCTTGCTGCAGCATTAAAAACTTCAGGTAGTCACAGGCACTACCTGTGATTTCAAACCTCCTTTTCAAGCCCTTCTCCTCCTCCTCCTTCCTCTCCCCTCCTCCAATGGACGAAGGAATAACCCAGTAGTTTTCCTCCCCTTGGAGGGAACATCCATCCCGCCTCCTTGCACTTAGTGTTTGTGGTCCCGTAAATAGGTTTTCTAGTCCTGTGCCTGATTAAAAAAGGCCTTTGACTGTGAAAAGTGTGATTTTTTTAATTTATTTTTTTTAATAATTACTCCTCCACTTCCTCTGCTTCTTGGGGGGAGTGGAAATTAGTTTTGCTTTTGACACATGGCAGCGATTATTTAAATCTATCCCCACAACTTGGGCTGCGGAGCGGAGAATCAACGAGTAGAAATTGTTATTAAAGGAGGGAATCGGCTGGTGGGATAATGAATCCCCGCACACGCGCGCTTCCTCCCCGCCTTGGAAGTCCTCCAAACACCCTGTGATTATTTGTCTTGTCTAAAGCAGCCACTGCCTTAGTCCCTTTTTTAGCTGGTGGGGGCAAATCTCTCCCTCGCCCGGAGCCCAGTGGCTGCTCCCACCGTGCTGGTCTCCTGCCACCTCGCAAGAAAGACATCGTCCCCCCGAGCAGTGATGCCCATCTAATTACCAGCCAGCCCCAGCAAAGCTGTCACCCCCAGCTATATTTCCCAATTAAGAGAACCAAGCTTTATGATGAAGCTTTGATAGAGGCTTTTTAATTTATTTTTTTTCCAAGCCCTTTCACATCGTGCGTCGTTAGCGGCGGTTAAATGAAGGTGTTTAGTGAGCTCATCCATCACTTTGACCTGGGGCTCTGACTTGCTCTTAGGGTGAGTTTCCACCTCTCGCGCCTGCTGCTGCTCTCTCTGAATGAAAATAAGGCTTTAAAATAGTGGTGCAAAGGAGGATGGTGATTAGAGCCCTGAAAGCACAGCTGCTCCTTGCTGCCGTGGGGAGGTGAAGGGCTGGACTGAGGTTTTCAGCGTGAAGGTTTTGGATGGTGGCATCAAGTGTTTTGAAGGAGCACCAAGGTGTATTTTGGCTGGATCTGGCTTTTCTTTCTCTCTCGTGCGTTGCTGTGGGGCTGGCAGGAGTGGGAGAGCCCAGGTGGGGAGGGTTAGACTGGGGAGGGCTGTGAACTGGGCATGAGGAGATGAGGGCAGTTGGGTGCAGGTCGTGGCAGGGCTGTGATGAGGAGTGTGAGCACACCAGCAGCCAGCACGGCTGGACCTTTCCTGGCTGTAGATGAGGTGGTGGATGCCCCATCCCTGGAAACATTCAAGGCCAAGATGGATGGGGCTCTGAGCAAGCTGATCTAGTTGAAGATGTCCTGCCTATTGTGGGGGACTTGGACTGGACGGCCTTTAAATGTCCCCTTCCAACCCAGATTATTCTATGACTAGTTGTGGTGTAGTCCCTTGGCTCATGGGCGATGGGGTGGAGAAAAAAGCTCCCCTCGGCCACTGACCGAGCATTTCAGAAGGATCTTTTGCATCTCAAAAGAGGCTGTTTGGCACCTCCAAGAAAAGGGGTGTAGACCTTGCCCGTGTTCAGTTCTCAGCTTTGGCTTTGGCATATCTCGCCAATGCATGGCAGCCTGTGTTTTGACACATCCCAGTCCCTAAGGAATGGGACATTCAGCCCCAAGAGTGATTTCTTTTGTCTGGCAGCTTGTAGCCCGGGGTGGCAATATGTTCCTCCAGGTGTTTCATCCTCCCCTTGTCCAGGGTTAACACCGGACTGGGGAGTTGGGGTGTACTTTTGGGAGGAAGCCATCCTCATACGCTCCCTCCTTGTGTGCTCACTCTCTCGTGAAGGTCACTTCTCACCTTCCCGTGTTCCTTGGCAGCATCTTGGCTAAGAGAAGTGCCCATCTGGAGTGAGGCCTCTCCTGTGCTCCCTGGTTTAATCAACTATTGGGTCATGCTGGCCTCTGTGTGCTAAAACGTGGCTCCTCATCCTAAAGATGATGAGTTGGAGACTTGGAAAAAAACCCTGTATGTGTGTGTTCACGTAATATGGACAAATTACTTAACTTGGGAAGATCTGTTGTTGTGCTGATCTCTCCAGCACCGTTCATTCCCCTCCAACAGCCAGCTCGGAGCACAGCAGCACAAAACCTCTTCGCTGATGGGTACAAAAAAGAGAAAAAAGGGCAAAACTGTTTGCATTCAGAAAGCTGAATGGGAGAAGGTGATTGGTTTGTAGTGTGATTGATACAGCTGATAACAGGGCCTGTCTGGTATCAGAAAAGCGAGTAGGTTACACAGGGACAATTCAGGGAAGGTTTTTGTGGTTTTCCTGCTTTTCTGGAAGAATTTGCAGTGCCAATTCAAGGAAGGTTTTTGTGGTTTTCCTGCTTTTCTGGAAGAATTTGCAGTGCCACAGGGACTGGGGGAACTGGGCAGCACTGATGGTTGGCTGTGAAGAGCAGCATAAGAAATTACATTTCTGTTACGCCCAGCTTCACTTCTGATATTAGCTCGGTTTTCATCTTTTTAGGGAAGATGATTGCTGAAATCCCCAGCATTAGTGGGGAAATAATCTGCCAAAAGCAACGAAGCGCTGGAGGAAGAGTGGGTGTTCTTTGGGCGGTTAAAGACACTCGTTGTTGCCTGTTTCCTTTTGTTTGGCTTTGCAGCCCCAGAAATGGTAGTGGCTGCTTTCTGCTGACCCCGGGCTCATGGGAAGGGTCGGATAAAATGAAATAACAGGTAGCAAAGCTGCACAAGAAACAATGTCCAGCAGGAAAAGGAGCCTATGGTTCAACCCCCTGCTCCAGCGAGCAACTTTCTGCTGTTCTTACAAAGAGAGGAGGACAGGGATATTATTAAACCTTCTCATTGGAACAGAATATGAAAAAGCTACAAAAAACCATCCCTTTTTCTTTTGAAGACACGAGCGGGGAATTAGTAGTGGATCAGGTTGTATCCTGTTATTCCTCAGCTGATGAAAGCTGAGGTTACAATGGCTGCTCTGTTCTGCTGGGCTGAGTGGGACCCATTATTTTCTGTGCGGGTTAATGTGAAGCAGATTGAACCCCCCGGTGCAGGGAGGGCTCGGGGAAGCAGTCACACACCGGTCAAGTCTCATTAATTTAACACTGCCTAATCCCCGGGGTCCCATCCCTCCCTGAGGATGGCATGCCCCTGCAGGGAAGCGGGACGGTGACAGTACCGGGGCTTTCTTGGCCAACGTGACACCCGTTTATTGAAAGCCACCCAGAACAGGAATTTTTTGGATTGATAGATACGCAGATTACAATTAAAAACTGATAGTGAGGCCAGACAACAGGTGAAAAGCCTTCAGCTTGGCTCAGATGACACCAGCCCCATAGCTGTGGGACGGCTGCAGGCTTGTCTGTCCTCTGCCATGGGTGGAGGGTACATGTCCCCCAAAAAAACCAGCTGTTGGAAATGTGTCCGTGATCAGGCTGAAGCAGAAGCAGGTGGTTTCCCTTTGATCCACCTACGAGAGCATCATGACCTGTGCCGTGATTCAAAGCCTCTCTTTGGACACAGGAGATGTCGGGATGGTGGTGGGAAGAGCAGGGCTTTGGCTTGAAATGGAAGATGTGCCAAGGATTGGGGGGGGGCAAGGGGAAAATCGGGGGGAGAGGGGGTGATATGAGCTCCTGGCCCTGGAGAAAAACCTCTTCCCAAACAGCACGAGGGACAAGCAGGGACCCTGGGAGCCAGGCTGGCGGCTGCATCTCGTGCTCTGGCTCTCATCAGAGCAGCACAGGCAATAGGGGACCTCTGCCTGCCTAAACTCTTCCAAATGTGATCTGTGCTCCAATAAAATAAACAGTTTAGGGAAAGCGAAGCCCCAGGCACACACTTTGGCAGCTGATCACTCCCTAATTGCAGGAAGAGCAGTTGGGAGAGGGTTTTTTTTTTATTTCTTTGGGCTGGTTTCTGATGAGAACACTGGGCTGGAGGATCAGAGTTGAAGCTTCTTTCCCTTCACCCTCCCCCAAACAAAAATGCTGTTTTCTTCCCCTTTGTATTAATGGAATTTAACTTATTTCAAGGAACAGGAAACACAAACAGCCTCTAGAAAGTGTGAACCTCAAGCCTTCAGTGAAAGCCTGTTTGGTTTGATACATGCAATTCCCTGCAAACTTATCCTGTTGGTTTTTTGTTGGTTTTTTTTTCTGTTGTTGTTTGATGGCAGCAGGGGCAGGCTGGGGGGCTGTGGCAGGATTTTGGTGGGCACAAGTAAAGCAGAGCTGATGCCTCTCACAGCACCCTGTCTGACTGTGTGTGTTTCCCCAACCCCAAAGCTCCCCCAGCCCCAGTTGCCTCCTGATGAAAAGAAAGGCACGGAGATAATTAACAACAGCCCCTTTCATCTGGGAATAGACAATATGTGTCAAAACAAATTTCTTTTTCTCTAAAAGACAGAGAGGGAGCAGCCATGCTCTCCCACCCATCTTGGGGGTCCCATCCAGCCTCCTTGCTGGGTCATTCCTTGCAACAACAAGACAAAGTGGTAATGAAACCAAAGGGGGAGGCTGAAATGAAGGTTTTTCAAGCAATCAGCCATCCCAGTGTTGCAGATCGGGCTGGAGCCCCTTCCCATGCTCCATCTGTCCCCATGGGTCTCCCATCCCTCACCATTGCAGTTCCTTCCTCTTGCCTCCCATCTCTCAGCCTCCCCAGCCCTTTCCTTTTTCCTCCTCTTCCTTCTCAGCTCACCGGTTTGGAACTTGTTTTAAACGTATTGGCAGAAAATCATAGGTTTTTATGAGCAATTTACTAGTGATTTCTCTTTCTATGGCCTCTTTCCTTTGGACGCTCAGCACTAACCCAATTCAAAGGTCCTTTTCCCAGTCAAACCAGAGCACATCAGGTTCCTTTCTGTCTAGTGGGGAGTTACTCAAGTAAATATAATAGTTACTGGGGCATTTTTAATATACTCAATCATAAAAGTCCCTTTCCAAGAGTCTTTTCAGCCTTTCCCCCTCCCCCCCATGTTAGAATTTAAAGAAAATGGTTTTTATTGTATTGCGAACTATTGTTTGGTTTAATGCAAACGTGCACAATTTCTTATTCTGGTCCAGTTCTCTTCCAGGAGGTCATTTACAGAAGCAACAAGCCCAACATGTTGTTTTCTTTTAAATTCTTGATTGTTTTTCTGTTGGCACTTGTGCAAATTGCCTTTTCTGCAAATGCATGTTATTAATGGGGCGAGAGCTGCCGTTTCTTATTATGCGGGAGTAGAGTTTGTTGGAAGTATTCCAGGACAGTTTCTCTATAGGAAAATTCAGGTTTCTTGAGAGCAAAATATATCATAGGGAGGAGTATATAAATACATTTCGTTCTGGGGAGAATGGGGATAGAAAAATAGAGTACTCCAACAGCAGGATATTTACATTTTTTTGCCATAAGTTAAATAGAGTTATAATTATAGCAAAGCATTTTGATGGATCCCAAATGCTTATTTTTAGCATTTTGTTTAGCAGGAAATTAAAAACAAGTTGGGAAAAATCCCTGTTCTTGTAACACGTACGTGGTGGTTCTCATACAGAGCAGAAGACCATCGCTTCACTAGGTGTTTGAATCCACGGCTCTGGACCATGACAAGGAGCTGGCCGTGTGGCATGCAAATGAAAGCAGTTCTTCTGCTTAATTATCCCTACTGGAGATATTTGTCAAGTTGCTTCTTCAGATAACAGTGCTTCATTTTCCAAGAAGCTTGTTGCTTTTAAAGGTTTAATTGGGTGCTTTTACTAAATACCACAGAGATGCCGTGAAATTATGACACAGCAGTAATCTCGCAGCTGTAGACTGTTGAAAGCTGCAAGGGAAGAGCAGTTTGCTGATGGAGCTTGGCCAGGGGAAGCAATAGGTGCTGTTTTGGTCCATCCCAAATTTTTTGTCTTATTTAACCTTAACCACTGGACCTTCCCTAGGGGTTGCCATCATAGAGCCCCATCAGTGGCTATAAGTCACCAAATATCCACCAAATGCAGCTGCTTCTCCAGCAGCCTGGACCCAGATGGACTTCCTTGAGTTCCTGGGTAATGGATCTGTGACTTCCACTTGGCCCGTGTTAGTGGGTCAAATGGATGTGGTTTGGATTGGAAAACAAAACCACTGCACATTTCTTTTCCCCTTTTACATTCATTTCCGTAACTTGTTCAATGTGTCTGGTTCCTTTTTGTATTATAGTATTTTTCTTCTCAGCTTCCAAAATCAAAGCAGACTTCACACTTCCCACAGCCCGTGTGCCCATGAAGGACAGGGCAGAGGCCAGTCCTTGCCTCCAGTTTTGGCCAAGCTGCCTGACCTTCCTTCCCCTTGGGTTCCCATCTCCTCTGTGCTAGCACAAGACTGAGGCACATCAGCTTTAGAAAGGGACTAAATATCTCATTGCCAAAATGCTTAATGCAAGGAAAAATGATGTCCGTTATTTTCCTTCCTCAGAAAGATGCTCTAGGGTGGAATTAGAGGTATTTTGGGAGATGTTAAAGTAAATTAATCCACCCAACCCCAAACAGAGACTATTTCTGCTGTTCTTTTCTTCTGCGTTTTGTTTCTCCCCAAAGAGATGCTGCACCCAAAATACTAGATTCCTTTCTCCACACACATTATTTTGAATATTTGGATGCTCAGGTGCATTTAGAGCTGGATCTGGATCTTCAGAGTCTGAGCACAGCTGTCCAAAGCTACGTCAGCTCTCAGGTAATTCAGCCCGTGTGACATACCCTGCAGAAGAGCCGAGGACTGTGCTGTGAGTAGGACATCCGATGGCACGGTGACATCTCATCCCTTCACCACACCAGGGGTGAGACAGCGTCTCTCTCATCCCCTGCAAGGTGGGAACCCAGCCCAAAGTGCAGTTTGTGGGCTGTGTCCCTCCTGACCTGGGTTTGGGGTGATGTGCTGGTGTTTAGGCACCAAGGGCTGGGTGACACTGCTCTCTAGTGGATGGCTCTTCATCAGATGGGTTGGGATGAAGGAGCTGAAGCTGGTGGAAAGGGTCAGCATTCATCCAGGGATAAAAATGACTTTTTCCTGTTATTTGTGTCAGAAGCTTTTTGAATTTAGTATGTGTCTGTGGAGACATTGCACAGGCATGGAGTGATTTAGTAAAGAAATATAAACCAAAGGTGATTGACTTTATCTCACCATGATGGGAAGGATTTATTGATCAAGAACTTTCTGATGCCGGTGGTCCTTCCACCACCACACCGTGGCCAAAGCTGCAAGACCCGTGTCAGGTCTCCTGGTGCGGGGGATGCTCTTGGGTGCACAGAACTTGCTCTTCCCATCAGATATCCCATGCACTTACCAAACCTTGTGCCTGGAACAGGGGAGGAACAGGCCTGTGTAGCTTGGTGAGGAGCCAAAGAAAATTCAGTGGGCTTT
Organism: Calidris pugnax; assembly: GCF_001431845.1. NCBI lineage: Eukaryota > Metazoa > Chordata > Aves > Charadriiformes > Scolopacidae > Calidris > Calidris pugnax. The sequence goes on along the minus strand of NW_015090977.1, from coordinate 3,274,776 downwards.
GGAAAGGAAAGATGTGTAAACAAAGAGCTATTCCTGGAGCAGCCCGTGCACTTGGGCACGCAGAGGGGGGATTGCTGCAAGCATCACACAGGCAGCGACCGGCAGCATGCAGCGCTGGGAGTCCTGCTGCAAGAGGAAAATGCAGAGGGAAAATTTAGGATTCCCTCCAGGTGTGCTCTGAACAAGACATTTAAAAAGTGCTGTGCTGGATCTGAGAAATAGCCCTGTCTTTGGTCTTGCAATGGCAATAGGAGATCCTGTTTTAGGGGTGTTGGGTGATGGGATTCCAACAAAGCATTCCCAGCAGCCACAATTATTTTATAACTCACAGAATCACAGAATGGTTTAGGTTGGAAAGGACCTTAAAGATCATCTAGTTCCACCCACTCGCCATGGGCAGAGACACCTCCCACTAGACCAGGTTCCTTAAATGACCATGATAAAATTAATTTTGATGTCAGATTCAGGGCCAAAATTAGGAGCAAAGCTAATGATGATAAGCTCCAGGCTGAGCTTCCTATCCTCCCCCCCCATATATCAGCTGGCTCTCACTGGAGGAGTGGGCTGGGATTTCTGATAGCAGGGGAAGGACGTTAACAACGGGGATGGCTGGACTTTATGACGTGAAAACTGCAAACCTTTGCAAAACTGGGAAGGCTCTTGGAACAAGAAGAAATAACTAATCTGCAGTGGTACTCTTCCTCTTAACAGTAAAGATTTTGGAATTTCTTATGTGTTTACTGGTAAGCTCTAAAGGGCCTTTAAAGTTATATATTTTTGTATTTATATATTTTTAAATCCTCTTTACCCTGAATCTCTCTTAAGAAGAGGAGTGAAATCTTTCTGAGTGATTCGTTTGTAAAAGCAGTGAAAAACAGAGACCTTAAACTACGCTGTTAATAATCCCCTAAACCTTTCTGTGGCAATAAGCAACGAGCTAAACCAGCTAATGACTAATCACAGCAGCACACACACGTGCTGGAGGGTTGACAAATAAAGCTTCAGGATGAAGTAAAAGGTAGGCACAGGCCAATGCAGGAATTGAGTGTCTCTGAATTCTGGAGAATTTGGCAACTCCAGTTCTGAGCTGGGTAATGCCTGCATTATTTTGGGATTCCATCTTTCATGTTTTGATAGGTTGGGTTTTTCCCTAACCGAAAGAAAAAAAACCAAAACCTAAAGTATTCAATAAGGCAGTGCCACAAACCTGTTAGAAGGTTATTTTTTTTTAACTTGGGAAACACCATTCTTTCCTTGCCGCTGGCATAAGTAGAAGCATTTTTGCTCTGGGACTATAATGCCTCTCCCTAGTTTGAATAAAGAGCAGCTGCAAAGCACACATACACAGGCACTTGTGTGTGTATTTTTGTACCCCCCAGCCTCCTGGCACAGCCCTGGGACCAGGCACAGCCTCTGGGGGTCCCACGGCCGTGGCTGTTCAGCAACAGGCCCTTTCAGGGGATGGAACCACCAGCCCTTGTCCAGGCTCCTGGCAATGAAGCGAAAGGGCCCTGTTTTGGTGAATTACAGAAGTTCTACAATTATGCTCCAGGACATAAACGCAGCCAATTTTTTCCTTCTTCCCCTTTTTTTTTTTTTAAATCCTAACATGACTTTTGATGTTATCAGCCATGTCCGCTTTCGACCTCCCACAAAGCCCTTGATCTCAGTGACATCCCGTGGCTGGAGCCAGGAGGTTAATTTGAGCTCTGTGTACACACTCCTTCCTTTTATCCGCTGAGAGTTTAGTCTTTCAGCAGCAGTGGGTGTCCCTTGGTTCATGCATTAAGAGAGACAAAGAAAGAGCAGTCTATTCTCATCTTCCCTGTTTTTTTTCATCATTACTATATATATACATTTGCTATATAATTATATACACCTCAGTCACATTCCTCATTTAAGCTAAATAATTATCTTCTCTTGGCTCTGTTCCTCCTTTGAGGCTGGGGGAGCTTAACACTTTTGTCAACATTATTACTAACAGAATGCACACATTTATTTGTATTCCTTCCCTCCATTTCCAAAATATTCCAGTGTTTGACTGTCATCATTTGAAGTAGGAGTAGGGACTTTGAAAAAGGTATTTAATACTTATCTTTGATACCACCCCTATTTCAGGATAAGTCTTTAATCTCAAGACTTTGCTTTTTTATGATGACCCATTGTGTTCAATAATTTTTTGTTGCTATTTTCATAAATAGTTTTCTCACAAGCAATACTATAGGAATGTCATACTGTAGTTCTTCACTCTATGGGAATGCCTTTTCTTCATTCTCCTTCAGCTATTCCTTTGTCCTCCAAGGAAGGAGGGGCTCAATAGCCCAATTATACTTTATTATGTGACACGTCGGCGTCTCATGTCCCGATTTGTGCAGTACTTTAGAGAAATGTCATGAATTTAAACCAAGAGAAAATCCCTTTCTTTTCATTCTCTTTGATCTAAACATCGATATTCTTGTTCATGGGAACATTTTCTGATCTGATCCAATGCTACATGCAAAATAGCTTTTGGTTCAGCATGAGTTTAGAGAAATTAGCATCTTGCCAAAGCATTATTTAGTGCATGGTTGTATATCCAATGCTATCATTATATTGGTCAAAACCTCATATACTTTTTCCAGCTGGGAGAAAAATCTGTGTCTTCCCCTATGGACTATCCTCATAAAATGAGAGGCTGAAACCAAGTGGGTGTAACTGATCCTCCACTAAAGCTCGTAGGGATTTGTTTAATGGTAAGATCTTCCTACAGAGATTTGGGGCCATTCTGTGGCAAACTTTATGGCAGGGATAAAAGTTTTTACAGCTGTTTGTTAACATAATATCCTCCTCATTTCCATGAGATGGTTCAGAATATCCACAGAACTATTTTTATTAAATCCTGTTTGGGATTTGTTTGTTTGTTTCCCGAGGGACAGATTGAGTGTAGGCTGCTGCAGAAGAGCAGAACCATCCCCCAGCGCAGACCCAGGGCTGCTCCGACCCACTGATTCAGATTTCCTCTGCCTTTGATACAGACTGCACATCGTCAGGGTGAAAAAGGCTATTTGTACAGGATAATCAATCCGTTTCAGTAGGTATCAGCTAAATCCCTTGCAAGAGGAAAAGGATAGAGCCCTAGGGAGGAATTCTCTTTTGCTTGCTGGCACAAAGTGTGTGCACGCTCCAAGGGAAAAAACAAATGTGAAGCAATATTGAAAGCAGCTCAAAACAAAACAAAAAAAAAAGAGCTGCCCTGAAGTTATCCCCATTCTCTCTTTGTTATCTTCTTGGTTTTGCTAAATTAAAGCCACACTAGAAGTCCCACAAGAAGTTAGGCGAAGGCAGGCAGGCAGCATCGCTGTGTGCAGGGGATATCCATGCTGGATAAAACAAAGATCAAGACCCAAATGTTTATTTTCACCATGCTTTTAGATGGGTATCACTTATTTGCAGGGATACTATGCACTTTATTTGATAGCGAGTAACCAGCTTTAGTACTCCCGGACAGAAAAACGAGTAATTTAGGTTTGGGGTTTGTTTTTTTTTTAGTTTAGGTGGGAAGACATTGTTCCTGAAGCATCGCCCTGACCCCAGCCTCGCTACATCTCTCTTGTTGGGGCTGCTTCCAAAACGTGATCTGGTGGTACATATGGGAGAGAAGTAGCTGCCAACATATGAACATCAATTTTATTTTATTTTTTTAATAATAAATATCCTATTTCATTAGTTTCTTTCCCAGTATTGCTAAAAAAATTACCAGTAGAGAGAACAACATCACATTAACAGCTGTCTTTCTGCCCACATACTAACCTGTATCCTTGTGAAGGGATAAGTATAGATCTTGCTAAATTACTGTGGAGGGGGGGGTGTGAGGTTCCAGCTCACCCAGCAAACCACAAGCTGCCGCTAATGGAAGTGCCACCGCAGCAGTGAAATGGGTCCCCAAAGCACAGGAGAGTTTAGTGAGATCCAGATGTGTTCAGCACCAGGATATTATTCACCTGCTCACTGGAGCTTGACACCGATCGTTTAATAATAGTCTTTGCACTGTATGATCTGTCTTGCTGTTAAAAACAAACCCCAAACAAACCAACCAACCCTCTTATATTAAACAAGGGAAAACATCAGCAGTTTTGTATCTTTTCTTAAAATCCCTCTTGTTCTCCTGCTACTGAGGTGTGCTCGAGGACTGATCCCCCACCTAGGTAAGTTATTTCTGCCAGAGCTTCCAGAGCTGATTGCTTCTAGACATTTTGAGCTATTTTCTTATGTTAAATAAGCTCTAAGACCAACCTGACAATGTTAAAGCAAGGGCTCAACTCTTGGGGTGAATGACGCTCAGATTCACACTGGCAGGTTTTGATTTAAAACTCATTCCTGTGGAAGAGCAGCTCAGGATCTTACCAAAGACGAAGGGGATTTGCATCAGTTCACTCACGTAACTTTTCTGTGGCTGGTTTTAGGCTGGGTGGGTCTTTGCCTACAGCTGCACCTGTATGAAACACAAAGACCAAGCTGTTAGTAATTGCCCTGGTTTAGGCTGAGCAGCCTGGACCACCAGAGTGAGCCGTCTTGCAGAGCCAGGCTTGCTGCCCATGGCAGGGGAAGGGGATGAAGGACCAAGCCCAAGCTCTGACTCTTCCTCCAGCCCCTTTGCACAGCGTGGAATAAATTCAATAACCAGTAGCATTATCCATCACACTCCTCTCCGCTTTGCAGTGCAAGTTTGGCCACACATGTGGTTTTTAAGGTGGTGTAGAGGGGTGTAGCAGACACATTCTGGCTTCACCACGTCTTGGGCTGAGAGGAGCCCAGATGGGAAAGTGCTAATTGCACCAAGGCACCAAAATTAAAACAAAGATTAAAATTATAGAAATTGTCTGGCCAGCCTTTTGCTAAGCAGCCTGCGTGAAATCTTTCCCAGGGCAAACCAGCAACTGAAACGTGCAGATAATAATAAGTGGTAGCAGCAGGTCTCATTAGCCTTTCCTCCCAACCCGACTGTTGGCTGATGCGTGTAATAAGTCACTTAATGATCCAAGATTTGTTTAAAAAAAAAGAAAAAAGATTTCCAGTCAGATTTGTGTGCCTTTGAATGGGTCTAAATCACAGGTTCAGAGCCTGCCATGGGTGACTATAGGCTTGGGCTTCTCTTTATCAGTAAAGTCCCAGCCCACAGTAAAATCACTTAGTGAGGGGTGGCTCATCATCAGGCCGGTTTGGTTTCATCTCTTCAGACCACAGCTCTCTTGCTAGGACACCCAAAGCAAGTGCATTATTTACAAATTAAAGCTCAGCGCAATTTACAACTCTCCAGTTGTGTTACTTCTATAACTCCTCAGGGGAAGAGCCCAACGCTTCCCAGCTGCCTACACCCAGATCACAAACAGCTCACGGCGTGGGGCACACGCTGTGGGACCAGCTGTAAAGCATCTTACCACCCTTCTCTTCTTGCAAGAGAAATTTCAACCAAGGTGTGTTGGCAGCGGAGCAGACGCACTTGAGCATCTGTACAGCGGAGGCGATGGGCATTGCTCGGCGGCTAAGAAAAGCAGTGTTAGTGCTGGTTTGCATTTTTTAGCTAGAAAACCCAACAGGTGCTGAGCAGAACCCTTCCCCGGCTCAGGCTGTAATGAAAGGCAAAAGCATTTCTGCAGCTGGCTGGTTTGGCGCAGGGCTAACGCCGGTGCCACCAGACGTGTGCGCTCACCGAGCTGCCACGAGCAATTAGCATGCAGGAGGTTCCTTCCACCTCCTAATTCACACAGAATAATTCATTAGCAAAAAGTCCTCAGCAGCACTAGTCTGCTGACAGGTCCTCATTGTAGATGTGTTCTTTGATTTGCTTTAGAAGATAAATTGACCCGCGAAACACCAGTCTACCTCATGCTAATGAGTCTCTGTAGGGCCATTGTGAGAATTAATTTATTTGTCTAAGGCTTTCTCCATAGTGCTCATCTGCTCGAATGAAGAGACATAATATGTCTAACACACTGGAAATACTAGATCAGATCACCCTACCCTGGAGGTCTCTACCCTACATTTGGTGTCTTGGGCTAAAGTAGTTCTGGCTTGGGTCTGTTTCCCACCTGTACAGCTAAAAGGACCAACATGTGTCCTCCTGCTCAAAGAGCTTCATAATCAGCAGCTGGAGAAGTTACATCAGCACCAGCAATTCCTGTCCATCTGATCAAGGGCTTCCTCACCCTTTTTTGCACCTTTAAAAGCAACAGAATAGCCTCTTTGTTCCAGTGGCTGTAGAAAAGAACTCTACAGTCTTTCTGAATTTTGGTTTTTGAATATGGTCTCCTTGTTTCTGGCCATTTTCTAACAACAAACAGCTTTGAAATGTCTCTCTGCCCCTCCCAATTACACAGACACACTCCTGGCCTCTACAGAAGAGATGGTTAGCCCTAGTCAAACATCCTACCTAATTAACTCATGTTCTTTCCCCTCCAAGAACAGCCTGAGAGCCCAAAGTGATGCCACCAAGCAGAGACGTCCCCCCACATTAATGTCCCTCTCCTTTTCTTTCCCCTGCAGCTTGAAAGCTGTCCTGATGGGGAAGCCTCAGGACAACACGGTGGACTTGTCGGGTATCCCACTGACGCTGAAAGACTTGGACCGTGTCACGTCCTACCTCCAGCACAGCTCGGAGCACATCGACACGGTGGAGCTGTGCTTCACGGAGCTGACGGACGACATGCTGCTGCAGCTGCTGCCGGCGCTCTGCGTCCTGCCCCACCTCACCACCCTCTCCCTCAACGGCAACCGGCTCACCAAAGCCATCCTACGGGACCTCACTGAAACCTTGAAGGACCCCAAGAAGTTCCCCAGCGTCACCTGGATCGACCTCGGCAACAATGTGGACATCTTCTCCTTGCCACAACCCTTCTTGGTCAGCCTAAAGAGACGATGCCCAAAGCAAGGCAACTTGCCAACCATTTTGGAGTTTGGTGAGGGTCAGGTAAGTGACTTGGAGAGCCAAGATGGCCTGGCCGAGAGCCAGGAGGACCTGCGAGCTGGACCAGGCAAGACGGACAACATAGACCTGCAGCAGACGGACAGAACAGTTGAGGCTGGGGAGCTCCCCAACTCGGAGCAAGGTGCTGCGACACCGCAGACATGATGTTGGGCTCCGTGGCTTTTGGGTGGGTGTGTTGAGCAAGGATGATTTAAAACCAAGACCTCAGCGCTGGGAGGTCCTGGAGGGTCAGTTCACATGGTGGGATGCTTCGGGAGTCTGGACTGTTGCCTTCCTCCCGTACAATGAATGTCAACTTCCTTCTTTTCAAAGAACACATAAAGGTGATGGCGTTAAATACTTGTATTTTATAAAAGCTGGCCAGGTATTTTTAAACACTAGTGATGTGCTATGCTTTTTAACCTCTCAAAAATGCATCTCCGAGGTGGTGTAGTATGAGAGGCCCGTAGAAGAGCACAAAAGGGGAGAAGAAAGGTGCCCAGACTTTGCTGGGAAGGGCTCCCTTTCCTTAGTGCTGGCCAGATGGACAGACAGCAGTCACCCCAGGGAGGGCTGCCACCAAGATAAACCTTAAATCCTTTCCAAGTCCTGACTTTGGGAGTTGCTGATGAATAGCACAGCTGCTGAGATACAACAGCCTGAGCACACACTAACCAGGGGTCTTTCTCTTCATCTTGTGAGCCAGCCCCAAGGGAGAGCTTTGCTTTCCTGGTGTGGAGCTAAATCCCAGCCCGCTGCGTGCCTGGCCACCGCGCTCGCCCTCCAGCCTTACCCGAATCAGGCTGGCACTTGTGCCTGCCCAGTATTTATTCAGATGTAAAATCCAGTTTCCCACCAGCCGTGCTGCTGTCCTAACTCCAGAGCTTTTCATGTGGTACCTGGAGCTTGCACCAGCAACACTGAGAGTGTTTGATCCACTTTGGGGGAACAATCCATGAAATCTGGAGCTGGGGCTCAGCTCAGGTTTGTTGCTGTTGCTGATAAGAGACCACAATAGTGAAGATTTATAAAAGAAAAAATAATCCTGGGGTTCATCCCTGACTCGCTGCCACCGAGGGCTGGGTGGACACAGTGGCTGGAGGTTTAAAGCCTGAGAAAGGCTGTTGGATCACTTGGCTGTGTCCACTGCCCCCTGGACCAGAAGTGCTTTGTTTCTAAAAATGTTGTTTTGGTTTTTATTTCTAAGAGACACGGTTTTGATTTTGTTTTATTTTTGACAGAAAATGGCTCACCCCAGAGCAGCAGTGCTGGAATGGGAACTTTGGCTTTTGAAACAGAATTTCATTTGATCCTAAACCTGGGGGAGGGCAGGGAAGTGTGAAAAACTTCCTCTCCCTTCCGCTCAAAGGACCAAACACAACTCCCTTTGCTAAGAGGGAGCCCCTTTCAATCTGTTCAAAGCCCATCCCCGACCAGCTTTAAAGCACCGTTTTCCTGGCTGGCAGCAGTGACCCTCTGGCTTTGCTGCTCCTGGGTGCAGAGTCAGACTTTTTGGTTGTCTCTTTGGCTCTGTCCATTCACCATCACCGGACCGGGAAGCTTTTTCCAGAGGGGCTTCACGCTGTCGGTTGTCGTTTCTCCTCCGTACGCAAGTAGATTACTTAGAAGAAACTCTGCTACTCGTTTTAATACATTTGGCAATGTTCAGTATGATTTGCATGTATCCAAGCCTTTTTCCTTTTTTTTTTTTTTTTTTAAATGCTAACTCTTTCCAACAGGCATGAAGAAAACTTTGCAGTGAATAAACTGTTCTGTTTGAAATAAAGGAGCTATCCGTAATCAAAAATAAATGACAATGTTTAATAAAGACCCAGTGTTGAAATTTTTCCTCCGTACAGGTTGAAATGCCCAGCTGGCAGCACGGAGCATCCCAGCAAAAACCAGTGCTAAGCACTGCAGGACTGGGTTCCCCAGGGTGTTTAAAAAAAAGGTTTGCTGTAGCTGGTTGGGGGAATAAATGGCCCCGTTAATGGGCTGGATTCCACAGGGTGGGCACAAGGTGGACACAGAAGCATCATAAAAGTATCTGCTAAATTTTAAGTGTCACCAATGTGCAAAATTAATGTGGGAGAAGGAATACTGAGAACAGCATACTGCTCCACGGGACACTTCTCTCCAGGGTTACAGTCTCAGTGCGCTGAAGGAAATGGCTTTTTATTTGCAGCAAAGACTCTCTGGATGATGTTTGTTCCAGCACCCAAAGCATGGGGGGGGGGGGGTCGCACAGGACGTGGCAGCCAACGCACTGGTGGGAGCAGGTTTGTCCTAACTCACAGGAGACCTCTCCTGCAGCACTTGGGGACTATTTCCACCACTACCATGACTTTAATAAGGTACCTTTAATAGAAGTATAAATTAAGCAAGATGCGATACACCAGGTTAGCCAGGTCCCAGCTGCATCCCTAACCATCAGCCCATCCCTGCAGGAGGTTGCACTTCTCCCCCTCCCCAGGAGCCCCGGGCAGGGGTCTCCTTGCCTATGGCAGGCTGTAGGATGGAGCCTATGGCACGTATGTTTTGTTTGTATGGAAAGGCTGATACATGCATCATGTAGAGCCTGTGTCTACAGCCAGGGCAGGCAATGAGATGTGGGCAGTAAAGCCACCATCACTACTTCATCCACCACACGCATACATTGTCCTGCTGGGCCAGTAGCACATCCCTCGTGGACATTTGTTAACATATGGGGATTTCATCAAGAACAAGATTTCTCATTGCAAAAATAAACTCCAGTAATTTCTTCTATAAGAGGTCCAGGACCAGTTTACTCAGTACCTCAGCACTGGGCTACCCTCCTTCTTACGCACGGCTCAGGCCCTCTGCTTAAATTATTAAAATCACAAGCTCCTCGCTGCAAGCTTTTTATTTCCTGCTAAGTATTTGCACAGGAACCAGCCATCCTGGGCCTCAGCATCTGTCTGGACACACACCCCTGCCCCCCCCCCCCCCATGTACCCCGCCCAATTCCACAAACCCGACACCTGGCCCCCCGTCCCCCCTGTTTGGCCCCCCCCCCCCGCCCCCCCCCCCCCAAGTTTAGCCGTGCAAATTCATAAACCAGAGGCACTTTGCATTTATAGCGCTGCATCATTTATGGATGCTTTGCACGCTCAACTCCCTCACCGACACCAACCACCCAGGAGGTTGCTCCTGCCACACTTCCCCTCCAGCTGAGCTTCTACCTGCTGTGAAACACATCAATCAACTGGGAAATAGTTTGTGTTTATCAGGCCTCTTTCTGCAAGGGGCTACCAGCAGCCCATCAGCTCAACTTTCAATTGCACGGGGCTTTGTGCCCGATGCTGCCACAGATTTGCTGTGAATCAGGAGCACTTTGTCCCAGCCATCCCTCTCTGTTGTGAAATGCTGGTCCTTCGTGTGATCATCCAGGACCACTCTGCAAAGGACAAGCCTCCAGAGAAAGACCCCACGTCCCTCAGCCCTTTGCCCCACGCAGGCGTTGTGCTGCTTGAGCCAGCTCTGCTCCACTGGCACAGACAGCATTGCTGTGCCCAGCGAGGATTTAGCCCTTCTGAGAAAGGGAAATAACTAGAAAGGACCTTTTATCGATAGATTTGTGAAGCTTCCACCAAATTAACAGCTTTCATAGGAAAAGAAATAAAAAAAAACCCAGCTCCTGTTACTCAGCTATAAAAACAAGAAGGCTTTAGCTAATCAGTCTCTTTCTTGCAGTGTGAATTAGGTCAATTAGCCATTTAGTCCACTTCTGCATGACGATGATCCTATGGGCTCAGGAAATATGTTTTTTGTTGTGATTGTTTGTTTGTTTTTTTCAATGAAAGTAGCCTGAAATTTCTTCCCTTCTCAGCCCATCAGCATCAAAACAAGCTTGGAGCTCAATCCATATATAATCAATGTTCCTCATGCTACACTGGGCTGCTCGTTCTAGTCAGAGGCTTTTAAATGGCCCTAGAAGAAGGATTCAAGTACTGAAAATCACTGCTGTTAGAATATTAAAAGTTGATTGAGGTCATTTGTTGTCAAAGGGGGGAGGAAATGGCAACCATAAAATAAAAAGTCCATAAAACATCCAAGCCCGGTTTGGTTAGTTATCTCATCTCCACCAGTGACACACAGCTCTGCCTGTGCATGAAAGAAACGAGTCTGTGGGAGAAGATTTATGCCTTCAGCAACGAAAATGTAATTGGAAATCATTCTGTGCAGACTGAAGAGCCCACACGAGGGGGAATCAAAACAGCAGGCGAGGAATGAGAGAGGCATGAAAGGGCTGATGCCACACGCTCCGGAGGGCTCGTTCCATCTGGATTATCTCTAAAGAGTTTGCATGAGCCCAGTTTGGGTTTTGAAGGTGATTATTCATTTAAAATGAGGGTTATGCTTCTGGAAGGGGTTGGGCTGGAAGTGTGGGCAGGCAAGAGGGCTGGTGGTGGTCACCCCTGAGCATGGCACTGCGCTGGAGATCCAGGAAGCCACAGAAAACACAGTTGAGGGCATTGAGAAGCTCAAAACCACTTTGGCCAAAAGCAGTGCTTGCTGCTCACCAGGCCTTTGGAGAAGAGCAGAAGACTGAAAATGCCTGCCCAAAACTGCCCAAACACCTACCCAAAACTGCCAGCGCAGGGAGGGCCAAAAAGTGACCCAAGGGCCTAAGGAGACACCAGGGGGGCAGCAGCAGCTGATCCATGGAGAAGGTCCCCCCAGGCAACGAAACCCCCCTGGGTTATCACAGGGCAACTAACTTTGCACTCAGGCACAAACATTTCAGCTCTTTCCTCTGCTTCAGCACATCTCGTTTCAGCAGCAGGGGAGGAGGAAGCTCCTGAGCTCGTGCAGGGACCACTCATGTCTTCAGAAAGGCAAAGACTCCCGTGCTCCATTAACTGGGAGAACATCACCAGTAGCTGCTATTGCCAAGGAAACTGATTGACCTTATTAGCAGTATTCATGCATTGATGCTCATGAGGAAGGGAAAAAACAACTAACCTAACCTTGCCCATATAACGTACCTAGGTGAGCAACAGAGACAATTTCTTACCAACCTCTTTAGTAGGCAGATGTCGTCCTGGAAACATCCCACAGTGATCCCACTCGTCCTTCGCTCCAGGGGCTGTTGAGTTTTTATCTCCCTGGGGGCCACATTCCACCAGCAGACTGTACACAGCGAGGGCAGACAATCCTTCCAGCTGTATTCAGTGTCTTTAGCATTGCATTCTGAAGGACAAGCGGAAAACCAGATCCATCACTCACAGCCCTTCAACAGCCTCCAGTGATGTGAGTCTCCCTGCTTCATGTAAGCAGGCCTTATCTTCAAGAAATAGTCTCAAGTGCTCAACAGCCCTAAGCAAAAGAACTGACAACCCTGCAATACCAGAACCTGCCAGGCTTTGGAGATTCAGCCTTTCCTTCCATTACCTTGGAGGAATAGAGGTCATCTAAGATGATGAAGTGGAGTTAAAGGCTCGATGGGGATTGCTCCCCTCCCTTATAGCATCCCATGACCAGCTGGTTGAACACTTTCAAGATACAGGCTTGCAGGCAGCACATCATGACTGCTACTTATCACACAAAACTAGCCAAAAAAAAAAAAAGAAATACCATAGGTTTGGATCCTGTGGTGTATTAACACGTGTGTGGTCAAGGACAGCTCGTCCTTGAAGGCAAAGTGAGGAGCAACCACCATCACCCTGCACCAATTACAGCCACGCTCTCTGCTTTGAGCACTGCTGTGCTGAGCTACAAACCCCACCAACTTCACCATAAACATGAATACCTGCAGCTGGTGGCTGCTTGGGGGCAGGAAGGTTCATCACCAGGAGATGGGCAGAAGAGATGAGGAATTATTAGCACAGGGCTGGCTGCGAGGCTGCCCACTTATTTCACCCCACTGCAACCCACACCCTGCTGGTGCCAGAGGAGCTCCTCCAAATCCCCACAGCTGCAATCCCTGCCCCACCAGGACCAAGCCCTGGGTGGGATCAAGGTCTCTCTCCCTGATGCACAAAGCCCAGTGCACCCTTTGCTCTCACATTCTTACTCCTTTACTCACACCCATCACACCCACCTTCGGGAAAAAAAATCATCTTTCCACCCCCCAACCCCCCATCTTTCCTCTTCTTTATTCAGAGGAAAAACTGAGTATTAGGCACACGGGAAGGGGTTTGAGGAAATGGTTTTGTCTGCACTTGCTAAAGGACTGGCGTTTCCCTGATGCAGCCCCCCTCTCTGCCTTAGCAAAACCCAGCTTGTGTAGAATTTATTTTCATTTCCTTCTAAGCTTTAAGAAAGAAATACATATTTTGCAGGGCTGCAGCGCGTGGAGGATTTCCCTCGTGCTCCCCGGGAGCACACAGCACTGCAGGGGAGAACTGAAATAGTAATTAAACCGGAGGGGGTGGCGGGTACAGGCTGGGTTTTTCCTTACATCTGTGTTTTGCAGCCTCTGGGTTGTAAAGAAGCAGGTTCGTAGGAAATGGCTGTTTATGGGGAACGGGTGAATGAAAAATAATTGCAACTGCTGCAAAAGAAGGTGGGCTTTCAGTGTGAAAAACATGTTTTTTCAAACAAGAAAAAGCTGACCTAGTGGAGCAGGTCGGCTGACTTCTGTTGCCGTTACAAATATTTACTGGAAAACGCGGTGTTTGGGGAGCGTGACGAGGAGGGAGAAAGATTTCTTCACTTGTCCTGGTTCATGTTTAACAATGTCCTCCTGAGCAGACACTGCTGCTCCTGGGTGCAGATGCCACCCAGATCTCAAAGGCAGGAAGGCAACGAGCTGCCCGGAGCAGAGCTACAGCAAAATCTTAATGGAAGTCCCAGTATCCAAAATTCAGGAATGCTGGGCTGCCGTTTTCCTGAGCAGACAGGTCTAGAGGAGAGCCACCAGCCCTACGTACTCCCCAGGGCCTCTCCTTCCAAAATCATGAGTCAGGCCACACACAAAATCAGGCTTTTTCCACCTAAAATGTAACTCAGCAGCTGGGGAGTGCTTTTGGAGGCTGTGAGCCAGGCCATCACAAAACCTGTGTGAATACTCTGGTTATTGTGAGGAAAATCAGCTCTTGGAAGGAAAATCAGTGCTTCAGCAGCACCTGGTTACACACAGAAGAAACCAGCAAAGGGAGATGTTTCCAGGATGCAATTTTCCCAGGGAGAAGGTGACTTTGGGGGGGTTGCAACGAAGGACACAAAAAAGGGAGAAGGTTGAGACCTGGGCAAATCTCACCCACAATTTCTGGGATTAAAAAAAAAAAACCATCTGCATAAAAAGCCAGGAGCAGGTTAGGCTAAAACTTCCAGCTGCTCCCATGCTGCCTGAAGCCTGGTATTTTTTCCCCTTACTAATAGAAGAGAAAGTCCTGGCTAGGGGAATCTTTTGCATTATTTATTGGCAGCTGATGCTGGTGTGTTTAACACTGGCCCTGGAGAGAGGGAATAGCCTGCTCGAGCTCAGCTGATGGGGGAAAATGTATATAGCGGCACCTGGAAAAGTAACTAAGCATTATCCCTCAAGGACTACCTGTTTTACATACCAAACACTGAGCAAGCACAGCTAGAAACCAGAGGGGCTTTAAGTTCTTGCTGATCAAGGAGCTCTGAAGCAAAATTACACCGCAGTTCAGGTGCCTGCAATTCTTGTTGGAATCATTTTCCTTGGTGGAGTGATAAGGCCGATGCTGAAATGCTTCAGGGCCCAGGGAAAAAGTGCTGGATGGCAAGTCCTGAGTGCTGGGGAGGACCTGCCACCTGTGAGAAGGGATGGATGGATGAGGCCACCTTCCCCTTCCAGCCCATCAATTATCTCCTACATTTCAGTGAGCAAATATTCCACCAAACTGACATTTCCCTTCTACTACAACCATAGTAATAATAAAATCTGATGTGTCCTATTGTTTTGATGCTTATGGCTGTGTTGCAGGTCTTAGAATTGTCTAGGTTGGAAGGGACCTTTCAGATCATCTAGTCCAACCATCAACCTAACCCTGGTAAGAAACCATCACTAAACCATGTCTCTAAGCACTATGCCAACCTGTCTTTTAAATTCCTCCAGGGATGGCACCCCAACCACCTCCCTGGGCAGCCCATTCCAATGTGTAATAACCCTTTCAGTGTAAAAATTGTTCCTAATACCCAATCTGAACCTCCCCTGGTGCAACTTGAGGCCATTTCCTCTTGTCCTATTGCCTGTGACTTGGGAGAAGAGACCAACCTGGTCTTGGCCAGGGCTCTCTCACAGCAGATGCAGTAGGACCGTGACAACCTGCCCATGCCCACGGGCAGCACGGCGTCCTTTCACCACGCACCCAAAGCTAACGACCAGCAAAAGCAACCTCCAACTTACTTCTCTAAATGAGCTGGATTTGAAGACCATTTTTCCCTAAACTGTCAGGATTAACACTGGCTTTGGAAATATCCCACAGATTTTGCCGTGAAATCCGTGTGCCCTGCACCTGTAGGAGCACCGAGGGGAAGCCTGCAGGGCTCACTTAGCAGCTCTCAGCCCCCGAGTACTAAGTTGGCAGCTCAGCCTTCAGAGGTCACAGCTAAATTGAGTAGATTTCATTGATTGCACCATTAATTGCCTGCCCAGCAGAAGGCTGCTGCATGATGGACGACCGGTTAATTTACAACAGATCACTCATAGGAGGCTTTATCACAGAGAAAGGCAGCAGCAGCTACTGCTCTTCTGTGATACCTGGTGAGATGGTGGAACTCATAACCAAACTTACTGGCCTCCTTTTTCAGATGTTGCAATAACCACTGTCTCCAAGCAACATCATAAAATAATGGCAAAAGAGAGCTGTACTTCCCAAATATGCAATTTATACTGAGCTGAAGGCTTGCTGGGAACAAAATGTGGATGTTAGCTTGTTTCTTTGAGCAGCCATAATCACTAGGCTGGCCAGGAAAGAAAGTATTCGATGTACTTTGCTTGTGCATTAACAAATGTTAATGGCAGAACATGTTCACAAGGACGAGCAGCGAGAGCTTTGCTAACTGGAAAGGCCTGAAGGAACCCTGGATCCCAGCCTGGCACTGCCAGACAGGTATTTAGGAACACAGCCAGCTTTCTACATGAAAACTGCATAAGCCCATGGCTCAATTACCCCTGATTGATGGGGAACTGGAAATGCTTCATTTATAGTCCCTTCTGGCAGTTTTGGGCTTGCATTTTCTATCTTCTCTTCTGTAAATATGCAGAAAAGACAGCTGATTTTACCTTTGGCTTAGCTTATGCTTCTACACAAAATTGAAGACCTGATTTAATAGAGTCAGAAAAGACGCAACCTGTTCACCACCACCTTTAATTATTTTGTGCAGATTTCGAAATTCATTCCCCGAATTCTCTGCCTCCTAATAGCTTATTGATTCTGTGGCTTCTGTGCCATCTTTCATTCTTCTTTGCTATTTTATTTAGTCAATCTGAGGAGAAAATAAACCTGTGGAGTCTGTAACAGCACCCTTCAAGAAGGGTTTGCTTAGCTGTGTCTGGTGGGGTGGGCTGAGCAGTCAGCTGCCAGCCTGGCTCCTCAGGAACCCTGCTGCACACTGCATCCCTCCATGAGTTGTTAGCAGAAGTAGCATTTGAGGTTTACAAAAGAGAAGCCAAGGGCCAAAAAGGAGAGAAAAATCAACTCACTGAAGATTTGGCCCACGCATTGATCACTGGGTTTTTTATTAGGTGAGGCTTCTGGCTCTCCCCATGGCTTGCTGTGTCCTCCCCCAGGGGAAACCAGAGCTCCCCATGGTGTGTGTAAGCCTTTGAGGTGCTCTGGGATTAGGACTTTGCATCACAAGCAGCTGCCAAAGGCCCCCACCAGCAGCAGGACCAGAGGTGATCCCCACACTAAGCACAGTGTGAAGATCACAGCTACATGATTAGACCTCAAAGAGCCTTATTACGGGCACGTCTCTCCTACTGGTGTGAACTGGAATAGATTTACAGGGACTCAGACACACATGGAAAACTACAAGATAAAGGAAGGGACACTGGCTATAACAAATATGGGAAATCCAGCTGCATCACCACGGGAACAAACCTCCCCTTTCCTCTTTTGCAGGTGACTCTTGTCTTGCTACTGCCTCTAGGTAAGACCTGCAGTTCCAGCTCCTCTTCTATAAATGAAATATAAGGCAGTGAAGAATCGCTCTCCGATCACCACGTGCATCACGCTCTGGTACCTGCTAACCTGGCTCTGACCAAATTCCTGCTGAATCCTGCACACAGAGACCAGGCAGAAAATCTCAGGAGCGGCCAGATTTTCACACACACAAAATAAAAGGCATTTGCTTCAGACTGTGTGCCCTTACACATCGCTTTCTGATAGCAGAACTTCACCTTTACTTTTTAGTTTTACTTCATCTCCTTTGCTGCACACACCTGCTTGTTAAATTATGAATTTAAAGACTAAGTACTTTTCCAACCTCTTTAGGGAAAGCTGCGCTTTCTTGCGAGCTCAGAGCTCCCCTCCACCACATCCCCTGCAAACAGCACAGTGCTGCAGGCTAAAATGCAAAACTTCACCTTTCTTTGTGCCCTTCACGTGCCTCCTTGTGCCAGGAAAGCCTGCCAACTACCTTCAGGTTTTGGGCAAGAGATGGAAAGAAAAAGATAATCAGGCAAATTATGAGGGGTAGATTCTCCAAAGAACAAAGCACCTACTTCTCCCTTCCAAGCAGCTGAAGAACAGAGGCTTTGCCAGCATGCTTAAAGCCAACGGGGTGACACACATTTTCCCAACAACTGGCCAAAGTTACTGTAAAAATCACTCCATTGCTCAGCCAGGAAAAAAAAAAAAACAAAAAAAAAAAAAAAAAACAAAAAAAAAAAAAAAAAACAAAAAAAAAAAAAAAAAACAAAAAAAAAAAAAAAAAACAAAAAAAAAAAAAAAAAACAAAAAAAAAAAAAAAAAACAAAAAAAAAAAAAAAAAACAAAAAAAAAAAAAAAAAACAAAAAAAAAAAAAAAAAACAAAAAAAAAAAAAAAAAACAAAAAAAAAAAAAAAAAACAAAAAAAAAAAAAAAAAACAAAAAAAAAAAAAAAAAACAAAAAAAAAAAAAAAAAACAAAAAAAAAAAAAAAAAACAAAAAAACAAAAAAACAACAAAAAAACAAATGCACAAACCAGCAGAACAGCTTAAAGCGTTGCAACACTTGGAAGATAGCAGCTGTATTTCACTGCTACTCCTTTCTGGAGCACAGGTCCAAACCTCAGCTCCCCTCATCAGCACATCAAGCCCGTTTGTGACATCAGTGGCACGGGAAGATGTTTGCAATGTGCTAAATGAAGCAAGTCCCCAGCATCCCTGGGAGAAAACACAGCTTCCCATCTCAGAGGTAGTTAAACTCAGTCTCCTGCACATCTCCCGCTGCTGAAACTGTCCTCGTTCTAGCTCATTAACCCCAGTGGATATTGTTTCTTTAAGCAATAATACTCATTAAGAAGTGGTAGAAGGCAAGAGCTGTTTTCCCCACACCTACCCAACACGCAGGACACACACACAATGGAACTGCAGCTTTAATTTAAATAATGCCTTTCATATAAACTACATCTTGCAGACCGACCTCAGCTGCTCAGGTTTGCATGTCAGCAAAATTACCCATCTGATGGGCAAAGTCTGCTCCAACTCCATGTCTGCCAAGAAAGCCTCATCTAAAAGCTGGTCCCCAGCAAATCCAGCACAGCTCACATGAAAGGGATTAAACCATCATTCTCTGATGGGAACTGCCAAGTGAAAGTCAAGCAATTGGTAATACCCAATCAGAAAAAAGCTCCGGAGCAGGGAATTCCTGAAGCAATGCCATGTACTCACAACAAAACATCTCCTGTGCTGTACAACTGTTACATATTTGTCTAGAGCTATTATCTTGTCCTTCTTTTAATCTCTGTGTTCCTCCAAAGCATGTTTCTTTTCCCTTTCCCACCACACCAAAACTTCTTCCAGAGTAACAGACACCAACAGCCTCCTCTTGAAATCCCTCCCTGCACCAGGATCAGCATTTTTCAGGGACCACCAATTATTTCTTTCTCCCTCCTTAATTTCTAGGAAAATCTTAAGGGTGTGATTAGACACCAACTTCTGGGAAATCATAATTTTGCCTACCTGCTTTAATTTCCTCTTCTAATGGATGTAGGTACCACCTCTTCCTCCTCTTGCAACTGTGACCTCCTGCCTGCTATTCTTCAACTTCCAAGGCTTCTTGCTTAATCAGCACTCAAAAATAAAGCTTCTCCTCCAAAACCACGCAGCACTGCCCAGAAGTTTCCTGTTTCATCCTTGGAAGCTGCCTCTTGCCACCCTGCAAGCAGCAGGAAAAATTAGATCAATATAGTATTATTTTTATAAATTAAATAAAGTAAATTCTGCTAAGGGAAGAAAGGAAAGTTAAAAACAAAAAAAGCCCCAACAGTCCTTGCCCTGCCATCATGGGGAGCATTAAATGGGGCTGGATGTTTAAAATGAAACGGAGGTAAACAGCTTCACCTGGGGCCCCCAACGAGCACCAGCTGTTTGATCAATAAGGGTCAGCAAAACCCTGACCTTGTTCGAGCCAAGCCCTGCATCAGTCCACAAGCAGCCTCCAGGCTTTTAATGAGATTATTCAAGCTCTAACATTGTCCAACACAGACTGGGCCACCCCTTCTTTGCAAGGACCTTGCTTGGTGATCAGACTTTCAAGGCTTTTGGGGGGGCAAGGGGAATTGCCAGACTGACTGGATGTAATTGTTAATGCTTCAGATGAGGAATAAGACCTCCCTTAAGTGAAGGATGAACCTACAGGCTTTGGTGAAAAAGTCTCTGCTGCATCTCACAGTTTAAATCTTATTTTCTAGTTGCGGTTCTGCACAAATATCCTCTCTGATGAGACCCACACCAGCTCCTGAGTGTGCTCTGCAGAGGTGTGAAGGAGGAAAAATGTTTCCCTGAGTACAGTTTAACTTTACTGCCACTTTCTACTTTCTTTTTTATCTCCTTCCTCTTAATTTCCACAATCTTCCAGTTTCCTCCGTGGTACTTTATGCATCTTTCATGGCATCCCACCTGCAAACCCAAGCACCTTAACCTGCTGCTCGCCGGATGAGAGGACTTTTCCTGGAAACTGAGCTGCCTTCTCCATCTCCTGCTGTAACCAGAAACTCTCTCTGAACACACAAGCTAATGAGTTTTCACACAACAACCCCAAAAAATGGCTTGAGCTTTACCAACAGCCACCCAGAGCAGGGGCAGCCACCAGAATAGAGCTGCCCCTTCATCCCTGTGACCAGTTCCAGGCATCACATCAGTTCTTCAAACAATTTTGGTGTTGCTGCTGTTACCCGGGTCCTACTCTCCTCCCCAAAACCCTTCTTTTCCCTCAGCTTTGGTCTCTGATACGCTGCCAAGCGACACAGTGCCGCTGTCATCTCCAAAGACCTTTTTGAAGCTTAAAAGGGGTAGCTTTGAAATACTTTCTCCTTGATGTGGTCTCCTGTTTTGGACTACCAGCAGCCTGGCGCTGACACAAAAGCTTTCCATCGCCTCCCACGAGCACAGAGCATCTTCCCCCCTCCCCGTACGGAAGCGTTGGGGCTGGTTTAGGGAGATGAGATGACTGGATACATATTAAATCAAATTTGAAGTGCACGCACCTTGGTAGAGCGTCTTCTCATTAACTTCTGAAATCACCGTGCATTTCAAAGCTCCCCGTTTGCACCTTGCTTTGAAACAATTCTCATCATCCTCACAGCAGGCAGCCTGTGTATTCCGCATCCCCAGGAGCACTCAGCACAAAGACTTTATTATTTACAGCTACGGTTGAAGGTAAAAAATTTCTGATTTGACACAGCTAAATAAAATTGTTTTATCCAACAACTGGCCAAATTGGCCTTCCCTTGACTCACCCACTCCAGTGGAGCTCTGATCTCCGGTGTCTTCATCTGTAACGAGGAGGTAACACGGCATCACAGGGACACTGGCAGCCCATTGCAGGATCATCTGATGGAGGTACCAGAGATGTAAAGCATTAAATCAGGCATTTCATCTGCTGTCCCTATGGGCCACGCTAAACAACTGGATGTATAGCCCCCCTGAACACTCATGCTGCATCTGCTGTCAGATAAGGGCTCTGATAAACGAATGCCCATAGGCAGTATTTGGTATCACTCGTATCTTGACCCAGGTGTTTATTAATAAATAAATTAAAGCTTAAGCTGTCCAGGAAAATTTATTATCTGGGTGATAAGCTCAGACTTAGCTGGGAATTTTGTCTGTGAAGGTGCTATCAAACCTCAAACCTATACCTCCGCTCAGCAACGGCACCCAAAACAAACTCACAGCCAACACAAACAAGCAAGGAAATCATTACAAAAATCTAGAAAATACATTATAAAGCAAACAAGGACAGCCCACCAGAAAGCCATAGGCAGCTTGAGAAATACGGATCATTATTTCACTTGTTTAGAGCACTTGTGTTGCGGCTGTGCTGTGCAATTATTTTACCACAAACCATTACAAATTAAAACCCAGTTATAAAAAAAAAAAATCTAAGTATTGACTTGCAAAAAATACTAACAGGAAAAAAAAAAAAAAGCATGTACAGGAAAGGTCTTAATTATTGGAGATGAAACTTTAAACATTTCAAGTTGATTAAAACAGCAGGGATTGCAAATTCAGTCTCCATCGTACAAATTATTTCCTCTTTTGTGTTTTGCCCAGGTTTTACAGTTCCCCGCGCAGGTGCTGGGCTGCGAGGTGTTTATTGACTTCAGCTGAGCTGGAGCTCAACACCCACCACTCAGGAGCCCCCACAGGGCTTCGGCCAGCAGCCGGGCTTGCAGGTCCAGAAGCTGCAGGCATTGGAGTGAAAGGTGATTTTATATTTTTATTTTTACTCAAGAAAACCACATTTTAACTCCTTTGGCTCCCCATCACACTGTTTATTCATACACTCTTGGGTCACTGCTGTCTGGTTAGACCAGAAACCCTTTGGGGCTGGGACCATTACAGCGACTGGTTTGCACGGTGCCGAAGAAAACGGAGGCTCAGCCCTTGCTGGTCCTACACTAAGGAACCTTATTAACAGCCAATTAAAGAGTGATGTTGTCACTGCGCGGGGGATTCTCTGCACGTTAATGAAAGTTGCAAATCTTATTAGACAACTGGAGAGGAACCAGCAGGAAAACCACCTTTCCCCAAACAAGCATCTCCCAAGGTTGCAAAATCTTTTTTTCTCTCTAATCATTGCTCTGGACTCGAGCACTGCACCATCTTGTGGGCTCACCCCGGGTGGGAAAACAGGGAGAGGTTATTCTACCTCCTCCTGCATTAGGGTACAGGAACACAAAATGCTTACTGGTTTTTTTAAGTATGCCCTCAAATCAAATTCCACCTGATATATTCTTACAATTTTAAGCGGTATTAGGATCGGTCCGTGACATCTGGGCTAAAATTGATTTTAAGCATGAAATTGAGGCACTAAATTACATGAACTGACAAAATGAGGTGCAGTTTGTCCTACCAGAACACTAAATGATGTGTCTACCTTGTCTTTCTTTCCAGGAAGATGTGAAATGCCTTAAAGCTCTGGCAGCACAAGGCCCATCAGGTGCCGGGGGCGTCGCTGTGCCTGAGCGCAGGGTGGGTGTGGGAAAGGCCAGACACCCCCCGGCTGCTCCGAGCCTTCACCCCGTGCTCAGAGAGACCAGGAGTCACTGCCTGGAGCATCCCAAAAACGATCACAGACCAAGCACTTGCTGATGTGGCAGCTGGAAGAAAACAAACCCATGGATTTTCCTTGCCCAACACTACTACCTTGGCTGTTCCTTGCTAGAAAACAGCAGCTCCTTTGACAGCGCCTTGTCTCTCCTTCACTGTGACATGAGGGAGAGAAGGGTTGAAAAACTGACTGTTCTCCCAGCTGCCTTTGAGAGGAAAGGAGTGAAGTTTCACAAATCAGGATGTGTTTCATTCTGGAAAGGTAAAATATGCAGTATATCCCCTCCTCCCTACTTACTAAGTGGATACAGCCAGCTAAAACTGATCCCGCTGGAACAGCAGCGACCAAGCCAAGAGAGACTACATCTTTAGATTTTAGTTAATAGCTGCGATATATTAATTATAGTAATTTACGGTTTTGCATGAGTGATTATTTTACTGCTGATGTAGATATGATTGCTTTATAATGCTAATCGAGACATAATGACGATAACCAGCATTTATATGAAACGTGAAGCGTGTGATTTGCGGGAAGGACACAGGAGCACTCACAAGGCAGGGTCACACCTCTCCCCCCCCCAACACCACAACCCACACCTCAACTCCCTTCCCCGTCCTTCATCATTTTCACGCACCACTGGAAAGACCAAGGGGTGAAACCACCCAGGCACGTGCGAGGAAACCCCTTGCACAACACCCAGTTGAATCCATTCTCCCTTGAACTGCCCCCAGTTTGTGCCTCCTGCCAGAGTCACACGACAAATTCCCCGAACAAAGATTCCGGGTCAGTCCCATCCCATCCTCTCCAGTGCCCCACATAAAAAGGAGCCCGAGCATCTGAGCCTGGTTACTAGTAAGTGCACATTCACATCACAGAGGTGATTTCTGCAGCTGGCATCCTCCACACTGCCCCAGTAGAGAAGGAAAGACACAAACTGGATGGCCACTACCCAGAGCAGCCGTCTCCATCAGTGGTCACAGCACCTATTTTGTGGGTAATACAAAATCACTGTGTTTTCCCTCATAAATGAATTATCACATGACATTGCCATCTCCTAATGCTAAAAACTGGCACTCAGTCATTCTTATTTTCATATTTTTTTTTCTGCTTTAATCATTTCATCTATTTTAGATTCACCCATGGTTTTCGGCTGTTTTTATGTGCCAGAGACTCTTGCCAACTATTCTCTTAAACCTTTAGAAAATCCAAACTAATTGTATTTTTAGATCAGATTTTTTTTTCCCCCTGTTGCTTATTCCTCAACATTAGAAAGTTAATTTGCTCCAAATGTAATCAAACCACAATTTTATTTCCCCTCCACCCAAGCGCTGTAAGATAATAGCACGGTTCTATAAGCTCCTGTGCCAGATCATAGTAATATATTTAGGACACCTAAAGGCACCATATTCTAATAGGAATAACATTAATTCCTCTTAGCAAAACCCAGCCTGTTAGAGGATCCCTGCTGAGGAACTTTGGTTTTGATGAAAACAATAAACAAGTAATACTAAAATGAAACTCATGAATAGTTAACTAGAATAGATACCACCAAATTGCAACCTCCATAAACCCAGATAAACTGTTTCCTGTTTACATAAGTATTCCCAAATCAATTCTTCTCTATTTTAATGAGGCAATTCTGATACATACTAGAAAGCAAGGACTATTACAAAAACAAGCTGCAGCAAACCTATCTTAAGCAAATTAAACAGCCAATCAAAAATTTGCTGGTTGTTTGTGTTTAATGAGGGTATATGGCTACACTCACCTTCATTATCATTAAGGGCTTACAGATTCTCATTTTTTTAAAAAAAGGCAGATTTCTTGTGCTCTTTCTGAAGCATTTAAAACCATATTTTTTCCAATGCATATCATTATCATCTCAGAAATGTCTTCTGTCAACACGTTCTAATACACGAGATCTTTAAAAAAACAGGCAAAAATAGTTTTGTTCCTTAAACACTTAGAACACAATTTAAATCTACTTTAAAATTTTAATTAAAATAAATATTGGAGCAACCTTTTCTTCATATTGCTCAAATACACATTCAGATAAAAATAAACGAATTAGTTGCAAACAAGTTTTGCACTCTCCATTACCCAGGTTGAATCTTTATATTAAACCCTTCACGTACCACCTTAACATCTGTAGGAAAAAGCCAGACTAATTTACCTGCACATTAGAGTATTAGGCACTTCTCTGAAGAACATTAAACCTGTTCTTCCGTGATCAAAGTACTTAACTCTGACTTTTTAATGAGAAAACTGTGAAATGCCACATTTCACACTAATTATGCCCCAAGCACAGGTGTATGTGCTAGTTCCACCAGTTCCACAGTGCTATCAAGAGGGACAGGGACACTGCCCTCTGGGGCCAGAGGGGCAGCACAAACCCCTAGCACCATCTTTATTTCAGGTAATCAAGCCAGAAGGTGGAAGTAGTAATATTTGGGTCTTTACCTCATTGCACAGAGCAGCAGTCACAGCAGAGGCAGTCCCTGAATTCTTGCCTGTGACCCAGGACTTTATAATAAAGTTTATGTTCCGCTGTCACCACTTTTTTCTCAGTCCCATCATGAAAATAAACAAGCTTGTACTGTGATAGTGGTTTTATGGACTACAAACCAAAGGTAAAGCTGTATCCTGCCTTTTGTTTTATGGCAGCCAAGAACTGTTCCCCAACATTACTACAGAAAAAAATTAGTAATACCGTTTTTGACCATTTTGTTGGCTGTCCTGAATGGCTGTTCCCTAGCCTCATCTCCTTGGGAAAACTTCCAATTGGGTGAAAAGTCTCATCACTTCCAGAAGCAATCCCAAAATACCTTCTACTTGGGTATGTATAGTTAACATTATTCATGATGTTTACCTTTTTCAAAGTGCACACGCTGTGGAAAACTGTGCTAAAATCTTTCACCTGGTGACACCAAGTGGGCAAAGTGATCAGCAACGTCTGCATAAAGTCTGTCTCTGTGGACACGCTCAATCGCTCTAGGTTTGGTAAGAATCTTACATTCCACACCTCCTATAAAGACCACTGAAACATTATAGCCTGCTACTCATACTGACATCATTAATATAATTGGGAGATTCAGCCTCAGATGCTGGGTTGTGTTTTTATCTAAGTACCTCTATTTTAAGTCCTCAAGACTCCCCCAAAACCCTTTTAACTTCTGTTTATCAACCTACATTGTAAACCAACCTTAGAATGAGTCATCACAAAATCATATTTTTTACTCTCACTAACGACACTGAAGAACACCGACAAGTCTTTGCCTTTTCTCCACATCTGGCAATTCATCTTATTTAGAAAATATGCAGAACACGGGCTAGAGCGCTACTGCTGCAGGAACAGATTCTGCTATCTCTGTAGCAGGCTTGAAAATAAAGGTTGAGGCCAAAATAAGGACAAAATAACAAGCCTGGAACAAGCCACAGGAATAGCTGCATTTGCTCTTCTTGCTTTTAGGGATATTTAAGGCCTAATCTCTCCAGTAATTACAGCAGCCGTAGTACTATCAGTTCTTTAAACTGTTTAAAGCAAGTAAATTACCAAACACCACATAGTGTAATTGGGTTTTAGTCACGTAAGCATTCTCTCTGCAGTGTCTGTACATCTGCTTTATCATATTATATAGCAAATTACAGGAGTGCTCAGCATGTTTATTAAAATATATTGTGTAATGGAAAGTCATTCTTAATGCAGTGAAGAGACAAAAAAAACAGACCCAGTTGGGGTTTTTTGAGAGAATTTTAATATATGTGTAATGAAAACTGTAACTGTTACCATTTAACATCTTAGTGCAGAAAAATATGTAATGTTTACAACCACTAGCCTCCAACCTCACCGGCGTATTTTATTGGATTCCTTCTTCCTCAGCCATTTTCAGCACAAACACCTGGAACAGAACAGCAGGGATGAGTGAACCATTCAACACGAAATATTAACCCATTTGTTAACGTAAGAGATATCATCAGGAAAACCTTTGTTCACCACCAGTCAATCTGCCGGTAATTCCAGCAATTTTTGGTTAGTTTCATCATATGATATCTTTAGGTAAACTGATACATATCCAGCTGAAGCAAGACTGTTATCCCTTTGCTCTACAGTGCTGTCAGCAAAACTGTGCAGAAGACAGCTGCTCTTAAAAATTTATTGTCCATATTTTGGTTCAAGTATTTACCTAGAACTTCTTTATTTGCACTTTAAGAACTAAGAACAGGCAGAACTAGAAACGCAGCCCATGAGAATGCTCTCCACTAGATAACATTTCTGAGACCGTAGCCAAAAACCATCACGATGAACTAAGAGTACACCAAACATTAAACTCACCCAGAAGAATTTCCTGCTCTTCCTCTCTCATCTCCTTCCACAGGACTTGTGAAGAGCTGTAACATTAGTTGGCAGACATTAGTAACAACCACCTCATGGCAGCCGAGACCTGTAAGCAAAGACACCAGGAAATAAGTACCAGGCTTTACATTTTGAGGAAGAGGAGGGAAAGCAGATTTATTCAAGCTATAAAGTTTGAGGGTACAAAATAAGCCTCTGAAGTTTTTAGCAGCCTATAAGCCTCATTTATTCTCAACATAATTCCACCTGGTATAAATCTCTACGTTGTCCAGAAAAATTAGTCACTTACCTTCACACTGGGGCCATGTCCAAAGAGCGACCTGCTCCCAGTCCTAGTTGTGTCACATTTATCTGGAAAGACCAGGCTCTGCAGATGAAGGGAAACAGATGGACATGAAGCTACATTTAATATTACAAGAGCACTTTTCACAGAAAGCAAGCTTAATGAAAAGTTGCCCGAATAGCTCTAGAAGACAAATTTCCAGACAACTCAAACTCTGTGTGCACGTAGCTGTATTTCAGACAAATAAGAAGGTTATCGTCAGTTCTCGCATCTGACGGCACTTCCTATTCTGGGTTATCATCATCAACAGCCAGCAACTTCTGTACTCCATTACTTAAAACACAGCCATTGTATTATTTTGAACCAACAGCTGCAGATTTACCACTTTGTTTATAAAAGGCTTAAGTAAAACTAGTTTTAGTTCATTTTTATTTCTTTAACTTGCTTCAAAACGTGATTATTACAGATTATTTTCAATTAACAGTTCCGTTGAACAGCTTTACACCACCAGCATGTAAGTAAAGGCCTGGAACTTTCTCAACAGTTTTGCAGTTTAGTACAAAATAAACTTTAACTTACTGTTTACTTCAGGACGTCGTTCTGCTGTGGGAATAAAAGCAAAAAAAGCATTACTTGAATACTCTTGAGCAGTAATTTCAGAAAATTATAAAGTAGGCTTATCCAGAAAAAAGACCCCAAACAAAATCCCACAAAAACCAGAACCTCACCAGCAACAATCTGCTTGCAATTCCACCCATGTTTGCGCTGTTATCATGAATCACCAAAATATTTACATCAGACACCTTTTGGTAGTGAACAATCCCCTCTAAACTGTTTTGTCAGGAAACTTGGAAATCTCGCTTATGCAGCCTGCCAGGCCGCATTTACCAAAAAGGCAATTTTGAAATTGAAATTCCAGGTAACACCAATTTCCAGGTTGTGACTTTCACTGCACAGAAAGAGTGTGAGCCACATCTGACAACAGAAAGAGTGACCCGTTGGCTAAAAATACCGCCATAAAAATAAAATTGAAATAAAAAAATCCGTAAAAAGCAAAGTAATGCCCGTCGCTAACCACAGAAGCGTTCCCTCCACAGCCCCTGGGGAACTCTTAAGCCCAGCAGGACCCTGTCCCCAGCAGCGTGCGATGCTGTGAGGAGCCTGTGAGCAGCCAGGAGGTTGATGAAGAGGAAGGAATCCAATATGAACAGGCCTCAGCCTTTCAGGCCTCTCCCGGAGCCGGGCAAGGGCACCACCACCCCCGGCCTGCGGGGTTTTACCTCACAGAGCTGGGTCCCAGACCTCCCGCCCCAGCCCACCGCCTCGTAACCTACCGGGGAGCCGTTCCAGCAGTCCCGGCCCCCCTGGCGAGGTGCCGGAAGCCTCCGGTACCGGTGTCCGCCGCCATGGCCGGCCTGTGGGGACAAGGGGAGTCAGGCGCCGCGTGCTCCGAGGCCACACCCCTCCCCGCACGTCACCAACGGCCGCACGTTCTCCCTCACCCACCCCCACGGCTGCCCCGCGTGGTCGGGCCCGGCCCCAGCCACCTTTGGGAGGCACGGCTGATCCCACCACTGCCGGCGGCGGGGGGAAGCCCGCGCCTCAGTCTGCTAAACGATAAGCCGGGCCTCCGCCTCCCCCCTGTCCGCCTCCCGCAGCGCCCAACCGGCCCCGGTGGGCCGCAATGCCCGCCTCACCATGGCCCAGGCACGCAGGAAGAAAGGGCGGGAAGGTCGGCGGCGGCCGGTTATAAAGGCTTGGGACGTACCACCCCGCAGCGGGGGGGAGGCGGGCCGTGCCACTGCTCCCACGAGGCGGGGGCGTGACTGGGCGTCCATTTCCTCAGCGCGGCCCGGGAGGGAGCCGGGTGTGGGGGTTCCCTCGGCCTCACCGGGGTGGTGGGACCCCGGTTTTAGGCAGGAGGAGAGCGGGAAAGTGGGTTCATGGAGAACTTTCCCCCCCTCGGAGCGGGGACCCGCATCTCGCCCCGCTCGGGGCAGCCGCGGACCCTTCACCACGAGGAGCAGCACTGGCCTTTATTTGTGCACCAGCGAAACGGGGTCGGTCGAAGTGATTTATTTGGAATAAAACAGCTGATTAAATAAAAGTTTCATTATTTTCACATTATAACGTCAGCTTGAACTGAAAATCAGGGCGTTTTGCTGTCCTTCTCCCTGTTAAAGACAGGCAGCCTGCCTGAGGAGAGGTGCAGGCCCACGCCACCATCACCATTTCTTTTTCCCAATATAACAGTTTACCCCAAAAATAGCTTTTAAAAAAAATTCAAAAATCTTCCTAGGACGACTAGGGTAGTTCCTGTAATGAGTCACCTAAAATTCAGAACCTTTCCTCCAGCAAAAGCCACAGACTAATTTCTTGCAATTTCAGTTAATTTCAGTAAATTACACTGCACTTCTCAGAACATTAGAACAGAATCTCAGAGCATTATTTTCTGCATCAAATTCCTTGAAGGTGACCTTTATAGGTCTTGCATTTTTTTTTATTACTCAAAGAAGTCTAATTACGTAATTTTCCTCCTTACACTGAAATTGCAATTTGTCTAACCAGGAATACCTGAATATCTGGGAGTTCAGTGTAAAACGAAGAACACACCAGCTACGAGCCAAACAGCCGACCACAAAGAGAAAGGGACTTAGAACAAAATTCTCAATGCAACCTCTCTCCAGGTCAAAGAAATTTAAGTTAATCACGTTGAGGAAAAAAAACATTCACTAAAGATTCAGTGCTCATTTTTAATTATCAAAACCCAGCAGTTCAGGTAACTGAGGAAGACCAAAGCTAGAATTCCAGCAAACCCTTCTCAAGGCTTCTCCATACATCATCGAAACGCAAAACCAGGCAAACACTCAATTATAAACACAAAACCCAACCTCTCTATGGGGCTCTTCAAGAGTAAACCTCTATTTTTCTTGCAGCTAAGCTGCCCTGGTCTCATGAACACACATAACCCTCCCTTCAAACCATAAACACGACAGACCCGAGTGACACGGAGGCATTTGCAAGGTGTAATTACGACTACCTGGAAGACAGAACCCGTGTTAATGGCTCCTCTTCCTCCAACACAAGCCTTTGCCAACGTCGCTTTTCTTGATTTCACACCCCCATCAGTTCAGATCTTTTGTATCAGCTGAAGAGATTCTCTGTTCCCCTTCTGCCCTTCAAACCAGTTGGTCTGTCCTTCACCAGGCTCAAGTGATGAGGATTTACATGGAAACAGGGTGGTTTTCAGCAACATTAAGAGCAGAGCACATCTAGCTGTGGAGCTTAAAAACACACCAGGGTTCATGACCGTGCAGAAGCCCGTCCTCATAGAGCGAGTGGACGGGTCGTATCTACCATCTCCTTTCAGGAAAAAGAAAGGTCATAACGGATCTGAAGCAGTGGTACAGCACAAAGGTTTACTGGCAAAAAGACACCGGTTAAATAAATCTTATCAGGATGTTGAGAAATGGGTACGGTTCTATTTGAAAGTGTTTGGAAGGGTTATATTAATGAAAACACATGTTAAAATGAATTATTACAGTGATGAGACATTGCAGTCCTTTAGTCTCAACAGTACTTTTATGAGACATATTTATATATTCAATAATTAAATATAAAATCAAGGATGAGGGTCACAAAACAAGGAAATAAGGCTTGAAGCCCAGTCAATCCCCAGATTACCCTTCCACTCACTGTACCTTTCATTTTACCTTTAATTTTACATGCTGCTGTTCTTACACATAATAAAGCAGTAAGAAAAGTTAACTGCAGATTCCTTGCTTTTGTGAAGCCTCAAACCTACTTCAACTTAGTACAAAAATGGGGGAAAAAAAACGATAAAGCATTTTTTGTTAAAGAGCAGAAAGGGGAAGAGATTTTCATAGACATTTTGGACTGACAGAACCTAGGAAAACAAATTTTCAGACTATCAAAACATAGCAGACGATGGTTTTGCTACTTATTCTGTTTTGCCAGAATGTGATGTGGTAGCATTATTCCGTATTTAATTCTTGGTAATTGAAATAAATGCCACAGGCAACAGGAAGAAATGGCAGGTGTACACCCATCAAACCTTTTTCCTACCTAGAGAGGATACACAGGTCAAAAAAGCCGAGTGTAACACGTCAACCATGTGCACATCCACACATACTACACAGTAAGAACATTCAAAAATATTGACAAGAGACAGTGATCCTATAGTTTTCCTTTTCTCTTTTAGTTATATATATATATAGTTAAACAGCACATTGGAAAACACCACTATAGCTTTCACCGTGGCCAACAGGAAAATTCTCACAAATATAAAAGTGTGTGTTTTTAAATTGTTAGATTTCTTCAAAACATAATACAGATAAAACAAAAGAAATATAATTTCTCATCATGTAACAAAAAAAAAAAAAACCAACCAAAAAACCACAAACCCTTTGGGAATTTATACAGTTCTCAACCATCCAACTTTGCAGTCTTGAACATCTCAATCCCTACTACAGCAGAACAGAGCATCACCAAAAGAAAATGAGCTGAATTCCTGGACAGAAGTAATGGATACTACGTGAAATTTCACTGTACTAAAACGTTCAACTTAGATTTACATTCAGTATTTTGGAGGAAGGGAAGGTCACAGTCCCTTCATGCTTTATCCTTGCCGGCTGCCTACCCAGGAAGCATTACTGTTATTACTTCAAGAGGAAAGGAAAGGTGCTGGTAAGAGCCAGAAGGGCAAGGCAATGATGTTGATTATGAAATGCCCTGTTCTTTGGATGAACTGTGTGAAATATTTTGTTAAAAGGCTCCATGTTAAAAATATTAAGAACAAAAAAGGTCGTCTTAAAAATACAGAGCATTTCTGCCTCTTAAGTTCCAAGCTTGGGGAAAAGTGTTTTGCTAGAATTAACTACAGGTTTGCCATAATAAACATATATGACAATGCCCTACGTAACACAGGGCCAACCACAGACTCCGGACAAACGCGACTGCTTTAGGTTTCAAGTGGTAAATGCATCTCTATTTTTGTATAAAAGGAACAGAGACACTTCTGGAACCTTCACTGCAGAGTCTTTGCCAGTGTCCAGCTTTTGGGCAAAGGAAATCTTGCCACACTGCAGAGTCATAATCTTGAAGATGAGAACATAAAAATAATCAGGATTCAGTGTCTGACCCAGAACTGCTTTCTCGACTGATTTCAATCTGTAGAGATGGTAAATTATCCAATCGGCTCTTTTTTTGCCGAGACTGTTCTTTTTCCTTAATGAGAGCACCCCAAACCCGCTGGAGCTCTGAATCCTCTTCCTCTGGAGAAGCCACAGAGTTTTCAGGTTTATCTGAAGTCTTTTCTTGTGTCTTCGGGGCAGACCCTAATCGGGTCCATAAATTACCTGATCAGATGAAAAACAAACATTTTTTTTAAAAAACAGACAAGACTAAGAAGTATAGTGGAGGAAATGTAAGCAACTCAATCTAAAATTCACTGCATCTCTTTAAGCTCCTCGTACTCCTCCCACTGTAATGTTTGGCACAGAACTTACTGTGCTTTGAAGCAGTAGCTGAAATTAAAATATGGGAGGCTCAGTGCAGTCCCGTTCAGTTTCCCCCTTGCAAAGAACGTTACACACAGGTCCCAAGTGCCATTGCATCTTTCACATTTGTTTTAGGGCCCTGTTTTGACCACAGTTTTAAAGCAGTCCCCTATTTTTAAGCATAGCTATATAAAAATACTGCTTATACTCAGCTCAACCTACCCACGTGTATTCAGGTTTCAAAGCTCTGAACAAACATTTGCAAATTCATCTTTAATTTCACTCAACTTTATGATTTTCAGCTGAAATTTCTCTTATGCTCAAAAGTCAGAGGCACTGCAGCATTACATTTTCTCCATAAAACTAACCTGATTTCTTCTCTCTGGTGTCAGAGTAGAGGCCTTTTACATCTTGTTTGGGGATCCCTAACCGGCTGTGTACGTCTGATATCGGTTCTCGACGAGGAGCAGAGGTACTACTCGGAGGTTTAACTTCTGGAGAATGTGGTCTTTTTCCCAGTCTTTGCCGCACATCTAGGGACATTTCCAGTGATTAAACTTACAAAAATCATGATGCATTTACTTTAACTCTGCCTGCTAATTTTATCCTCATTGCACAATCTGAAGAACATGAAACTAGACAGATTCTGTTTTTATCTTTTCTGGAATCTTTTCATTAAGTCTTTTGTACTCATGATTGCAGTCCTGATAATGTCTGCAATAAAACTTAACCAGATTTCTTTTTTCTTTTTGGTAATAAATTTAACATTTAATGTTTTCAGGTTGTGCACTGTCCAGAAGATTGAAAAAGTGAAGTTATACATGGCTCGCTGCATTTCTGCTCTAGCAGCACAGTGTGTATGTATCCAGCATGAGGTACAATTATACAAAAATTTATATCCCTTCAACGATTCTTTTCAGATAGGATACCCTGCTTCAGAATTCTAATACTGATTCATTTCATTTTGCAAAATATCAAATACAGAATATAAGAATCCTAAATATATTGATACTTAACCCATGATGTGAGTCTTACATTTGGAAGTATTGTCTGATTTAGTTAAATATTCCCAGTCTTGAAGAGGTTTCAAACAAAAACATAAAGGCAAAGGATTTGCATGCCAACTTGTGAGAGCCCCAAAATGTGCAGAAGGGGTAAAATACATTAACTTCCACGTTACTTTAATAAAAGAGAGTATTTTTCACTTATCGGTCAGATATCTGTATCTTATGTATTCCATAATCCTATGTAATGTCAAAAGTAGCTGAAATTACACATACCTGAGTAAATCAATTAAGCCCAGAAATAAACCCTGCCAATTGAAAAATACATCCATATTCATATAATACATGTTCTTTCATGTAAGTTGCTAGTGTTTCATGTTTCATTTTGTACAGAAGCTCCCCGACATGCTGTGTTCCTCAGAGTTGTACAGGATCTCTGCCTCAAGGATTGAGGAAATCCAAAAAGACAAAGTGGGGGGGAAATAAAAACGGGCAAGTAAATTGGATAAAAATAAACGTCACTCTTTCACTCCAATGTTCTTCATTTTTCCCCAAAGCGATCCCCAACTCGGTCTCTTAGTGAGGAAAAATTAACTGTATGGATGCAGAAACTGCTGCTGAACAGAATTCCCCCAGGTTTGTTAGCTGCAGCAAAGCACATTTGTGAAGTGAATATATCCATTTTAATGAGCCAGCTGCAATTCTGCACAATATAAGAGTTTAAAATTACCTGATTTTACAGTGCTGTTTGGCTGGCGCGGCCCAGTATTATTCTGACGTTTTTCTTCTAACAGTAGTCTCACATCTGCAACTTTCTCTGATGACCCTTTGCTGCCGATCCGATTTTTGATGTTACTGGTTGCTATGCTGTCTGCTCGCATGGAATTCCTAAAAATATAAACAATAGATTTAATGTCCCTTAAATGAAATGAATCTACTGTAGGACTTAACTCTTCTTATATATAAAGTTACATCATAGAAAACAGTAATATCAGGGTTTCTTTACTGAGAAACAGAGGTAAAAACATTACTTAGAAGAGCCTGTGTTGCAGTCAGAATCCCAAGCTTAGCAGTAACCACACGAGCACCTCCATACCCATTTCAAGGCAGGTATGAGTTTGTCTCCTTAAGGTTGTCTCTCCGAGTCAAAATTCAGAGCAGATAAGCAACCTCAATATTGTTGAAAGACTTGACATTATAATGTAATGTAAACATACTACTGAAGGAGCACATGCTAAAGTTATTTTAATAATCCACAATATATGGAATTTTGGTTAATATGCCCATAACGAACATGAATTCCCTTTTGTTATCAATATCTAAGCATTATTCTTCTGAGAAAAAAGGGAAGGGGTGAAGGGAAAAAAGAAAGAGGGGTTATTTCTCCCTGACCTAGCTATGAAGTGCAAGAAGTTAATTGTGCTTGCTTGCATATATTTCTATTGATTCCACTTCGAGCTTCACTATTATCAATAAGCAGGGTTACAGAAATCCGCAAAGGAAGCTATATTTTACAAATGTTAATTGTAATTAAAAGCCTGTATCAGGGTTTTCTGCATTTTGTATTTCTTTTTAAAAATATCTACTACAAAATTGTGCTAAGAATTGAAAAAGCAGCTTCAACAGTTTGTCTTCAAGCTTTGACAGCTCTGTTACTATTCACCAATACTTTTAAGGAATAAGAAACTTTTACCTAATATTTTTCAGTTGTGATTCCACCTCATCTGCATACATTGTCATTTTCATGCTCTTTTTGGGAGAGGGCGTTGATATCATTTTCAGTTCAAGATCATAGTCCATTTCATCGGAATCAGACGCACTGGCGCTCGATCGTCTTGCTGCACTGCGGTCTCGGGCCTGTTTGAAAGCCTGCAGTTCATCACGGTACTCTACCACAACTCTGTCATCTTCATCCATATCCTGATCTTCCTCCTCCTCTTCCTCCTCCTCAATAGGCTCTTCAGGAACATTTATTAAGCCTGTAGCGAAAAAGTTACAGAATAGCCTAAGTGGAAGAAAATCAGCATGAGACAATACAAGTCCACGATGTTCACTATCTCAGAAACCTGCTCAAGCATAAAGCTGGACTCAATACGTAGTATGTAGGGAAGAGTGTGGCCAGCAGGTCAAGGGAGGTCACTGCCCCTCTACTCTGCACTGGTGAGGCCACAACTGGAAATCTGCATCCAGTTCTGGGCTCCCCAGTTCAAGAGGGACAGGGAACTACTGGAAAGAGTCCAGCCTGGGGCAACAAAGATGATTCAAGGACTGGAGCATCTCCCTTATGAGGAGAGGCTGAGAGAGCTGGGACTCTTTAGTCTGGAGAAGAGAAGGCTGAGGGGAGACCTTATTAATGCTGACAAGTATCTCAAGGGCGGGCTGAGGGAGGAGGGAACCAGACTCTTTTCAGTAGTTGCCAGAGAGAGGACAAGGGGCAATGGGCACAAGTTGGAACATAAAGGGTTCCACTTGAATATGAGGAAGAACTTTTTCACGGTGAGGGTGACGGAGCCCTGGAACAGGCTGCCCAGGGAGGGTGTGGAGTCCCCTTCTTTGGAGATTTTCAAGACCCGCCTGGATGCTCCTGAGTAACATGCTCTGACAAGCTCTGGGTGGTCCTGCTTTAGCAGGGGAGTTGGACTAGATGATCTCTATGGTCCCTTCCAACTCTAAAAAATTCAGTGAAATTCAGTGAAATATGTGCAGGTCATTCTTCCTGAACTAAGCACAACAATTCCTATGATCTTGCAGGGCTTAATGTGACAGCTGCTGGCTCCACGATAATCTTTTCAAGTCCTCTAAGCACCAATGCCAAAAAAGGAAGTGTCATTCGTATGAATTTATCACATCTACTGATTTAAATATAAATCAGCAACTTAAGTTCAGTCCTCAGCAGTGTGCAAGCACCTTTTCAGAGAGCAGGAGGTAATCAAAATGTAAAATCTTGCGTGAGATTTGCTACATCCGTAGCTGTGTTTTTAACAGTCCACTCAACTGAAACTTTAACACTCTGTATGTCTCGCGTCAAAGATTTTCACACCAATTATTTTTCTCATGCACACGCCCCACCTTAGGGAGTCAATGAAGATATTCAAGCCTAATTAGTAGAATTTTCTAATCTTTACTGTTCTACATCTAGACCTTGCTTTTTCATAGAACAGAAGAATTGACACAGCAATTAGGACAGATTGCCAAGAAGTTTAAAGCAGCTATGCCTTCTTTATGCCCTTGATGCCATGGCCCCCATGGCCTAAATTTGTAAAAGAAATATATTGCATAAAAAGTAGCAGCTCTTTTGGTAAGCCAATGAGCGGCGTGAAGCTTCTGCCTCAGTTATTCCCTGCAAAGTCTTAAAATGTGATTCAGTTAGATATATTTTTTTGCAGTACGCTTCACTTTCATGCACCACGGGGGATTACACGAGGCATTGTTTGACGTCCTTTCCAGCCCCTCATTCCCAAATTTTGCTCTTCCAGAGTGGACATTGGCATCAATTACCTGAATGACGATGTTTATAAGGAGCTGTCAAGCCAACGTCATCCCCAATAAGTGTCCTTTTCTTTATCACATCCCGGTGGATTCTACGTGAATGGTATCTTCGTTTCCTTAAAAAACATGAAAAGAATTACACTGCTGTCACAGAAAGGGCATAATGAATGAGCCATATTCAGTCCTGGATTAAGCATATGCAATTATCACTCGCTTTAATAGCAGACGTGCATTTATGTCAGAGATCTGTTTGAATGTTTTGAATATAAACATTCTTTAAAATACTCCCCTTGCAAATTCATAGTCACATGGCAAAACCGTTATTTACACATAAGAAGCATCTGCTTAAACTGAAGAGAAAGAAAATCCACAAATTAAAACAGTTTTAGACCATCTTGTCCAATTACCTGCAACCTTCCAATTCCTCTACCCAATACTCACCAAGAATTGCTAAGAATCCCCTTCATGCCTCCGTAATTCGGATTGCCGTATTTCATGTAATACTGGCTTCGCCTTGCAGCCCCCAGCTCTTTTTTGTCATCTGAAAAAACACAAAAGCATTATTTCCCTCTTAGAAAATATCTCACAACACTAGCATAAAAATAAATAACCAGCCAGTCAAACTCACAGAGAGTGAAAGTAAGACTGAGGATGTCTTACAGGTCAGCTTTACCTCAATCTCCTTCACGAAGGATACGATTCTGCTGACACCTCTGAAATTTCTCCTACCACCACAGTTTTATTTGTGTCTAGAAACTTAATTCTAGGGAGACTGAGTTTCTACAGATCAGCTTAACAGAGCGTTACATCTCACTGTAACTGCTGGAGGCTACACTTACCTTAGTCATGACCTTTCTTTTCTTTATGGATGTGTTGCTTCCCACATGGCCCAGAAATTATATGGATTTTCATTTTTATCATAAATACCACTTAATATCTCAACTGTATTTAGGAGCAATTTCCACTCATACCTCATCAACATCTCAAATGATTTTCATATTTATAAAATGGGAGATTTACCTCTGTGGAGAAGGGCAACATAAAACCTATTCTATAGTATTGGGAAGAATGTCCTGAGCCCAAGATAAAATTTTTATGTACAATAATTTTCATACAACTTGAACTGGATTTAATTCACACATTAAATGTGGATTTATTGCAAAATCTTAATATCTCATGATCAGCAAAACCCCAAGAATTTTGCAAATAAAAATTAGGTACTTTGAGTCATTCATTAGTCAACAAATAAAAACTACAACAAGCAATTAATTCATTATGCTTGTTAAGCTGTTCATTTACCTTTAGTAGCAAATCTCATGAATAGCTTGTTTCCTTTAGCCAGTTTATTGGCAGGGCGAAGATCATTACGCAGGAGAGAATCCTCTTCTACCTGGGAGAGGGCATCCAACTTTGGGGGGCAAAAAAGGTATTTTGGACTCAAAAATAAAATTACTGTTGAACAAAAATGGATTCCTTGCAGAGAAGCAATCAACTGATTACTAAGAAAGTCACTTTTCAAAAGAACTCTGCTTTTTTTTCTTGACAAAGTAATGTCAATTTTTAAAGTAATTTGACCTCAAGATTTAAAATATTTCCTTCCCTTGCTTTGTAACATTATCTCAGATTATTAAATCCAATAATTTTCACTGTAGTACTGACTGAAATGCAGAAAATAAATAGTACAACTTGGACACTGAAAAACAACTATTTGGGTTTTTTTGCCTGTTTCCTATCCAAATGGTTTTACTAACAGGTTCTCATGCCCTCGCACGTTGACTAAAAGGCTTTCTTTTCCATTTATATCTGCTTTATAGAAACTAAAATTCAGACTTTCACAATGTATGGAGTGTTCACTGAGCCATTGCTAAAGAAAATACTAATCACACCAATTATGTATTCAGCCAGTGAAGATTAAATTACTTAGAAAACATCAATGTGTATGCTGATTCCCACATGTATCTACAGACACTCTAAATCCTGTTTTTCTCTTTAAGCACTGCCTCCACTGCTGAAAGGCTGCTGCCATCCATTATTGTTCTTTTTTTGCCCCCTCTCAGCAGAACAGAGCAGCCAGCCCAGCTCTTACACACTGGATGCCCTACTGCTCTCTTCAAAACCCCCTTTCACAAAACACTCTTACATTGCTATTCTCACCAGCAGCATACCTGCTCTTCCCGTCATTCCCCCCCCTCATTTACTTTGATAATTAAATTGTTAATTGCAGATATATATGGCTAAAACTATGTCTTTATAAAAACTTTACACCAGTCAGAGCAAAACTTTCATAATAGTGTTTTCACTTTCCTTCTGTACTCACCTCAACATCACTTTGATTGTCATCCTCAACCTCGCCTTCTTCAGTCTCATCATCAGAACTTTCGTCCTGTTTTTCTAAGAAGAAAAATAATTGGGGAAAAAAAATAACCTCCATTTTAGTGCGTTGGTCACATTTCATTATTATTACTTATATTCTCTGAAATAAAACTGAAGGTTTTATCCTTTCTTCTGTGCAGCCTAGAGAATAATTAAAACAGTAAATGTCCACAGAAATTTGAAGCAGGCATGAGCACAGAATAACATTAACAAGACAGCCCCTGTGCAGATAACTGCCTGCAGCACCACACAGGGATTGTTAATTTGATTCTTTGAAAGCAAATGAAATTGCACTGCATTTCAGGGTATGGCAGAGATCAAGAAGGCCAAGACTGTAAAAGGCATTTAAAAGCTTACTTACTTCAGCCTCCCTTTAAAATGCTGCAAGTACCTACAAGTATCCAATACTAACAATGTAAAACAGTCACTATTCAAAAGCTTAGCAGTTTCTGAGAGAGCAGAAGGAAAAAAAAAACAACTTTGGTGACTTATTTTCAAAGTGAACTAACTAAAAGAAGAGTGCGTGTTTCTAGAACTAATAAAACTGTGAGATGTTTACATAGATTTCTCAGGGTTCTTTTTAGCTCAATGCAGAAAATTTATATTGGAATATCTTTTTTCAGTCCTCAAGGGGAAAAAAAAAAAAGTAGTGAATATGGACAACTATCAAGATATACTAGTATCATTTGCAAAGATCTCAAAGTACTTCACAAGACTTAAAAAAAAAAAATCTTTTCTATTTCATAGTTCCTTATCTTAATCTCATCCAACAACAGACTTGAAAACTCATACTAGAGAGCAGCAGATGTTCAAAAGATTCTGAAAATATACCCAAATTCAAAGAAAAGAGTAAAGCGCAATTAACCAAACTGAAACTAAAGAGAGAATTTAGGGATACAAATTAGCCAAATTCAAGCCCAAATAATAATTTATTTCCAGCAGAGACAGTGTACAAGCACTTCTTCCCCCCCCCCAAGTGATAAGCTTCTCACAGTAAAGACTAGCCTCTTGCTTCCCTAAATGTCTAAAAAGCCCTCAAGTTCCTGTCTAAAGAAGGAATGCAACTAAACCGGATTATTCCAGTCTATCTGTAGCATCTCACACCTTGAGATGTAATTGAACAGTCTGTACTTTATCTAATATCCCACTTTTCCAGATAAACAGGTGAATAAGTTTATGTAGGAGGAATTTACATGACAGTTTTTATTTTGAGATGTGGTGTAAAGATGATGTAATAAGCAATTTATAGCCAACAAGATTAAATACATATATTTATGCTTCAATTAAACAACACAGTCATTAATCTCCAAAAATTTCGTAACAAGTCTTACTTGAAGCATTATCAACATTTGCCCAAAAATTAAATTCACATGGATGCCTGAGGAGCCACTGCGTTGTGGAGAAAAGCAACAAAAAGAAAAGGCGATGAGTTAGGAGGCACAACAAAGCCCTACACCCCAAACTTTTTAGAAAGGCTTTTGGTAGCGCTGCAAATATCTACTAGAGAGATTGGCTACTTGTGGTCTGTTCATAGAGCATGTTTAAGAAAAATCATGGAAGAATTAATAAATACAACATCTCTATTTGCTTTGTACTGTGTGGTACAGTACTTTGAACCACAGCAATTTATCACACCAGCCTAACAGCAAAACACTCCTAAGGTAGCAAAAGCCTGATTTTTAACTTATATCTGTAAAAGTAAAATAAATTTACAATTCAGGTACCAGATTTATCACAACATTAAGATGTAGTTTTGCTGCTTTGCTCTTTTATAACTGACCTTTCAGTGTGCTTCTTTCTTGAAAGTGTGACGGCCAAATTTAGAGATGATATATACAGTGGTGAAGTGCTACAGTCACATCAGTGTGAACTTAAAGGATGGTGGTGTATCAAGAAAGGAATTAACCCTGGTATTTCAAAAACAGGACATTTTCTTACACCAGCTTTTGCCACACTTAGAATCCATCCTTTTACTGCCTTTGCACCCACCTCACACAGATTTCTTTCTGTGCAACCTGCACCACTATAAATATCGTATCTGAATATGACCCTGCATCTAACATGTTCGGTATCGACTGAATTACTGCTTTTGGTCTAGCTCCAACCCACCTTTTAAGAAGCAGCTTCTTCAAAAGGTTTCCAAGATGAAAGCCTTTTTTAAAGTGGCAGAATACATTTACCTGAAACTGTACGACAGAAGCTCCTTCAGTAATTTAGATTATGCAGTACCCAAGCACAAGTTTCAAGTTTCATTGATTTGACTAGATGATGTGTAGATATGCGTATCTCAATCTACCTTTCTTGGGTTTTTCAGCTGTCTTCTCTTCGTTGTTTTCTCTGCTTTTTGTTTTCTCCTGATCAGGCAAGGAACTCATATTTATTAGAGCCCGTGTTGCTGTTACTTCATCAAGCCAGACCACGTTACCTATGACATATATATATACACACAAAAACAAAATGCAGTTTTTTATCATCAGTCACATACACTGCCTTACTGGAGAGAAATTACTAACAAAAGCTCAGAAATGCTCTTATATAGTGACAAAGTAGTAATCAGATACACCTTATGGAGAGGAAGTCATGCTCTTTAACACACTTGATAAACAGGACATCACACAGCTTTCATCACATGACAGCAAACACATACAACAACTCATTAAAACCAAAATCACTGAAATGCACAAGTATATATATTAGAGACTGCTTTCTGAGCGCAGCAAATCAGGAGATTGAGTCAAGCTCAGAGTATTTCATGAATGTGTTAGCACACAAATGTGATTAAAGGGGAAAAAAAAGAAAAGAAAAAAAAAAGAAGAAAGAAGCCTTGATGCCTTGACTTCTTTCTCTTTGGCAATTTAACAGAACCTTGAACCTCACTGCAGAACTCTGTTATCTTTTCCAAAAGGCGGGAAAGTAGGAGAGACTGCTCAAACACAGATGACAATGTACACAGGTTAGCAATGTAATTCAGTAGATGCCTCATACATGCCTTAAGTATCAGCAGATGGTACCAAAATATAACTTATTAGGCCAATTAAAAGCATGTTACAGATGCCAAAATTGAAAGAGCTAAAATTGCTTAGAAACAGATTTTGAACAAAAGCTTTCTGCGTGGATGCATTCAGTGCAAATACAGCAACAAATGTAATTTACTGCTCTGCTGTTAAGCAGAGTGTATTCAGCTATGAAGAAAACTATACAGTATCCCAAAATAAAAGATTCTGACTTAAATTACTTAAACTGACAAGATTTACATGGTGAAGAATACCCAGATATAATTAGCTAATAAATTTTCATTTATGTATGCCTCCTTCACATCTCCAAATTTTCAAAATCTTTATCGTTTTATGTTCATCAGTTTGAAACACAGAACACTGTCTAAATTCACCTTTGTCCCAACACACCTTGAGATGTAATTCAGTTGGGAATCTTAAAATTTTTTACCATGCTGTGATGCAAATTTATGCTGAAAAGACAATGCTTTTTCCTGGAATTTTCACCAACCATGAAACTCAGTGCTAACTCAGAGCATGAAAAATAATCACTAAAAAAGATGGGTTTTAACCCTAATTGGGTAAAGTACTTTACGACTCTGAAGCCTGCATTTTTGCACTGCAAGTTCCCTCTGGTTCCACACTAAATGGACACATGTAACATTTAAGAAAAAGGATAATCAGACAATCTTAAAAATTTAGTCTCAGAGAGTTAAGCTCTGCATTTGCTGTCTTACGTGTTGCCACAGGTTCCTCTACCAGCTCTTTACTGCAGTTATTCACCCAGGGCTCACTGCACTTCAAATTCACTGTCACCCTGCGACAGCATGTCAAGCCATCACACACACTGACTTCAAGGTTACCAGTATTTTGCAGTATAACATGTATTTTGTCTGGCACTTAAACATAATTCCTTCAGGGTCATTCCGGGGAACCACGCTACTAATTCTCAGGTCTCAACCATGCTTGTCAGAAAATCAGTTTCCAGCAATTCCAATTGAATTGGAAAACCTGCACTGGCTCCTATTTCTTTTTCTGTGATTTCATTCACAGGATTTCCAGCCACATGACAATCTCAGAGCCTTCCCATTCCATGATCCAGCGCCAAACTGTAGCAAACAGCTCTTGTACACTCATTATTATCACTGAAGAAAGCATGACTGTCAACAACCTTGTATCTTCCTGGCAATCACACTGCACACTTACGCCCTGAAACGCCCCTTGCAGTGTGAATTTACATTCCTTTTCCAATCTATGTAAATCACATTCAACTGTTACCTTCTCCCACCCACTAATTTCTCCTTGAGAATGCACTAAACAAATATGGCAGCAAGTCTGCTCCTTCGCAGCACAACACCCTACCAACCTGCCTAACTGCACACAGCTCCATAACCTTCTCCCAGAATGTCATATTTTGTGATGCTCACAAGAGGGTATACCATTTATATCAAGATGTAAGCACCACAAAATTCTACACTTCTTTTTTTCCCCACTTAAGAGACCTGCAAGTTATTCTACACTATCCCTTTCCAATAATCAATAGTCAACTGGATAGTGGGTTTGATTTTCACCCCCTGCTATTAACTCTTTTCTTCTAAATCTCTTTTGACTAAGGTTAATGACAGGGAAATGGAGACAGACAAAGATCAGTGACTTTGAAAGCCACTAAGACATCTGAAGTACAGCTATAACCGATATTTAAAAAAAAAGAGTAAGAATAACAGATAAAAGACTCCATTTA
Source organism: Calidris pugnax (assembly GCF_001431845.1). Taxonomy (NCBI): domain Eukaryota; kingdom Metazoa; phylum Chordata; class Aves; order Charadriiformes; family Scolopacidae; genus Calidris; species Calidris pugnax. Next base: position 3,230,381 of record NW_015090977.1, on the reverse strand, counting down.
CTTACATGATGTATCATCTAACCACTCGATGTGAGCAGGAGGATACTCTTTGAAATAGGCAAAGATGTCCTGTGTACTCATCTCATCCACCCCACAAATGTAAATTGTGTCCAGTCTCACTTTAGGAATTGCTATGAAGAGGAAGAGATACAAAACTGGTACTCACTTCTATAGAGCAAGCTTTTATATTACTAATACATGGGTTTATAAAGCAAAGCTAATTAAAGCAAAGTAGGATGCACACCATTCTAAAACACCGTAACTTGAATTATTATTCCACAATGCAAAACTTTCATAAATTGAGAATTAAAAAGAGGTAACGCTACAAACATTGGGAAATGTAAGTACCTCATACAAACTGCCTTAATAACATACATTTTTTTAATGTTGCCAGAATACTACCATTAAGGACCGAAGAGCCAGAATACTAATGAGGCCTGTGATCCGGGCATGTGTACAAAGCACTTCCATATCTGATGGAGAGCTGTTACAGGCCACGGGCTTAGTGGGTCCAAGCTGCCAGTTGGACAAAAAAATAGCCTGGAGAACTAACTGAATGCCAAAAGCGCCAATCTGTCATGCACACTTCTCCCAGCTGATATTCCAACAAGCCCAGCTTGCCATCTACATGTACAATCAGTGCAGCTTCGCTGTGTGTACAGCACAGAATCTGATCTCACTGTGCACAGGACACAGAGTCCTCCTCTCACACAAACAGTGACCAAAGTCTTTTCAAAGAATTTATAGATTCTTAAAGCACCACTGATCAGAAGATGAATCTCGGACATGTAGCACTAGGCACCGTTGCCAAACGGTAAAAAAGGTACAGAAAAAAATGTGTTCTTTCTGGGGTTGGTAAAACAAGGAGTGAAATAACTGTCACGTAGTTTAAAAAGTAATGACTTTAAAACAAAATGTGAAAAAAATAACCCAAAATGATTTCTTTTGGCAGTGAACTGGGAAAACCTCTGGGGATGCAGGAAAAATTATAGGATAAATCAAGTAAAGGAACTATGAGGAAGTAAACAAAGGGATCTTTTCCTCTTGTCCCTTGGATAAACTCATACCTTTCTTCATCATGTCCCGATCCAGTGCCACATTCCTTTGGGCAAGATTCACTTCAGCTCGAAAATGAAAGCGTTTTGCTCTTTGTTCCTTTTTCTCAATTGCTTCCTGCGAAATGCCAAACAATGCAGTCAAAACAGGAATCACAGCAGCATTCCCAGCAAGTTCCACCAAAGGACCAGGTATTTAAAATCAAATCCATCAGACAGCAACAATATATATTAATAATTCTATTAATTCTGAAGAGACCTGTAAGTTTCAGAGCGTAGAAACCATTTACTAAAACATTTCTGTGCCACAATAACAGTTTTAATATGACTCCAGCGACATAACGGGAAATAAGATGTATGAAAAAAAAGGTATCTTGGACAATGTTCAGACTCCACAATGGAACAGTAACATTATTTTTTCCTTCCCAACAAACACACAGAGACTGTGCTCAAAAAAAACTCTCTTAAAACAAGCATTTCTACCACATTGAAAAGCTGTCTTTTAAGATTACAGATATTATTCCCTATCCGTTTTTTAAATACATACAAAAATGGAAACTTGCCTCTCTCTGAGCATGTATTTAACAATACTAGCTGGAGTGCTGACTAGAGAGATCTTATTTAGACTGGCAATTCAAGCTGCTTTTAAGTAGCTCATGAGCAACAGCTTTTGTGGATCTTGGGTAATTTTTGAAACTGACTGAGAAACTCCTTATTCTACAGAATTTACTAGGAAGCATTATAGATTTTTGGACCTAACTAACCAAAGTTAAATTTGGAACACAAACTGTGATTAAGTAAAAACTGCCGTCAATGATATTCAAATAAACATGGTCTTTTTACCGTTTTTTAAAGATTGCCAAAGCATCTTTGACCACATTTCTTACAGTTTTTCAGTTACATCATTAAAGAACATAACAAAAACCTCTTTTCCCTGACTAGGGGATCTTTAAATTCTTTGCTGAATTACAATGCACACAAGCTAGACATTGAAGCCAAAAAGCTGATTTTCAGCCTTCATCTGGAATCCTTTTTTACTCTTTGATAAGCACAATCTTCTGAGCTCCAGTAATGCAAAATAGAAACTCATGTCATTTGTCAACACGCTGTTGTGGTGGGGATTCATATTTGTTAGCATATGGAAAGTTGTATCAGTCCTATAAAGTATATGACTAAATGCTTTTTCTCCACTACCAAATGCTAGATATAGTGGTCAATTGTACAATATGAAACAACAGCCAATTGGGTATTAAATGTACGGAGATGAACTGTAGGATTAAGTTCCACAAAATCATGTAACTTTAAGTTATTTCAATGCAACAGCTGTTCACATTCTTCACACTACCTCTTAAATAATTAAACAAGAAGATACCCTTGAAAGACACAAGGCAATGAAACTAGATTTTCCTGCCAAGCACTTGTTCTTCCTTCTGTCACTCATCTAAGAGGAAAACCAACAGCTGACTTGTCTCAAAGGGCTTTGTGTTACATTATTGAATGGCACCAAGGCAATCTCAATAGAAACATTTTCAGGCTTTGAAACACAATTTTTTCTAAGTTAAAAACACCAATTCTCACAGTTTACAAGAGATGTCAGGTCCTCATGCAGGCCACAACCAACAAAAGAATTTCCTAGTTGTTGAAAAATGTCAGCTATCTGAACATGAGGCCCAGCTTCTGTGCATGTTGGGGAAGAAATAAATGAAATGGTTTCTCCTTTCCAGTAGCAATAATTTGAATATGTTGAAGAACGATGGCACAAAAATTACCTTGGATGTTACATCTATTCCAGTAATGAAACTTCCAGCTTTATTTTCATATCTCCTGCTAGTGTCCTGAAACAAAGCAAGATCATGATGAAATCTCAATGGACACTGAAAGCAACACAATTGCTATGCTGAAAAAAACCTGGCCATTTCTACAAGAAATCCATTCTCTTCTCCAAGCTGCACCCCTGGACAGACACAAGCAATAACTCTCACTGGTGTCAGTGAAGGTAAAAGCACATGAACTGAACCAAACTTTCTTTACTATAAACATTCTTTCAAATTTAGTTTCTGCCGCTGCTAAGATTTTTACTTACTCTCTGTCAGCAATACAGGTGAAGTCATTAAACACTTTTCCTAACTAAAACTTTCACCATTTTGGTTTCAGGTATAATTTCCTTGTAAAACATGAACGGATTTAAAAGTGATACCTGTCTCCTGAAGTGTCAATTCACAGCTTTTAGTCTCACAAGGCAGAACAGCAAACCACAATTAAACAAGTAACTTTTACCCCTATTCCTATCATTATTTCAAATCCAACTCCCAGATACCAGCAGGATGAAACATTACCATTTTGATACAACCCTACTGATAAAGAGTAAAAATGGACAGTGACGTGAGGGGGGAAAAAAAAAAAAAAAAAAAAAAAAGAAATTACAAGTTTAATTTCCATTGCTCAGGCTGCCAAATTCACAAGGCTGCACTAAACCACAGAGACCCGGACTGGTGACCCAATTCTGTCCCTTCCATGGTTTGCATACATAAAAATGGCACACCTTCACTCTGGCACCCTCAGGACCATCACCAGCTTGGAGTTGGAAGAACATGTCTTGATTTCTCTAGGGATAAATGTGCTGTTTACACTTGTGCTGCAATAATTATTTTGCCTAAAGGACTTTTTCTAGAAAGTAGGCCAGTCTCAGTTTAGAAATACCAAAGTACACAACGTGTAACCACTTTTCTTAGTAACAGCATCAAAGTTTGTCTAAAGTTGCCAAATGTTTAGAGTTATTAAAAAGAAAAAGAAAAGCAAAATAAACATTATTTTTAAAGTTGAAAAAAAACCCCACACTGTCTAAGGTTGACTCATGGAGCACAAGGAGGGTACTGTCTCTTAGGCCACATATTTGGTAGAAGCTCGAGCACATTGGCAGATCAGCTAATTAGAGATTAGTTTCTAAAGTAATTTCCACACAAGTTTTGAGAGCAAAAGGCTACTTAAGAGTTTAGGAGCACTCTGACCCATTTTTAGGTATTAAACATAATCCTACTAAAACTTGCACAGGAACAATAAACAAAAATTGAAAAGGGGGAAGAAAAAAAAACAGAAAGGAAACCCTCAAAACCCACCTGTCAGGACTCACATTTCCAGTCCCTCCAACACAGTTCTCCCAGTCACCCCCTGCCCCCTGGTATTCCCTGTGTTCCTTGCATGAAGCACTGCTTTTACACTCTCCCACCCACAGCCGCCCTCACCCATCCACCACTACAGCCCAAATCCTCTTTTCCACCCCCTCCTTTACTCCCTTCATTCCCAACCACATCCCGGCCGCTTCCTCTTACAACTTGCCCCCACACTCCCTTCAGACACCCCTAAGCCCCCTCATGCCCCCACTCCCGCCACCCTCACCCCATCGCTTCCCCCCACGCACCCCACGTCGCCTCTTTTCCCACGAAGGTACCCCCAAATGTCCTTACAGGCCCCCGCAGCCCCTCACACCCCCACACATACTCGTCCCCCCCTGAGGAGCAGGTCCCCTTGTCCCCCCCTGCCCGTGACCCCACCGTACGCCCCTCACCGGAATGAGCTCCCGGAGCGAGCGCCTCACAGGGATGGTCTCCAGCTCGCCCTCTTCCACTTCCATAGGCTCAGGCTCCGGGCCGCGAGGCTCCGCCGTTGTCGCCGTCGCCTCCGCCTTCACCGAGATCCGCAGGCCCCGCACGGCCGCCATGGCTCCGCCAGGCCCGCCCTCCGCCCGGCCAGCGAGACGGCACCCCCGCCGCCCAGAGCGCCGCCACCCGGAACCACCACCGAGACCGTCCGGGCGGGTAGAGCGCCACCGGAGGCGAGAGGCGGTTGGAGAGGGGGTCTCGGACCATAGAGACGAGGGGAGAGCGCGGCGCCGCCGGTCCTCCAGCGCCACGGGGAGCTGGGGGGCGCCGCCATTTTCCCCGCGGGGAGCGGAGCGCGGCGTGTGCGGAGACAGACCTTGATATAGGCGGCTCTGCTTCCCGCAGCGATTTGTTTAAACAGCGGTCTGGATTCTTAAAATAGTCATTCCCACCCCTCCATACTAGAGGAAGACCCCGGCGGAATTTGACGCTTCTGGTCAAACACAGCTCGTTTCCAGCGAACAGCTCTCCGCAGTGTCCACATCGAATTGTTTTGGGGCTCGGTTTATTCTCTTGGTCAAAAGCTGTTTTTCCCACCCCAGGTGTGTGGGCAGTTTGGAGAGAGCAGCCAGAGGGATACCCCCCTTCTGCCCACGCGACAAGCTCTTCGTTCCCCTAATTAACACTAATTAGCTCTATCCCCCTTGCTCACAGGGGAGCAGAACCCCGCTCTGGCCGAGGGCTCACTCCTGCCTCGGCATCGTCATTTCCAGCTTGTGACACTGCAACCGAGGGGCTCCGTGCCCACGTTGTCACCCCACTTTGGTCACACCAGCCAATTCCTGATATTTTCCCGGCTGTGGAACCTCTCCGTTCCTGTTCTGGACATTTTCAAACCCAAAACCCTCCAGCCCATCCCCTGCAATGTGTCCCTTTCCCTCCCAAAGTGACGGGACTTCTCAGCAAAATCCACTACCAAATTTTGACCTTATCACAAAGACACTTTGCAGGTGGCAACATAAAGACTCCTCCCCTACACACAACCCAGGGGGACTAATTATCTTCTCGCTACCCGTCACACACTCCAACCTTATTTATTTTTAAGTCTCTGCGCACAGGTCTTTGCACAACAGCCCATGTCACCTGTGTTCACCCAAAGTGCTGTGTTTGGAGGTGACATCGCGCAGCGGGCAGGACCCTCCAACGCAGGTGACACCACCGAGGCCAGAGTGACCGGTTACAGCAGAGGCCACCCACCCAGAACGGGAACACCAGGAGCAAACAGGACACAGACACCTCCTGCGAGAAACAGATTCTGTAATAATTCCAAGAGGAAACACATTTATATGGCAGAAAACGCTATTTCTTGAGGTTCACGGGGAAAAGAACCCAAAAGACGCACCTTTTCCTGTTTTAGTTTTAATTTTGGAGGGAGGACACGGTGTTGCCCTACGTGATCTAGATCAGGTTTCCCAAGCCAAAGCCTTCAAGCCCTGGCTGGGGCAGGACGGTGTGACACCAGGCCGCTGTCATTAGCAAACGACGCCTCCCTCGGTTAAACCAGATGTTTCCTTATTTTGTTTTAACATCCTCGAAATGTCACCCAGGAGAGAGCACGGCTGCACCGCAGCGCGCGCCGCCTGGCAGAGCTTCAAGACTTCCCTCACTGAACTCGGCAAGAAACTTTCTACCGATCAACTGCGGCTTCAGATCAGTTGCCAACGGTTTAGAGCTCCTTAGGAAAAAAAAATCTTCTCTAGGCTGAACGGGACAATCAAATCAGGAGAGGAAAAACAGTTCTTGAGGAGGCCTTTTACTGCCAGGTCGGTGAATGGAATATTCTCTTGATATTTAACTTCTTTCAGAATCTCGTTATGAACAGGGAGTTCTTCAGAATGAGGAGCTGATTTAGGTTTATTCTTCTGAGACTTTCTTTCACGTTCACCTCAGGCTGCAGTCCCCCAGCCCCGGGAAGAAAGGCTCCACCTTTATCGTAGCCCTTGTGCAGAACGGATGGGTGAAGGGTAGTGAACTCCTGAAGGAAAAGGGAGTTCGGGAAAAGGTTGTCATTATCCTGGAGAACCCTAAATAAGGAAAGGGTGTTACAAATAACGAAGACCCTCAAAGTGACTTTAGAAATCATTCTAGTGTAAAAACAGAGTGTCTCATGGCAGGGAAGCGTTACTCCTTTCCCCGTCCCTGACCACCAGAGGGAGCTCTTGCTATAAGATTCTCAGCCGCTTCCAGCAGAGAAACCCAAACCTGGTAAAACCCAAAACCTCCCGCAGTTTTGCGGTTCAGCTGAAAAAGGGGGAGAGAGGTAGGGTACGAGGGTGGGGACTGGGAAAGGAGGGAGGAAAAAAATCAGCCTGTGGGCCCTCAGTCGAAAGGAGACTTTTTTACAACAGTCTGGCAGTAGCCAGAAAAATGGTGGGTTTTGCCATTGTAAGAAAGTCACGGTTTGTTTGCTTGAAGTCTGTGAATGACTGAACAGAATGGACATCTTTTCTTGCTGCTGTGATTTAACTCTCCCAGTGTCCCGGGCTCTCAACAAGGACCTGCAGCTTTTCAAAGCTGTGAAAAACCTGGTTTCTATTTCTGCAACCGGCTAGCGAACGCCACACGTCACCAGGGAAACTGGGACTCAAGCGTCCAAATAGATTGCGACTGACTCCTATCTACAGTCCATCTGGAGAGAGAACAGGATCAGCAGAGGAAGGATGTTCATTTGTTAAACCATCGGATAAGCTGAAATCAAGCACCTGGTGTTTTTTTAAATATTCAGTGAACCACAGGCTCCCACCTGCATGACCAAATTATTTTCTCACTGGGATATTGTGGAGGTTAATACAACCCTAGGCAACTGCCACAATGCCAAAGTCCCATCCCTGAGACAGTTATAGGGCTCCAAAGTGCCCTAGAAGAAAGTAGAGATGCCATCAGCCAGGCAGGGACACAGCCCCCTCATGGTTAAGGACAGCTGTGCTATAACATCATGTTTGTGCAAGTGCTGCCACATGGAGACCACACAGTTCAAAAACCGCATTCCTTTCTGGAAAAAAAAGCTCAGAGAATTGAGCAGAGGTGGAACAGAATTCAATACACATTTATAGATATCACTCTGGAATTTAAGAGACCTTAGAGAACAATCCAGTGGTAAATATTGCTCCATTCTTACAGACATCATCCTTAATTTGTGCATTTGTGCGCGCACACACATTCCTGCGGCACCGGTAGAACTCAAGTTTTTCCCTTTTCTGCAGGCCCCTGTGGTAAAAATAAACTTTTTCTTTTGCAGGGCTATTTTTAACACCAGAACAGCTCACTGGCCCAATTCAGTGCGTGTGGCCCCACGAAAACAGCTGTGCTGGCACAACCTGGGCTGGGAATGTGCAGCTGGCAGGGAAGAGGAGGGCTGGTACAGCTCTGGAGGAAAAAAGCAGAGTGAGCTGCACCCTTAAAGTGCAGACAAGCCTGGCTTCACACAAGGTACCACAGTGAGCTGCAGAGTCATGGAATCAGAATGGTTTGGGTTGGAAAGGAGCTTAAAGATCATCTAGCTCCAACCCGCCTGCCATTGGAATTGGGACACTCAGGGCGTTACCCTGCAGCCCTCCAAAGGGATGTACCTAAACAGCAGTGACAAGTCCTGCCCGCCCTCCTGGGACAAAAGGCCGAGCTCCACCGGCACCCCCAGACCCTCCTCCCGCCGACCGTGACAGGGAAGCCGCTGTGGGAGCACCGGCGAGGCGGGAAGGGGAACCGGCCCCAGAGACGGTCGGTGATACTCCCAGGCGCCGAGAGCGGCCATCCCAGCGGCGAACGGCGCTCGCCGGTACCTCTCAGCGAACAAGGAAACCCCTCAGCTCCGCCGCTCCCTCAGCGCCGCCTTCCCGCCTCAGCCCGCCCTGCGCGCGCCCCCTCACAGCGCACGCGCAAGGCGCCAAACGAGG
>NW_015090977.1:3201340-3221619 GCF_001431845.1 Calidris pugnax | reverse complement strand
GCGGCCTGCGGGCGGGCGGCCCCCATGGCCGGGCAGTTCGACTCCGAGGACCGGGCGAGCTGGTACTGGGGGCGGCTGAGCCGGGCCGACGCGGTGTCGCTGCTGCAGGGGCAGCGCCACGGGACCTTCCTGGTGCGCGACTCCGGCACCATCCCCGGCGACTACGTGCTCTCGGTGTCCGAGAGCTCCCGCGTCTCGCACTACATCGTCAACAGCCTGGGGCCGGCGGGAAGCCGGCGGGCCGGCGGCGAGGGCCCTGGGGCCCCGGGTGAGTGACCCCCAGGGCTGGCGGTGCCCCCCAGCCCCTGCCGCCCCGGGGCGGGCAGCTGGAGCCCAGCCCCGGTCTGCGCCTCCCCACGGGCGGCTCCGCTCGCCTGCCGGGCGGCGTTTTAAGTCGTGAAGCTCTTTGTAGCGGAATTAAGTGGCGTTTTCGGAGCTGGGGCTACGGAGTGAGCTGAGCCGCCTTGTCTGCACCTGCCTTCCAGCGACCTGCTCTCGTGCTTTAACGTAACGCTGGAGCTGAGCGCTTATCGCAGCCCTCCCGAACGGTCCTGCAACCGGAGCGCTCGCCCCTTCTTTTGTTTTCATAAAGCAGTTGACTAGAGTTAACAATTCCCTATGTCAGCTCAGCCGGGGGACGGTTCTGTGGAAGTGTCATCTGAAAGTCTAAACTCTGACAAGATAGCTGTGCGTTAGAAGGCAGGCAGTGAGGCTGAATTTCAAGTCACGAGTCAGAGTATTACGTGGGAACTCTTCAGGACTGTAAAGGCAATTGTTCCTTTAAATCAGATGTGAAATTTAATTGTTTTTTTTTCCCCGTGTGTTAAAAGGGAAGGTTTTATATTCCTCATTAACCTAACAATTAATATGAAAGCAATGTGTTAAGTGTAACGCTCACAGAGCAGAAGGTACTGATTGTGTCAGAGGGAAAACTACCCTGCGAAGCAGCATTTCTGCAAGTACAACTGTAATTAAATGAGCAGGAGCCCCCAGCCATGTGGTGCCCTTTAGATGTGTAAGAACGTGAAGTGCAAAGGCAGCGGTATCCCTGCTGGGGACATTGCCGAAGTTGGTAGTGGAACTGCTCAAGTTTGGATATTAATGCTTGCAAAATGATGTGGGTGTACTGGTAGCATCTCAGGAGGGAACCACTACGTAATTTTGAAGTGTAGTAAACCTATATAATAAGAGATTTGGTGAAATTATTTGGCAGAAAGTAAACAGTGTATGAATTGCTACAGAGACAGTCACTTTCTGATGTTGATCTATGATTGGAGTAAGAGACCTATATTGGGAAGATGCAACAGTGCTTGTTAAGGAAAGGATTTTTCAGTCTCTTCACAGACCGTAGTTGACTAAGAAGGAGATAATCTAAGAAAAGATGAAACTGTTGCCAGTAGGTTTGCATCGTTATATGGTAATTTTCTCTACTCAGGGGAACATTTCAAATTGGCAAATTTGGGCAAGCCTGCAGTCATCATGTGTATGCCAGGAATCTACTGCAGCTGCAGAGTGCACTCCGGTCACAAAAAGCTCCACAAGGTAGAAGTTAAAGGTGGCTGCATTCAGCTGGAAGCAAAGTGGAAGTTGTTACTGCCGCAGGTAGTAAAATGCTTTGCTGCAAGATGTGGTGGATTCTCTGTTGTTTCGTGTTTGTGAAGACAGAGGTTTATTGCTGTAGGTTTGCAGAGGCTTGATGCAGGGATTGTTGAGGTGTGTGACTGGTGTTACGTTTAGCAGGATAAGTTACCAGGATGGTTTGCTGTGCAATGAGATTCTGAAGACAGTAGTGATGAGAACCAGTGGAGTATGTGTGCCTGTCACTTCTGGGCTGTTGTTTTCTGGAGAGCAACTCATCTCTGGAAAAACATTGTGTTTTTCATGTTATTGTGGCATCACTTTAGTACATACCCAGCCTAACTCTTTCTTGTCTTATGTTCTTAAGCTTAGTAACGTTTTGTAGCATTTATGGGCTGGCTGATGTTGTGCCCGTTAAAAGATTCTGGAGTTTTGGTGTTCTTTTAAAAAACAAAATCAGTAAATGCCCCTTAGGTAATTCCTTTCTGTTTTAAATGTTAACGGGTTTTAGAAGAGTAGCTGCTATTTTAACTGTGTAGGCTGTTGGCACAGTAGGCTTAATATATGTTAAAAAGTATAATTATGTTTTGGTTGGTGTCTCTTTTTTTTTTTTTTTTCCCCACCCTCCTGCATGTTATGAGGATAGGTGATGCCTCATTCCTGCACCTCAGATACTACTGTGTTGGGATTTTAGTAGTTTTAAATAAATCATGCCTCTGTGCTGATACTGCTCTTTTTTCACACTCAAAGCAAAGAAGGTGCGGGGGTGTCTGTATATTAAATTACACTTAAAGTGTAATTAAGTTTTTCTTTCAGTAAAAAACGAAGTGGGGGGATGCTCTGCGATGGGAGGGAGGTGGAAACATTGGTAGAGGATTGAAGATGGTTTCACATTTGGATAGGGAAGCTAAAGCAGTAAAATTGCAAATTGTCATGCTTATTTATTGTGGTCGAGCTAAAACATTAGGAAGAGGAACTTTACTATGTTAATCATATGGTATAGCTTTTTGGTTTTTAGTGACTGCTTGTTTGGCAAATGCACGCTTATTGGGAAATCTGAATATGCCAGATCAGGTTGTTAGGTTGATTTTTGTTAGTCTGGGTAATTGTGCATGCAATTCACGATTGCTTTAACACTGTGTGCAGGGGATACTGGCTTGATACAGAATGAATGAGATGAGGAGCTTTGGCTTCCCTAATATAAAAAGCCATAGTGTTGCAAAACCATGATTCTTTCTTCCATTTCTAAAGTAAAAAAAAAACTTCCTCACTTTTTGTTAAATTCACCTTTTGCCTGATATGTTGCAGTTTCTAACTTCTTGCAGGTGATTTTTCAGCATAAGGAAGAAAGAACTTAACAGAACTTCTCAATATAGCTACGTCTTCCTGAAATGTTTTAAGGCCGTTAAAAGAAAATAGGATAAATCACTGAATTATGGGAAAGAAAAACACTCTGTTTCCAGTGGAGATGGGGATTAACATCTGAATTGGAATTAGGGTTATCGTTTGTGACGAAATATCACAGTCACGGGCTAAAGAAATCCCAAACAAGACAAAGTGCTCTATGCAGGCATTAGCATGGTAACGGACAATAGAGGAAATATTTAAATACATCATATGTTTGCAATTTGACATATGAATCCAGGGTAAAAATGTATGATATGCACTAAACTGAAATGCCTAAAATATCTAAAGAAAGATATGCTTTCCATTGAAAGTACAATGTAATGAAGGCAGAAACCTTATAGTGTTGTAAAATTTGTCTCTCTAAAGTAGGAAGGTATGACAGATACAGTGCAGAAGGTGGTGTTTTCACTAAGTTTACCAATGCTTAGGAATAAAGGGAAAACTGCCTCGTGGCACTAACACAACTGGAGTGAAGAGAGAAATGTAAAACCCCTGAGATGTCTAAGAACATGAGAAGTTGCTTTGTGGTTACGCCACCTGCCCACACTCTCAAGAAGTAGAATATTAGGTGTTTTATACCTCTGCTTCACTGCTATCTGTACAATATTTAAAACATACATAAGCAATCTTTTCCAGACTGACATGAAGCCAACACAGTGTTAAAGTGTTTTGTTGGGAGGGAATGTGCATCATAAACAGAGAACTGACAGGGTCCAGATTTGAAACTTTCTTTAATTCTGGGATGCTTTGAATTTTAACTCTTTCCTCACCTTCCTGAGAGCGGGGGTTTCCCAAGCTGTCCTGACATGCTGAAACGGATGGAATCAGGTTAAGTCCAAGTGCAGATGGAGCTGAGATGGAGTATGTAAGAAAGATGATACTCAGCCCTTTGTCCTTCTCGTTCAAAGGAATCATCTATGGAGCTGAGTGGCTCTTCTTCCTTTGGCTGTGCCGAGCTGGGGAGAAGGGAAGAGAATTTCTGGTACTCTGCTTGTCCGACTTTAATAGGAAGTGACTAAAGTTCCTCCAGTAGCTGGACTTACCTTTACACGCCTTCTCCTCTTCCTGAGAGCCCTCAGCAGATGCGGTCATTGTGCTGCTTAAACTGGTGCCTTCAAGAAAACTGTCCCAGAATCATGAAGGGCAACAGCTCTGCTTCTCCGAAAAACACTTACGGTGTTGCTGTAACTTTTTCTTCTGGTAGATCTTGCCTTAATTTTTCCATTGGCCTACAGGTTTGAGAAGTGTTGCAGTTCAAACAAGAAGCTGAAGAATTCCTCTGAGCCCAAAATCTGTTACCCTTTGAATTTCATTATACCAGGGAATGACAAGACTTTGGAGCCCACAGTGAATAGAATAATTTTCCTGCTACTTAAATGGGCATCCTTCAGCTCGATACCTTGTTGCTGAACAAGAGTTTACACAAAAGACTTAAACTAATGCAAAGTTTCCCGCATGTTGGTAAGGTGTAGTTGTATTTTATTTCCAACCGGTGACTTTCAAATATTTTGTCCTTTTTATTCCTATTTTAGCTGAATTTGGAAGTTTTCTGTGTAAATTCTCCAGTTACCTGGTTGCTGCCTTTATTTCCACTGGGAATTAATTTGGATTAAGCTTGTAAATTTCTTGTTGCAAAGAGGTTTTCCAGGCCTTAGATTTTTGTAGCTGTGTTGTGGGATTTTTTTTTAAACAAAAGCTTCAGAAGTGCGTGTGCTATTCTGGGAGTGTTCTCTTTGTGGAGGCAATGTCTCTCCTTTCTGCTTATCTGTCCCTTCAAGGGATCTTTCTGATCCTAGAATGTATTTGGAAGGTCTGTGTTCTCTCACTCTTCTTCAATTGTGTAAGAATATCTTTAAAAATACAATTTTCCAGGATACAGTACACTGATTTCCATCACTCCTTCTCCATACACAAGTTTCCAGTGGACTTTCCTCTTAGAGTCCAACTTTGATTTTATTCAGGTACATTTGGCAGCTGTTTCAGGCTGTTATGCATTAATTCGAGAGGGTGAACCTGTTCAAGAGGAAAAAAAAAGATGCCACAAAACCCCTTATTCATCCTAGTTATGGTTTTGATGCTGACAAAGCTGATGGATGTTACTGTCAAACTGCTCGTTTCCTATGAGTTTATGACTTTTCTGTGGATGCTTACTCTGCTGGAGATGTAGATCTCAGCCTCCTGACTGAGTCAGTTTGTAGCGGGTTTTACAAAGGTAAATTAGTGTTTCAGGCTCTAGATTTCTGGTATTTGAAACAAGTCCCATGTCAGTGAACTTACCCAAGATTCAGTCTTTTCCATATGACTTTGAAGATCTTTCCTGCCCTGGTCCTCTTAAAGCTTTAGGACTTTTTTCTTTTGATGTTAAGTGTCTACATAAGCCTTGTTCCTTAAAGGTTGGCATCTGAAATAGTAGCAGATACACGCTCGTATTTCTGTCACCAGGTTTGTCTGAAGCTTGATGTTTGTATCATTTGTCCCAAAGCCTGGTTTCCCACTTCCAACGCCAGCGGAAGTGCAGCATTCCCAGATTATATTATACGCTGAGGTAGTGGACTTCAGCTGTTTGGAAGTGCTGTAGGGATGCTGCCTGGCCAGCCAGAACTCATCTCCTGTGAGACCACAGGGCCAAGAACTGCTGCTGAGATGAAATTCCAGAGTTCTTGCTAAGTCTAGAGCTGTAAGTTATGTCCTGTCAACAAAAGTTGAGGGACTTTTTGCATCTTTTCAGCATTTCCTTTGGGAGAATAAGGCTGAATCTTCTCTTTCTATATTTCATATTTGCTAGTGGTATTTACATTAGCTTCCTTATCTCTTGGTGATGCCAGTTTGTGTTTTGGGGTTTTTTTTGTGTAATTTTTTGAAGGTTTTGCTTTTGTTTTTTTGGCTCAGTGCTGATTTCTTTTGAAAGTCTTCCAGGGCTGTTAATGCATGCAAATGTGCATTTTCCAATGACTTAGTTCTGCTTCTTTGGATTTCCTGTAACCAGCTTCACTGATGTTTATGTTCCTTCAGGATACTTCAAAACTTATTTATCGGGTGTTTGTCTATGTTGATCTTATTGAATCTGCCCTTTTCTCTATTGGAACCCCCTTTTGCTCTCTTGAAAGAACCCGTTGTAACGTTAGCTTTCCATGCTGACAGTGCTACTTTGAAGGGGGTTTTGGATCACTGACAGCTTGAAGAATTCTGCTAGCTTTGTACTCAGGAGCTAAGTCTCGGAACTGTTAGATATTCCCTGCAGAGAAACAGACTTGCAAAGTAAGCATCTCTTTCTTGCTAAAAGAGTTACTCATTAAAGCATAAATCTTTTCCTCTCCGCTACCCTCCCCCAACCTTCCACAATTCTTCCCATAACTGATTACACAGGGTACGGTGGATGGTGGAAATAGAACATCATGTGTATGTTTTTCCCCAGCTGAGCCCGAAGAACATAAAATGGAAAAAAAGTGCCACGCACGGATTGAAAACTGAAATGGATATCTGCACTTTGATGCTTCTAATGGCTTGAATATGGACATCATCTGTATTCTAATGTATTTGAGATTGAGGTTTATAGCTTAGGCTCCATCTGACAAATATTGTAAAGAAACGACAAGACTTGAGATTAAAAGACTGAATTATATCCATTATGAAAACGTATGTTGTTGCTTTGCATTGCATAAAATATACATAATTTCTATAATGGTACTTTTTGTCAAAATGGAAAATAACTTCATTTGCTTATTCACATAAATTGCTGCTGTGCTAAGCAGTTTTCTGTAGTGTCCATGCCTTTAACCCAAGAAACAACAGGTAAATAACCATTATTGCAGTGTTGTCCTTTTGATATAACTGTGAACTGCAAAAGAGAGTTAAAAAAAATTATCGCTGCCTTGAAATTGTACCAAAATTTAATTTGCTTTCTAGATTTAGAATATAAAGCAAAAAAGGGAGTGATCTGTTACTGAAAATTTTATAGGCTCCTGAGAAACTCAGATGTACTGAATGTTTTTATTTGTTGGGTTCATATAACACCTAAGGAAACAAGTTCTTTTTATCCTAGTTTGGGACGTTTGGCAGTGCCAAACAATTTCTTTTCTTCTTTGACAAAATCTTTAAAAATAAAACCCTACTTTAAGGATTGTGGTAGTGCTGTCTTTGATTAGAATTACACAAAAGAGCTGGATATGATGAATGCTAATCTAAAGATGACCAAATTCAGTATCAAATTACTTATCTGTAAATATATATTTGTCTTTTCAAATGTTCGGTTTACGGTTTTAACTGTTGTATGCTCTCTTTGACGTATTGCCTTCTTCTTTCAGGGTTGAATCCCAGCAGATTTCGAATAGGTGACCAAGAGTTTGATTCTTTGCCATCTTTACTGGAATTCTACAAAATACACTATTTGGACACTACAACCTTGATAGAACCGGTTTCCCGATCCAGGCAGAATAGTGGCGTTATCCTCAGGCAGGAGGAAGCTGAATATGTGCGAGCTCTCTTTGACTTTAATGGAAACGATGAAGAAGATCTTCCATTTAAGAAAGGAGACATACTGAGAATCCGGGATAAACCTGAAGAGCAATGGTGGAACGCAGAAGACAGCGAAGGAAAGAGGGGAATGATACCTGTTCCTTACGTCGAGAAGTATAGACCTTCCTCTGCTTCAGTATCTACTCCGATTGGAGGTAACCAGGATAGTTCCCACCCACAACCACTGGGTGGGCCGGAGCCAGGGCCCTATGCCCAGCCCAGCATCAACACTCCGCTCCCTAACCTTCAGAATGGCCCTATTTATGCCCGGGTTATCCAGAAGCGAGTCCCTAATGCCTACGACAAGACAGCCTTGGCTTTGGAGGTACATAATGGGCAAAACTTAGAAGGAAGAGATCTGTTCAAGTGATTTCCCTTTCAATCACATGATAGTTTTGTTAGGAATAAGAAAGGGAAAAGCATTGTAATACTGGTTTTACATCATGATTAATAAGTTATGGATAAAGGCTTTTTTTAAATAAGTGACTAGAGTCACTTGTAGATTAGAGTTTGATTTTTATAGCATGTTTAGGTTACTGAACCAATATCATGTCTTTTGTCAAACGTCACTAACATAAATGTTTCCCCATCCATGTTTTCACTTTTGAAGTCTTTTATTTTAGGGGGGAGGGAGAGGGAGCAGTTCATAAATTGTGTGTCTGAACCTGTGTTCGCTGTTGCGTGCCTCACCCCATCTTTAAAAGGTGTGCTGGGTTGTTTGTTGTTTTTGTTTTCAATCTGTCAGCAGTTTAAAAGCAATCAGTGGAAACATTGATAGTCACTTCAAAAATCACACAGACTGAGATGATGATCACCCATAGGGTTTTACTGTAACGTCTTGACCTGGAGCAGATTACTTTGGTTTTTAGTTTGTGAAGCAGGAACATACATTACAATTCATTAGGGAGGTCTCGTGTAAAGCAGTGATTGATGGACTATGATTTGTAATAAAGCAGTGAGTTTCCCTAAGTTTGATTC
The DNA here is from genome assembly GCF_001431845.1 of Calidris pugnax. Classification (NCBI taxonomy): domain Eukaryota; kingdom Metazoa; phylum Chordata; class Aves; order Charadriiformes; family Scolopacidae; genus Calidris; species Calidris pugnax. The sequence goes on along the minus strand of NW_015090977.1, from coordinate 3,213,141 downwards.
ACTTCCTGATGCAATCAAGTACTTGTACATGCCCTTTTTGATTTATTCTTTTTTTCCTCTTAAAAAGGAGAATAGAGTGCTCTATCTCTACACATCAGATAGTTACCCCCCAAGTTACATTTGAGGAAATTGAGATGAAGGTATTCTCAGTGGCAGACCTTTGCCTTAGGATGATATGTAAATTGTATCCTTTAATCTAGGCTTTCTTTGAGCTAAAGGCTCTGGAATTTCCTGATACCTAATTGACTTCCTGTTTATATAACATTTTAAGTACTTGGGAAAAAACAGTTTCTGTGCTGAGTCAGAGCATCTCCTCTTCACTCTCAAATACTTCGTTTAATCATGCATAGCACAAAAGGTATTTCAGTGATACAACAACTATAGTTATGTGGTTTTCATAAAAAATTGGCAAATGCAGCACATTCTGCAGATCTGATAATTGATGTACAACCTGGGAGGTGTGAAAATGTTCCCTGTTGTAGGTAAACGTTTGCCTACAGAAGCAATGTAAATATACTCTGAGTGACTATACATTCTGTTATATTTCTGAATCAAAAGAGAGCCAGGATACACAACATAAATTTTTGGGTTGAGGAGCATGTGTAGACATTCAGCCAACTCACCAGATTTTGGGGAAACACGTGAAGATTTTGAGACATTCATACAGCCTAAAATGCTGTCATCTTGCCTCTTTCTCACGCTTTCCACCCAGCCACCTCCTGGAGCTTGGAAATATTTTTGAATGTCATTGTAGACTATTGCAATTCCCAGATGTTAGATTTCCTTTGAGCCATTGGAGAGTGTGGCATATTTATCGAAACCTTTTGGGTTTCCTTCAGGATTGTGTTTTATTTATTAGTGTGCCACCGGTGTTCTTTGAAGCTTAACTTTACATTTTATTTCACTTAAAGCAGAAGCCCACAACATGGCCCAACACACACCTTGGTAGCATGGGGTGAAAGAGAGTGAGAAAATATTGATAGTCTAGGCTGTCATGAGCAACTTTTGAGTGAAAGCAAAATTCTTTACGTGCTAAAGAAAAGCTGGTGAGCGCCATGGCTGATCTGTTAGTTCTGTCGATTTGCTGTGCTTTAGAAAAGTGTAGTTTCACGGAGAACATCCCTGTGTTCTGGGCTAAGGTGTACTTCTGGTGTCTTGTGCTGAGGCATGATAATTGGCTGCATAGCTGAGACATTTGGGAGGTGGGATTGGGAATTGTGTAGGCTCAGCCCATCTGTGTAAGGATATAAGGAAGATTTATGGTGTCTTTCTACCATTATTTTAGAACAATGACATTTGTAGGCGTTGTAAACATATTTAAATACTTACTAGTTGACATGTTGAACCTCTTGGTTAGGATGGTGTATACCTACTGGTGTCTTGCTACAGCTCTACATTTAAGAAATGAAATAATAGTGGTAGTTCTTTATTCTGTATATAATATCGGGAAAGTTTAGTTTTAAAATAGAAGGCATTTATTGCTGCTTCTAGTAGGCTTTCCTCATGTCTTTGCAACTTTTATCTTTCAAATCACAATGTCACTGAGTTGCTTTCAATGTCTGTACAGGAGAAAAATAGCAATATGCACTTCACTTTCTCCAAGCTTTTCTTCATCTTGTTTATCAAAGTACTGTTTCTTGTTGTCTCCTTTTTTCACATTCCCTTTCACTTCATGGTGTTCCTTCTCTGTTTATTTAGAGATCTCTTTCTTAGATAACTTAGTAGAAAGTATTATGTAAATCTTATCAGTCCATTTTTGCCCAGACCTCTTAATAACTATAAATATAGAAAGTGGGATTCTTTCCAAATGAAAACTCTTATCCTTAAATCTGGCAGTATTCATGGATGGGGGTGGATCCCACTGTCTCTTTTAGGAAAATAGATTCCTAACATCAAACATTTTTGGCCCAAACTGCCAACAGAGTATCTGTACAGTTCTGTTATTTTAAAACTGACATGATTTTGAAGAGCTCAAGGAAGGAACATCAGAGCAAATGATGTTCTAATAAAGGCTGTGTTGCATTATGGAAAAAAAGATTCAGTAGGAGAAGGTAACTTTTAGTTTGCTTGTAACTGGACCTACTTGAGGAGTTGTCAGTCTATAGTAAGAGAAAAGAGAGGAGAAAAAGGGGAGATCTGTGTGGTGAATGACTCTGAGATCGATCAATTTATTTTTTTTCTTTGTAACAGTAGCAGAACTCTGCCATTTTGACCTCACCAAAGAGGAGTACTTGGAATAAAACCACAGCATACAGAAGTCTTCACATCAATCTTCAGTTTTTCTTTGAAGCATATGGGATATACTTAGTTTTAAAACTTCTGATGAAGACTGAGACAAATCTGGCTTTATAGCAGGGTACAGTGTTGTTCTTGAAGTGCTGTCCTTGGTGGGATGATGCATAATAAGACTAATGATACCATAAATCAACATTAAAAGAATTTGGAGAGTTCACTTCTACTCTAAAGGCTTTAAATTTCCACCGCTTGTACATGAGTAATTTTCTTGTTAAGGTTCTCTATTGTCTTCAGGAGAGTGTTTGAACTATAGATAAATACGCAGAGTTTCAAAGCAGATTTAGAAAGATCTATAAGTTATTAAGGAACTAATTGAGCCATTTTATTAAGCTGGCATTTGTGAAATGACCCATGCTTACTTAAAGCCAATCCTGCTTTGATAGCTGGAAAGATACATATAAATGAAATGTGAATGAGAGATTATATTGGAAAGAGAGAGTGGTTGCTAAATTAAATTACCATAATGGTAAAAAAGGGAATATTTAAGCTCAGAGGTCTTTCCTCTTCTAACAGTGATTGAAATGCAAATTTTGGGTGTAGCTCCTTTTGGGTGTAAGGAGAATTTATAAATGGGTGGCCCTTTGCTGGAATGACCCTGACGCACCCCTGAAAACCAAACAAACGGCTGGAGGATGGTTCTGGGGATGGGGGAGTGTCACACAAGCGTCCCGTGTTCTAACTCACTGTCACTGCACTGGTGAAACCACCTTTTGCAGGTGAGTTTGTCGTAAGGTATCCAAGATTAAACTCTATACGAACACAAAGTAGTGTGTGATGTTCATTGAGAGCACAGAGGCCACAGCAGTCTAAGAAAAATATCTTACAGATAGCAAACTTAAGCACAACTTGAGCTTTTTCTTTCCTCCTGGGTTGGAGGTTCTATACTTTCCTGTTGAAGTCTGACGTATTCAGATCTGAAGCAATTTAAAGTTATCTAGGGTAGTGTTCTTGTAATGGTTGTGATTACGAAATAAGATTTTCTGCTTCTAGTATCGTCACATTTAATCTTATCTGTGTTAAATTATAGCTCATGTATTATTTCGGTCAACAGAGTATTTTTATTTGTACACACCCCCCCAGTGATTATTAGCAGTAGTAAAATTACACATACTGCATGATTAAATTCCTAAAGAGCTGAACCTAGCATTCAGTGGTTGAGGAAGGGTTCCTTTTTGCCTGTAGCAAATACATAAGAGGATTTTCTTCAAAATATGATTCATTAAAATGTCTGTACTAATGACTACAAAAGGAAAAAATAAAGCTCTCCAGCAAGAGTCCCAAGTGTGCCTCTCGTTACCAGATAAGTAATCATCAGAGGTATGGGAAGCTTAATTAAATGTCCATGTACTGGTTTGAATTTATGAACTGTTAAAAGCTATTCTGGCAAAAGATTGCAAGTGATTAAAACCTGTAAAGTTAATGGAGATTGGTAACATCTTAAATTGTTTTCCTTGTTCTTCATTCACTGCCTGGAAAGTGAGAATAATGAGATTCCATTTTGGATGAATTTGGAACACGGTGATGTGCATCTGTGTAAACTACTAGCTGTTTGTTCAGTGATTTTCTGGATGAAATGCAGTAAGGTTTATGGCCGTGCCTTGGGAGTTTATTTACAATATTAGTGAAAAAAAAAAAAATAAAAGTCTGTCCCAAAAGCATTCTCACTGTGACCCAGGAAGAATTCTGAAAATCATTGTATGTTACTTGTTAATAAGATGATTGGTAAAATTCTACACAGGGGGCTAGAAATGGGTAGACAGCTTCTCAGTGTTACATTTATTAACTCTTCAGTGACTGTCTTTACAATGTAAATTATGCTTTCTTAGGTTGTATAAGTGCGACTTAATGCAAGTACCCTTCAAGATTCAGTAGAGTTGATTAGACCTAGACTTCTGGTCACAACTCCACCTGTGTGATTGCACAGCCTTGGGAAAGGGACCTCGGGGCAGTTTTCCACCTTTGTCAAAGGGAGACAATACCTTTAGAATTGGTTGTGTGAATATTAGGTTGGAGATTAGAATGAGAGATATATATTGCCGTGCTTTTATTTAGTGTAGTACATTAGAACTGGATACTTTTAAACTAGACCATATTGTTTCATTGGTCCATAGTAACCATTATTTTATTTTTCTAGCCAAACAATTCAGGTATCAGAGGGAGAGGGCATCAATTGTCTTTACTAAACCCATGGCATTTATTTATATGAGAAATCCATGGTGGACAAGACTGAAAGATCATCTGGCCTTGCCTCTGGTAGTGGCTGGTTGTGGGTACTCAGAGTAAGGACAGAGCAGCCTTACAGCGCTGCTCCTTATGCCCTTGCATATTCTCCCAATACCTTATAATCTGTGGCTGTATATATATATATTTAAGTATGTAGCCCCCACTTATCCAGAACTTTTTCAAAGCTACCTGAAAAACAATTAGTAGAATTTCAAAATTAAGTTACCATCTAGCTTGTGGATTGGTGCTCACTTTGTACACCTGGAAGCCTTCCCTCCCTTAATGAGGTTGTTGATGCAGCACAAGGCTCTGTTGATCCAGTGAGATGCATTTATTGTGATCGCAGCTGGTGTCAAGTCCCAAGAGTGCTCTGACAGATGGGTGCTGGATTGCAGGCTCTTCAGTTTAGGGTAGCTGTCACCTCATCTAGGTACACTTCTTTCTCTCTATTCTTTCTTCAGGAGTGAATGCTGTTGGGTGATAGGCTGGTGTATCAAAAATGGTCAAGACTAAAACTACTGTTTATAGAACTGTATCTTGGTACACTTGGGTGATTGACACCAAAGCAGGGGGTAGCGATTCATCCTGTGTGTTTTTATGAATTGTAACACTTTCTTGTTTCTTCCCCTTCAGGTCGGTGAGCTGGTAAAGGTCACAAAGATTAACGTGAGTGGTCAGTGGGAAGGAGAATGTAATGGCAGACGTGGTCACTTTCCATTCACGCATGTCCGCCTGCTGGATCAACAGAATCCTGACGAGGACTTCAGCTGAGTGTGGCTCAACAGTTGCGCTTACAGATGGGAACAATCTCAACTTGTTTTTATTGCAGATGCCATCAAGACTATGTTCCGACAGATGTTGAAAGCGGTATTGCTTGTATAAGCATTCTGATAAACCTGCAAACCCCTGGGACTGAACACCACCATTCCTTAATTCAAGGGTCATGTAATTCAGGGTACGACAGTAGATAACTTGTGTGTCAAGTGGCAGAACTAGTACATGATTATAGGTTGTAATGCCTGCTTCTGTCCATGTGCACAGCAGACTGGACCTTGCCAGCAGCAGCAGTTGGAGAAAGCAGTAACGTAGATGTTACGATAACATTTAGAGCTCTCTCCAGTCCTATTGCTTATGTTGCTTCTTCCTCAGGCAATGAACATCAACCTTAGACAATTCAATATAGAGATAGAAATTTCACAGATATATCCTGGAGCTTTCTCCGTATTTTTTTTTTTTTCCATCCTGAATTCTCTGTCCTAGAAAGGCTGTAAAGTACTTTGCATGGTCAGCTAGCTGTGCACAGTACAGATTGATGTAGAGCCCATTGGGGACAGCCTTATGATTTACAGATGCTTACCATTTCAATGGTAAATGACAGATCAAATCAACCTCGGAATTCTAGAAGTTTGTGGACACTAGATTGATTTCTTCAGTACTGTTGATGCTTCAAATGTAGCAGCTGATTTTAAATTAAAATTTCTATTAACACACCAGTATCTTTTTTTATCCACAAATATAAGGCTTATGGAGGTGTAAACATCCATATCAGTGCTGAAAAATATGTGTGTAGCACTTTAATGCGTAGCTTTAAAGCAGTGTTTGATTCACTAAATATACTAAAATATTGACACTGCTTTCCAGTACAATTAAAATTATATAGGGCCAGTTTAATTTTTCTAGAATTCTTCAATACTCCTACTGTAAAATACTTTTACAGTACAAATCGGTGTCAAACATGGTGAACTGACAAACCAAATACTACTTTTATTTTAAAGTTACTCTGGGGACTCTTCTGGCTTAATTCCCATCTGTAAGATATTTGATAGTGAATTCATGAGGATTTTATTTTTAATAAACTAATGGAAAATACTTGTCATGCTTCTGGATTGATTCTCAAAAGGCATAATAGAGTAAATATGGCTTCCTAGCTCCTAATGCAAATCAGTGCATTGAATAGGTGGTATTATGCACTGCTTAATTTTTATTTTTGTTTTTTTTTAGTCTGTTCTTCTAATTATCTGGTTTTCTCTAACATAAATCAGAATGGATTCAGTAAGTTTTGTAAACTGAAATTAAACACTGAAGTAACTATCCCTTGCCTGTACCCTGGATTGTTTTCCAAACACAGCACTCTAGTGACCAAACTTAAGCAAATTTTGTAACGACAGTGTAATCCGTACAGAACAGTTTTTCTAAATAGTATCAAACCCAATATGTTATTTAGGTTGATACAAACCATGTGACTAGAATGGCTCGTTGGTTGTAAATGCTGCGAGGGCTAGTCCCACTGCAAAGGCTATTGCTGCAAGGCACCGACCCGTTCAAGAGAATAAATACTGGTAACACTTTACCTCAGAACTGTGTAACATGCTGGAAACGATAATATTTCTGTTATATTTAAGTACTAGTTGTTTTACTTCAAAACTAATCCATCAGCAAGTCTGACTAATTTTCAGGTAATGGGCACTCATTAATTGTGTAGACTAACGCCAATGTACGTTAATCATACTTTTCCATCACCAATCTCATAAGCACTACTGAAGGTTATTAGAAAACTGACGGTTGTGACAGTGGTGTAAGTGGAACGGTAACAGGAATTGCAGTCCTCTTCTAGCTTGGGTTGCTGTTCTGGTTAGGGTGATCTGCCAGTGACTGTGAGATCTCTTCTAGCTTAGTACAAAACGTACTTTGAGAAAAAAAAAAAATTGAGAAACTAACTCTAGGTTCTGTAACACATTGGTTTCTTTAAGGTTAATTTCCTCAGACCTTGATATTTACCATAACTGATTTTCAATGGCTGCACCCTAAATAACAGACTTAATCCTGAGTTTATCAGTTGCCCATCTATGCTTATATTTTTCTTCAGGTATTGCAAAAGAAACATAATAAACTGTGTATTCTTAGAGTAACACAGTTTGTTCTGAAGTATTTTTTCCAGTTACGATTATTGAAAGCTCGTATGTTTGTACCTTTCCAATCAGCAATTATTTTAAGATACCAAAAGAACTGTTTTCTGAAAGGATTTTATTATGCAAATCTTGCCTTTTTAATATGAAAGACACAAATTGAATTAACTAGCAAATACCCTGCAAACTTTGTAGATGTGTTTTTGTTAAGACTGTAAAAATTGCAAATATTTGTACACTTTGAAAGAGCAGGGGAAAAAAAACAAAACTAGAGGAGTCTTAATAGCTGCTGTTGCACTAGAATCCTACATTCTTGTGGAGCAGTTCTTTAGTCAACTGATACATTCATGCAACTGTTTTCCACCATTCAGTTCTAAGCCAAAATGTGATTTTGTTTCATAGGTGATAGAAATGACTATGTTTGCATTTGGATGAAATAAGACATTTCAACTTATCAAGCTCTTAAAGGAAAATAGATAGAACGTATGTTCATGAACATGTAGATTAAATCCTTTTGTGGCCTTTGTTTATCCTCTTCTGTTTGTTCCCTCCCTTTTCCCTGATGCGTGCAAAAAAAATCATTGCTAAGAATGTTGGTCACAATCTTTTGTCTCTACTTGGCTGTGGTTTTGGTCTCTTGTGCATAGGCAGGTGTTAGAACTAGAATAATCATTTCTAGAAATACACCGTGAAAGCAGAATGCTCAACTACACTGTGTTCTTCTGGTGCATTTATACATTATATCACACTAAAAAGTACAACTGGCTGCTATGGTTTTTTAATATATATTTCATTTTGGTAAACCCCAGCCTTTTTACTAATATTTGACCTGGTTTAAATCTTGTTAATCTGTTTGAATTGTATTTGTTAATAATGCAAATATTTCTAATCATCTTAAAACACTTCATTTTTGTTAATGGTTTTGGGGAAGGATTCTAACCAAACCAGTTTGAAGAAAAATATGAACATGTGCCATTGTATTATAACACTATCCACTTTCTTGACAGTTAAAGTCTTTTTTTTTATTTTTTTGTAGCATGTAATGTATATGTTCATAGTACGTGAAGTAAATAAAAGTATAGCCAAAACTTTGACTTGGTGTCACTCTCAATTGCATTTAATAATCTAAAAATAGAATTGCTCATGAAAACAATTAATAGCTGCAGGAGACAAACCAAGGTAACTAAAATAACTTATCAACCAGTAAAATATTAATGGTCTTTTTGAAATAAGGTGACTTCCTGTAATCAAATGAGTTTCTTGAGTGAAGGGGATGGGAGGAAAAGTATATTTTTCACTGCAGAGAGAACTCAAGGAATGCTAAGATAGATTTTGTAGCTGTTACTCCCACTTCTACCTACACAGGTGTATCAGGAAAGAGTTTGGGGGTCTTTGGATTATGTGTGTCTGTTTGGAAAGATGAAAAAGCTGTTTATTCATTCTTAGAATTGTCAGTAAAAAAAGTACATTTAAGTATACAAATTAATAACCAGTAAGAATCTTGTACAAGAGTCTACTAGTGATTCAGATGGATTTATATGTAAGTGTGGTAGTGGGACAGCACTGTTTCAATAAAGATTAACGTGCAGTGGACTGTCAAAGGATGAAGTGCGAAAAATGAGGACCAAAATGCCTATATCCCATGTGGGAGAACATTTGTAACAGAAATCTGCATTAGACTTACTTTGGCCATTATTATCCTTAAAAGCTGTGAGGGGGAGTGGCCTCTAGACCTCCAAGGATAATACCCTTGATGGCAATACTATATCCAAAGGTAGAGAGCTTAATTTGGGGTGTATACCAAATAACAGTTCTAGCTCTGTACCACTGAGTTCCTTAGCGTGTTGTGCCATAGCTAATCATGGACAAAAACCTTGAGGCATTCAAAATCCATCAAAGCATTTGGCCTTTGGGAGCCTAGTTCCACAGGCTCTTTTGTATGTTCCCAATTAAAACACTACTTCACTGTCCATTATTTGTAAAAGTATACAAGGACCAGTCTTGTTCGTTAGTTCTACTGTAATCTTTTTCCTTGCTGGTAAGAGTAAGGACAGCATTTGTTTTCTTAGTCACTACATTACAGGGATGACTCATATTTTAGTTGATTCATACTCAGTTGGCTGGGTACTACAGATAACTTTCCCAGCCACTGCTGTTTGGTAGAGTCTTTTAAGTGAGACATTATTTGCTAAATGAGTGACTGCATTTAAGCCTACTGAGCTACCAGCCAAGTTTTCCTGTTACGTTTCCCCACAATAAAGATTATTCTATCAGCTTCAGATGGAAAAAAATAAATTTTCATAGGTAAAAGTACTGCCCACAGCTTTTCTCCAGCGTTCATACACTTTGGCGGCAGCAGAGCTGCAATCCAAGAGTGCCTTTTAATGAGATTACCTGAGATAATTTAAGAGCTCACTGCAGCCAAAAGGAAGAGGTTCTGCGTGCCTTTCCACACTGCCCTGACAGCCATGGCCTCCTGCACCTTAAACTTAGACCCGTATTTGCAGAACTTCTCTGTGAGCTGAGGTAACACAGGGCTCATGCAGAAAACTTATCGCCCCTCCTTTCCTTTCACCCTCCTTCCAACTATGGTTTTTGACTGCAGCAGTGGTTGAATCAACTAATGTAAATAAATTGAGGGTGCAAGGGGCAAGCAAGGATTGCGTCAGCAAATTATACTTTGGGTATTTCCCTGCATTAGACTGTTTACTCCTCATGCTTCCCAAATCCCCGACCAATTTCTAAATATTTGCATGCCACCTGTAACAAGTGCATTCAAAAATATTTGAAGTATTTAGACAATACACTGTAACTCAACAAGCGTATCAAGCATGCATCTCATTTCTGGCAAATGTACGTCTAAAATGGCCTGGTTTATTTATATTGTTGAGCTCTTTGCAACTTGACTACCTTCTGAACATGGGGATTGCAGAAAAGTTCCTAAATTGATGCAAATCTAATTTGTTGCGCACAGCTCCCATACAAAACTAAGCCTCAATTCCTGAAAAACAGACTTTTATGGTCAAGATTTATGAAGTGCAGAGGTGATTTGCAAGTTTCACAATGAGTTTTAGTGAATTTACACAAATACACAGTGATTTTTACACATACGCATTCTTTTGGGTGCCTACCATAACTGTCTTGGTAATGGTACCATGTATACAAACAATTCAGAGGTAAAGGTATATAATGATTCCCAATTTTTTCAAAATCAGCATTTTCTGATCATATTTTGACTAAATTGAAGCCAGCAATTTTTTTCTGGACACCTAATTTTCACCTTAGTCGCGACACATGAATGTCTTTGTTTTTTCTTTTATGGAATTCTGATTAGATAATCTTGAGATTTTAAAAAAGCGTTGGGGCCTAAAATGTCCCATGGAAACAGACCATTGATTTTCTGGGTAGGCAAACAAGGCAAACAGTGCTATAAACATCACTCTATTACATTTTATTGGTAAGAAAACCGTAAGGTTATGTTAATTTTACATAACTGTAAAGCTCTTAGTCACCAACTGAAATAATGTGTTAAAATGAATCGGGAAACAATAAGCTATTCAAAAAAACATGCTTTAAATGGTGCTTTAGGTGTGTGCCCTCAGTCACGCATCAGGAGCCCGTTTCAGGGGGCATAATAGAAAGGAGCAATTAGAGGGATACCTGATATTGTGTCCAAGAGGTGCCAGGGCCTGCTCTGTCTCTGCCGTGTATCCAAAACTGCCGAGGCCTTTGTGTGCTCCTACACCTCAGGGAGACTGAGAGTCTTTAGCCCTCTCGTCCTCAGAGACGCTGGAAAAAAGAGAGGTTTGAGGCTTCATTCACAGCTACCCGGAGCAAATCTTTGAAGATTAAATTTATGCCAGCCAAGCATAATACGTTTTAGTTTTCTCAAACCATTCTGATTCTGGAATCTGAGGCGTTACCTCAATTATTTAAGCGTAGGCTCCATTTTTTCCGAAGTACTCTGTGAGGAACTTGTGAAACATTCAATTTTAAGTTTCAGTTCTTCTAGCCTCTTAAAACTGTGAAATTAATCATGCTCCACGTCAGACACATTGCATCGGAGGTGATGCTTAGCTTGAATTAAACACCCTGCAGAGAATGCAGAAACCTGGGACCGTCACTCGTGTCTAGCTTCACCATTATGTGTATGCAGGGAGCACACCCGGCGATTTGTTCTAAACCCCACGCAGGGGTATTCAAATAGCATTGTCGGCGTTTGAGGGCGGCAGAAACACGTTCCCTGAGAGAAAGACACCAGATGCACCGAGGGAAATGCCATTCTCCCCCAGCCCGCCCTCACGCCAGTCTGCCCGCCGGGGACCCGCCGCCCGGCCCCACCCCGCCACCGACGGCCCGGTACTTCGCCCCTCCGCC
>NW_015090977.1:3176275-3200765 GCF_001431845.1 Calidris pugnax | reverse complement strand
TAGGAGCGGAGGAGGGGGGGCACAGACAAAATGGCGACTGGGAGCGCCCCAAGGGGCTGGTGGAGCTGGGGATGGGGGGCCTGAACGAGTGGGTGGCTTGGGCCTGGGCGGGGCCCGGTTCGGGGGGCGGTGGCGGCAGAAGCCGGGAATAAAATGGCGGCCGCGAAGGGCGAGTCCCGGGGGGGGGCAGGGGAGCCGCCTCCGCCTAGGGGGGCCCGACAAAGAGACCCCACTACCCCTCTTCGTGCCGCAGTCCGGCGTGGCCTGAGGTGGTTCTGTTCGGCCCGGGCCTTGCGTACCTTCGGCCCGGGCCCCGCCGAGCTCGGCGGTGTGGGGCTGAGGTCGGCTCGCCGCAGACAACGCCCAGTGCCGTGCTCTCCGGAAGGTGGGTGCCCGGCTCTCCCGGCCCCTCGGGGGGCGATGCTGGGGAGAGGTTTGCTTGCCCTGTGGGTCCCGGGGGAAGGGGCTTGCGCTTTTCTTTCTCTTCCTTTGCCTGCGGTTGGAGATACTGCTGCCCCTGGCAAACCCAGAGAGAGCGAGCTCTCAGCCTGGAGGGATCGAGTACACGGTACTTAATTGCCTAAAGAAAACGTACATGCTTTCATTATGTGGTGGAAATTATTACAGCTCATTTTACTTTTCCAGCATCATCTTCTCGTCCTTTCCCCTCCGTAAGTTTGTGCACTATGCCTGGTCATTTCATATCTGGGGGAAAAGCAGTAGAGGGGAGGAACCCTGGGTGGTGCCTGTTGCCCCAGAAATGTCTGTCTTACGACTGTTTCCTTAAAAATGTTTCCCTTGCATATAGTAGAAAGGGCCTTTAATTTTCTCGATGATACTACACTTCTGGGACTGTTACTTTTGCCCTGAGACCTTATGTTTATTCATTTAAAGTGAAATAAATACCTTTATATGTAAAAAGTGTGAAGTTACACTTAATTTAGAGGTAGGAAGACACTCCAAATGCTTTCTGTTCGTAATTTTCATAGACAACATGATCAAGTTCTTGCAAAATGATATTTTTACTGGTTTGTGCTTAGAAAGCTGCTGAGAGCACGATTGCAAAACATCTGAAAAATGCATGTTTTGGGGAGGAGAATAGAAACTACAACAGAAAAAGGTCTAGATAAGACTCACTTCTATGACAATTCCAGTAGGAAATAAGGTAGGACTAAGAATTCCACTAAATGAGATGATCCACACATTCTCCACAATAACTGTAAGGACTTAGAGGAAAAAAAAATGCCCCCCAAGCTCACAGATATTGGGGTACAAATTAATTGACTTGGGTGGGGGGTGCCTGCAATTCCATTTCCCACAGTAAGTGTGCAACTTCTGCTGGGGGTTTTGGTGGTTTTTTCAGTATCTTATTGCCTACCTTAAAGGATGTGAGATGGGAAGATGCATTTCGTTCCCCCTGATCCCACTCCCAATTCCAGTAGCATTCCTGAAGTTGGTTTGGTGAGTAGGGAAGAAAGGGTTCTTCACCTAGTATGGATAAAGTGTTGGCTTTGGTTTGAGTAGAAACCCAAGTTGGATGCTTGGCCAACATTCTGGAGGATTCACCATCTTTGGGAGGTTTCTTGGCGTGACTGTCTTTCTGGTGCTTTCTTAGGTCAGCAGAAAATCAGTTCTTTAGAAAGTAATCAGACTCTTCAGACTCTACCCCGTTGTAGAGATCTGCAGTGCAAAACAGTCAGATTTCCTGTCAGCTAATAAAAATTGATTAGTAGGGATTGCCTTGGTGCAGTGTTTCCCTTGATGGACTTTCATATCTACCAGTAGCACGGATGTTTGTGAAACAAGCTGGCTAGATCAAAATGTAAAAAGGCTTCTTAAGCTATATCACCTCTGAATGGTAATGAGACTGTTACCGTTTAGGAGGGAACACTGAACATAGACTTCCAAAATTTGTTGGAATGAAGTTCGGTAGACAAATTTAAGGTGCATCCTCTAATTCTGCTACCTGTTCTAAATGCATCTTCATGTCTCCCATGTCTATGGACCGGAAGAATATGTAGATACTGTTTGAGCATCTAATTCTTGTTCAGCTGAAACAATTAAAAACTATTGGCATAATTCGTTCTTGTTTATATGAAATATGGCAGTTCTGCCAAGATTGTAGCTGAGACTGTTAAATAATTCTGTGAACAAAAATGTGTGGGAAGCACTATGGGGAAAGTGTTAAGCTATTCTTAATTTTGCTCTTCAGTTTGATCTCTGAGATAAATGATCATAAGGTTACAGTTATTAATTGGCACATATAAAATGGTGTGATGGTAAGTACTGCCTACAAATGTGTTGGAATACAGATCTCTTGTGGAACTTGAATGTGAGTGTGGAATGACAATTTCTTGTGTTTAATGTTAGGATAGTGTTAAGTTCTGTCCCATCTTCTTCTTGAGACTTCAAGAGAGTGGTGTGTGGTAGGTTGTATTTTATATATGGTTCATGGCATATATAACAGCACTTATGGTGGGCTTCTGACTAGGTTCTTTGGTGTTACTTACCTGACCCGCTTATGGAATTTATGAGGGCTTGGAAGCTGTACTTGTGAATTGTTGGAAATCTAGGCCTGTATCCGTACTGTCCTTAGTCTATTGGCCCAGATTAAGGGGACAACTTTCTAGGTACTTCTGGGTGTAAGTAGCACTTAAGCCCTGATCTCTAGAGATATTAAGAGATTTGGGTGTCTGACTATCTTCTCAGATCTACTTAGACATGTCATGACAAATCACAAAATGCCAGGAAGCTTACTTAAAATACAGGAAGCTTTGTGAGAAATCTCACTGCTGTTCCTTCAAAGACTATTATTAATAGAATAATATATAACTATAAATTGTCTTTTTTTTGTTTTTTGGAAAACAATTGGAGTAGGTAACACTGTGCCAGTTTGTGAAATCCCCTTACTAACATTTGAGTTCTTTGTATCAAGAGAATGTGTGTATCTGCATTCCTGTAGACTGCTGCTGAGGGCTGACACCCTTGTGTCCCCGTTGCTTGCTGGGGCTTTTAATCAGGTGAGAAACATGCTATGACACAAGGTAGACCTGCAAGTAGATAATTAAACAGCAGTTTGTACTACAGGTCTTGAAGTACATGGCTTCAAATTTACATGTGGTATAACCTAGGTGAGAAGAAATAGGTGGGGCTTTTTTCCAGAAAACCCTAGATAATAGGTCAAGGTACAGGTGAGAAGAAAAAAAAAAAGCTATTTGACAGTTCTCCTGGCTCCCAGTAGAGTAAGCTGACAGCTGACTCCTCTGTTTTTATTAATTGTCTATCAGGGAAATGTGTCTCTATTATGAAGGCAGTAATGGACTTAAATCAAGATTTGAACCCATTTTAGAAAAAATTGTCCTTGTAGTAACAGGTCTTGAAATTACAGTTTAATGAAGAATCAATCAATAAACTATATCACAAATTAAAATTTAAATTGCATATTGATTGCTGTTTGCAGAGGACCTGTCTCTTTCAAGCAAATGTCAAGCACACTTAAGTGGGATTTTTTTTGTGGGTTTTATTTTTTCCTTTTCCACACATTAATGGTTAGTACTTATACCTGCCTGTCAAAGGTCTTAATGTTGTAGTGACATGGAGTATGACTCCTCTTTGTCTCTGAATTGGGTAACTGTGAAAGTACTAAAAGGCAGAAAAATCTCAGCACGTGCCTAAGAAATGTAGGAATCTTAAGAGGTAGAATATGGCCAAGACAACGTTGGAAGAATTAGATCCTTAATTTTTTTTAAAGTGATAATTGTTTACATACTGGGCTATAGAAATTGACTTCTGATCCTGAAGAGTTGTGTGAGAAAGGGCCCTCTTCTATAATGGCCTTCTTGACTCTCCTGAGGTACCAGGAGCAGCCAAAGGAGACAAACCTTTAAAAGTAGATGGTTTGGTTTTCTGCAAGGAGTCCAGAAGCTGAGTTGGTGTCCATTACACTGGAGTACTCTTGAGTTACTGTACTAGAAGATTACTTTATAGCAGATCTCCATCGAATAGAAATGTATGATAAGGCTCAGTCTTTAGATTTGCCTGTGTTTGCTTTCAAACTAAAGTTTTTGTTACAAAAAAAAAGAAACCCTCTTTTATTTAGAAAGGCATATCTTCACAGCTTGAAGAGATGATAGTGATGACTTACAAGTCATATTCTTGTTGCAAGAAAGACTTGTGATAGTCTATAGGATTGATTATGCAGAAAATACAACTGTTGCTTGGATAATTTGGCCTTAACCCATCTATTTCTCCAATTTGTAAAAGTACAAGTGTGCTTTGTAGAGCTGTATATTGCAAAGTCATTCAGACAAACGTTGTGTCTTGCCTGTACCAGCTGTTAGAAACCTCTACAACTTATAAAAGGAATAGCACTATAACCTGCTGTGCGTTTTTCCTGGTCTAAGCCACTGTGCAGGATGGATATTCTTTGGTATTTTTCCCCCTCTCTCTGCCTGTTGGCTGTCTTAACTTTTAGGAATAGAGTTGTTAGGTTCTTTTATGCTCATTTGTGTAAAACTCATACATTGTGATAAGTGCAGCATGCTCTAGGTAGGCATCTTAAGTTAGGATTATCAATTCTTAGGACCTCAGTAGTTTCGCCCTGCTTTTGATTGCCTGTAATTATCAGGGTGCTCCAAGCACATGAAGACCTTTGAAGAAAAGTTGAAAAAATTCATGTAGTGTATAGGCATAAAGGTTGTGTTTATATTTTTATTTTTTTTTACAAACTAAAGGTGCAGAGCTGCAAAGTGGGGTGAGCTGATCTGACATTGAAAGAGGGATATCCTCTTCCCTGGCTATTTCTCACGTTTACTTGGGTTCTAGTCTGACCCTTAAAGCCAGTTCAATTCTCTAAATTGCAAGCAAGATTATTGGGTTTTTTCTGAGTAGTTGTTTTCTGATCTGGTGACCTGAATTGTCCAGTTAAGAGGTCAAAGAAGTGTTGAGCTGGCACGATGACATTGATACGGATAAAGGGGAAAGCCACCCACCCACCTCCCCACTAGCTGCTGGTTTAGCCATCCCTTAAGTCTTACTTGCCAAATGTAGGGTTTCTTAAGAAAAAAGAAAAACCTTATGCAGGCAATGTAATAGCATGTTCAGAAGAGGAGTTCCTCACAGATGCAAAGATGAGACCTACTTTGTCTTTGCTTGAATTTGGAGCTGATCATTGTAGTGAATGGGGTGATGCCTGCTGATGCCAGGTAGAAGCGTGCAGTTTTAGGGAAGATGTGATCTATGGGCATTGATCTTCACAGTTACACTCATCACTTAATGAAGAAAATATGCTTGCCTCTATTTCTTCAGCTCTTTTTTTTCTCTTTGTTCTTAGCAGTTTGCTGCTACTACTAAGTTAGTACTTACTGTTTGCTTCCATTTTTCTGCATAACTTGCAAATGTTAGCATGCTTCCCAGCTCAGATCGCTGTGTGATTCCACAGGTGATCTTTCTCCATTCTGAGCACTTGAGTCTTATATTCATACCCTGTTTCCTGTCTTTCAGCCAAGTGTTTATCCATGTGAGGACTTTCCTTCCTAACCCATGGCAGTTGAGTTCCTTAAAGAACCTTGGGTGAGGGACCTTGTCAAATGCCTTTGGGAAATCCAGGTAGACTATATCAATCATGTCTTCCTTGTCCATACGCTTGACTCATTCAAAGCATCACAGTAGATTTGTGAGGTATTACTTATGTTTATAGAAGGCCATGCTCTACAACATACTGTTTATGCATATACCAAATAATTCAGGGATTTTTATTTAATTCCTGTCAACTTGACCCTTTGTGAGTGTTAGGTTAATGGTTTTCTGGTGGTTCTTGAGTGTCTGCTGGAACCCTTCTTGGAAATTAGTGTTAGCCACTTTGTGTTTGCTGCTGCTACTTGAGTCTTAACTGAGGCTGTACACAGCAGTTTAGAGTTGGATACTTTTAGTTCTTGTTACTGGCTAGTGATCATCTCTTGCTCATTCCAAGAATGAACAAGCACAAGGCTAGTACTTGTACTGAGTGTTTTCTGAATACTCACTATGGTGCACCATCTTCTATGGTGAACATGTGGGTTTTTTTCTGCTGTAGTCTTCACGTCTTCTCATCACACTGGATGCTTGTTTGAAGCTTTTAGCTCCTGAAATGCTGAAATAGATCCTGAACAGCAGCTTAGCAGCTTGAAGATCTTGGTCTGCTTTATTCCTTTAGATAAGGTGAATAGAAAGGATTAAACCTAAAACACAGCTTCAGTTTTCTAAAGTGCTGTGCTTCTGCTACTCTCAACTTCATAGTATTTAAGAATGCCACCTTCTGGGTTTTCCTAAGGTTCATTTTGATTTGAACCTTCAGTATGCTATCAAGTCATCTCCACACCACCTTTACTCAACAAGCTCTTTTTTTCTTCTTTTAACAAGCTTTCTCACTTACATAGTTCCTCTTTTGATAATTAAGCACCACTAATAGATATTCTAACTCTTGTTTTTCTGTGGTAGTGTTGAAGCAGTGGTGGAGGGATAGTTACTTCAGCAGTAAGGTTGAAGTTGATTCTCTGTATTGTTGAAGATAAGGTGTGCCCCATCATAAGCTGTATAACTAGATGCTTCATAAAACAAATGAAAAAATCAGACACTGTAGCATCATGGTTGGTGAGAGACTTGAGCATTATATGCACCTGAATTAGAGGTTGCAAATATTGTAGTTTTGCCCCATCAGGTTCTCTTCCTTAGTGCATAAGCCCTTGTTTAGGCCAAATGTTTTTTGTTACAAGCACAAACTTTGTTAGAACTGTCAGATACTGGCTATGCCTTTGGTACAGCCTACTGTTTCTTGGTTTGTATCCTGTATTGGGAAGGATTTTTGTCTTTCTACTAAATTTGCTGTACATACCTGCTTCTGTATTTCCTTACACAGGGACATTCCGGTTCCCCTTAGTTGCTTGTATTCCTAGAGTTTGAGAAGCAACAGATACTTAATGTTTCTCATCTTTATCTGGTAAAGAAGCATTTTTTGTGACCTACTAAGTTTTGTTGTCAGCAGTGCCCAGTGTACAAATTCTGTGGGTTGGCCCCTAGTAGGTGGCTATCAAACATGCTTATCATCATTTGTAAACTTCCCCTTTAATTTTTAGTTTAGAGTAAGGCATAATCTTTATCTTTCATATTAAAACAAACCCAAACCTGATCCCAAGCCATGTACCAGCTTGTTTTAAAAAAAAATTTTGTAG
This sequence comes from Calidris pugnax, assembly GCF_001431845.1. Classification (NCBI taxonomy): domain Eukaryota; kingdom Metazoa; phylum Chordata; class Aves; order Charadriiformes; family Scolopacidae; genus Calidris; species Calidris pugnax. Next base: position 3,193,557 of record NW_015090977.1, on the reverse strand, counting down.
GTAGCACTTAGTGTAGTGGTAACCACTGTCCAAATCCTTTCTGTTTTACAAGTGGTGTGCGTGTGTCCCCACAGTTACTCTGCAGTGGCTGGAGGTGAGTCAGCAATGTTTGCAAAGAGGAGTTGGGCATCTTAATTGTAGTAGTAGTAGAATGTGGAAACTTAAAAAATGGCATGGGCATTATTACAGTTTTGTAGTATCTTAGGCAGTTGGTTTGAGTCTCAATTAAATGCCTTTTTTCTGTAAGAATATCCAAACCTGATCAGACCAAATGTCTATTTATTGTGGTATTTCTTATAACAACCAACAGCAAATGCCTGGGGAAGGATATAAATCTAGGGCAAGTGTGTCATTCTCCAGAATATTCCCCTGACTTTCCACACTTTTACACTTTTGGGATTTCCTGCTCCAATGGTGGCATGATCTGACAGGAGCATAATAAGGTGACAGCCACAATCAACTGAAAGGCTGGAACTTAACCACTTAAATGACAATCTCTGTCTTTTTTGAATCTGCATAACACTACTTTTTCCATAATGCAGCGTAAGCATCTCCGGATTGTGCATGCAATGAGTTGTCATTACTGCAGTAATCCTTCTTACTGAAATGTAATCTCAGACTTGTATTTTGTCTTGAGTGGTCTATGAGCTTTTAACCTCCTTGTGAAATCTTCCAGATAGGTAAAGCTGCACTTAGAATATAAAATATTTGTTCTGTTGGCAGGCGTATATGGCTTTATTTCTGTATGGAATTAGTTTTCTATTGAGAATATTCAGATATGCTGTCCTCTTGCTTTTGTATTGCCTGAGTTCTTAAGATTATTTATCAGGCTTAAACTTTCAGGGCTGAATTATGGCTTTACCATGGAAGACCAAGGTATATGCATAAAATCATTTTTTCTTGTTGAAACACCAGCTATGATTTTTGTATTGTAAGTAAAATTGGGCTCTTTACTAAACCAGAAGCCTTCTTCTCCAAGAGTTTTGTGGGTAGGCTGATAAATAATTTCTCTTTGGGTAAGACACTTGCTCATGGGTGAGAACTTAATCTGTGGTTTTGTATTTAACTAGTAACAGGATTAAGATTTTGAAGAGAAGACGTTTCAGTTCCTTTCAGCAGTGTATTAAAAGAGAGTATGTATCTAGTGTGAAGACCTGTTAAAGCTTGAGGATTTTGTGCTTCAGCGCAAATGTAGAAAACCTTCTGTGCTCCCCTCTGCCCCCCAGCATCTTCGATTTCTTGCCAAGTGACAGCAATCAAGAATATTTGGTTTATTAACAACTCATGGCCGTAAAAATCTTTGGGTGACAAGGCCTGTTTTCTGGTACTTGTTCTGGGCAGTTGACTGTTTTCTTTTGGCACTGTTGTTTCTGTGGTCACGGTGGTTCTACAAGCTGATAGTTAATGACGTTCTTTGCAGAAGACTGAAGAGATGCAGCAGGACTAATGTCTATTGACAGCAGCTCTGCTTCTTGTAGGACTGGATCTTAGGTCTGGCCTCTGTAAAAGCTGCTGCTCACCTTAAATGTTATGTGTCCTCTGATGTGCAGTGATGTTGGACCTCTCTTTCAAGGGCTTGTAGGTGTTCAGGCTAGCAATTCTGCTGAAGCCAAGCAATTGATTACATCTGTATGATACTTTTAGAATCAGATACATATTTACAGGGAATACCAAGTCTTGTGTATATACGTTCACAAATACAGGGTTGATTTCTTAAACTGTGGCTGTAGTGGTTTCAATGACTACTCTTATCTGAGGGCAGTTAAACATTAAGCTTAAAGACACGCCCTGCATTTCTTGCTGGAGCTTGACAAAGGTACCCAAGTACCAGAGACTGCAAGTCTTAATTCTTGTTGGTCATCTTTGTTCATAAAAATTAACGCTGTCAGGCTTGTTTTCTTGGTTGTAGCTCTGCTGTTCTAAGAAACTTGAAAATATGACTCCCATCATTTAAAAAATTTACAGCTTTGACATAAATTCTTTGTATAGATGGTAGGGTCATCTTTCAGGAAATAAGTCATAGTGCCTGTGTTATTTAAGTTGCATATTGTAACTAAATCATTGCCTTCAACTTTCAGCTAGCTTAAATTACAAGACACTGCTTTTGTTAATATTAACTCTATGTATATGGAGTGTTTTAGGGCAACTCTTGCAGTCTTCAGCAGAAACAGTTCATCATTTTACAATAGTAGGGTGGTGTTCTGTAAAGGTTTTTATCAAATCCTTGGTGTTGTGGTTTTTTTGTTACTTTCTGTGATTTGGAGCAGCAAAATCTACTGGTAGAGGTACCAGTAGGGATTTTTTTTTTTCTCTTCTGGTAAGAATAGAGCCAATATAAAATTTTGTCCTGCACATGTGGAGACCTGTTGGAGACTGATAACATTGTTCCAGCCAGGGAAAAAGACTGAGCCTACAGTTTCCATTGCTGAAATAGCTTATGCTTGTTATGATGGTGAGTTTTGGCACCTGAGGAAAAAATTGACAGTTAAGCTTCGTTAGTTTCCTATTGCTTGTGCTGCAGTGACACAGCAGAACATAAGGAGGTAAAATGATGGGGGAGGGATGATGAGTGGGCAAGGTAAGTAGGTCACAGAATAGTAAAGCATCATATTATGGGTGGTGTAGACTGATAATATCATCATGATATTGGCAGAAGCTAAATATTTTGGACTCAATAAGGGTCTTTTTGAATCTAAGTGATGAAACAGTTGTCCTGTTGAGTAGATGGGATAGTTGGGGCTTAGTCTCATTCATTAATGGTTTTGTTTTCGGTCTGTGGGATTCCCACCAGTCCTAGAAGCTGGAAGGGAAATGGTGGATGAACTGCAGCACTGTGTGGTAGGACAAAGTCTGTGATTCCTGGATATCTCATAGTAGGCTCTCAGTTAGTATATATTTATTGTTTTCAACTTCTATTTTTCTAATACGTCACAAGGAATCCTAATGTGGTTAGGTAAAGAAAGGATTATAACCAACCTGAAGTAATTCAACCTTTTGCTTCCATTCGAGTATAGGAAATATGTATTTAGTAATTTTTTTAACCTCAAGTTTAGAAGCCCTTTTCAAAAGGTTTAGATTATAAATTGTGTGTTGCTTCTTAGTGTAAACAGCTGCTTGGCATGGGTGGATATGGTTGCTCTGGTTATCCTCAGGATGACTGTTCTGTTACTTCTCCAAGCACCTACTTATTCTTTTGGTGGTTTTATCTTGGAACTTTGACTTGCTTCCCTAATAACAGTACTCATACTTCTTTACATCTATTCAAATCTGGATTTTATGTTTTGGGTAATTACCATGTTACACTATATTCCAGTTAACAAATCAGTGGAGCATTCTGTATCCTTCAGTTTATTCTTACTGTGTTGAAAGCTAGTTCATACTTGCTCGTGCTTTTCTCACTATTCATTGCCTTCTTTGAAGCGCTTTGAAGAACACGTGTTCCTGTAGGATTGTACTGATAACTGTTATCCACTGTTAAAACCGTGTTTGTTGCTGAATCCTTTTTGTCTATCTCTTAAAAAACCCCCAGTAAATTCAAAACAACTGAGTCTAAAGAATTTTGTTGGGGCCCTTGTCAAATGCATTTAAGAGAACATCAGATACTTCCTCTGTGTACACGCTCATTGATTTGTTCAAAACGTTCTGCTATAAAAGTGAGGAATAACCGTGTATGAAAGGAGGAGGGAGCCTATTTTCGTAAGCTATCATTAACATACAGCTTTTGTTGAATGGTTTGAAGGATGCTTTAGCTATGAGAATAATTGTCTGACCTTTTCTTCCTAGAAATGGTTGAATCAATGAAGAAAGTGGCTGGAATGGATGTGGAGTTGACAGTGGAAGAAAGAAACCTGCTTTCTGTTGCATATAAAAACGTGATTGGAGCCAGAAGAGCTTCCTGGAGAATAATCAGCAGCATTGAACAGAAAGAAGAAAACAAAGGTGGAGAAGATAAATTAAAAATGATTCGGGAATATCGGCAAATGGTAAGATGTAGTTGGTGTTACAGCGTAATGCCGTTTAGTTAAGGTCTGGTTTTGTTACCCTTGCCGTAAACTGCTCTGATATTCTAGACTGCCTGCAGAGTGGTGAGCTGTAACAAGGTGACAGTCTTCAAAGGATGAAGTTTGTTCCTTATCTGGAGAATAAATAGACTTGGTGAAGGGGAGAGGTTGGGTGTGTTTGTGTAAATACTCAAAAGGGCAGTAAACTCAAAGGAGAAAGGGAGGGATTTTCCTTCAGTGCATCTACATGTGTAATCAGTATTTGAACAGTGATGGCACGCACTTTCTTCCCTGATTACTCAATGAGGCTGCATGTGCTCAGGAGGAGTTATTCTTTTCCCTCCAGCCTGACTTATCCCCAGCATATTTCCTACTTATTTTGGAAAATTAACCATGTCAAAGGAAGTGTTGGACTGTCCAGTTTTTACTTCTGATAAGCTGCTTTGGCTCATAGAGACTGTGACATTTGTGCTATTGCAGTACTCTGTCTTGCAGATTTCAAAATATTAACGTTGTTGATTGAAACGCCAACATCGGGGAGGGATCTTCAGTGTTGTTGGCATAAACACAGGCAGCATAAGCCAAATGGCCTCTCTCTTTGACTCCTTCACCTTGGCTTTTATCACTGTGATAGTTGCATTTCATATATATTGGCCTTGTTTTGTTACTTTTTCCCCAAGATGAAAGCTTGGTGGGAGTTGCTGTCAACTCGGTGCTTGGCAGTTGGGTGGCAGCGAGGAATAGTTGCCTGGTTAGTCTTGTACAATTGAACTGGCAGATCTATTATTAGCTTGGGCAGCTTCGCCTGTATGAAATGAATGCAGAGAAAGTATGGCTTCTCTGACAGTGTCTAGTTTTCAAAATACAGATTTTTCTTTTTTTCTTGTCCCTAAGATGGTCAGTCACACTGAGAGCAGTTAAAGCAGTCAATTTAAGATAAAGCACTCCATGTTCCTGGGGATGGAGGATATTAAGATGTCATGGTCATCTCAACTGTGAAACTTGCGTGTGTAATAACCTCTAGGGCCTTGCTATTTTCTCTCTCTTGAGAGGAGGAAAAATTGATGCACATAACTTCATGCTGAGTCTAGTCAGTCTGTGCAGCTTTACCTAAAATGGAGAACTTGGAGCAAGCTTTGACTTTCATCAGTAAGGGCTAATGAAACCTTCAGCTATTAGAACAGTGAGTTGTTGTTCCCTCCTCACCCCCCCTTCCTTAAATGATGGTTTAGCACGGAGCAGGCAGGCTCCCATGCTATTTAAATCCTACACATTTCTGCAGAGACTTACTCTCCATTATTTGAGGACAAGTGCCTCCACATGGTTCAGATCTTCACTTCCAGAGAAACAGTGGAGTCTATTATATCACCTGGCACTGATTCATGTACTACCAATGGAAATGATGTTGGCTTGGAAATCTTTTCTCAGGAATGGCTCAGGACTACTTTCTGTTGACTCACAGGGTTTCTGTTGCTCCATGGAATTGTTAAAGTTGTGAGTTTCTAATTTTATGTTGGCATGCTGATGGGATGAGGCTCTGCCAGTTACATACAGTCTCAAATACCATTTCTTGATGGGTGTATAAAATCTTTCTAAGAGAACATACAAAATAAGACAATAGCTATCTGATGATTGTTTAAATTTGTCTTCTACTGTGTGCTTCCAGTTTTTTTTGCACAACACTTTGTGGGTCATTACCATCTTCTGCAAAAGATCCTTTAATAGTGAAAAGACTTTTTTTTTTCTTGTTTTCAAAGGGACTGTAAAAAAGATGTTCTGTATCTCTCTTTGTAAAGAGAGCAGGTATCCTGCAGAACAGAGGGGTGTTCAAAAAATATACGTATGTAGTCCTTGAAGTACCTAGAGAGAGGCCACTTGCAGCACAGTGCCACACCAACAGTATCTTCAGCTCTTAAATCCTGAAAGGTAATAGCTATCCCAGTGACTTTAGGTGGAGGAGGGCTGTGGAGAGCTGTAATGTCGTTCTGTACTGGAGAAAGACCAGCTGGGTCTGCTCAGCTCCAGCCTCTGTTTTCCTAGAGGCTTCTGTGTATCGTTTGTAGCTGAAGACCAGATCCTGTTTGTACCTCCTGGGAGACTTACTATGAGTTAACAGATTTTTCTTTTTTTCTTGTCCCTAAGATGGTCAGTCACACTGAGAGCAGTTAAAGCAGTCAATTTAAGATAAAGCACTCCATGTTCCTGGGGATGGAGGATATTAAGATGTCATGGTCATCTCAACTGTGAAACTTGCGTGTGTAATAACCTCTAGGGCCTTGCTATTTTCTCTCTCTTGAGAGGAGGAAAAATTGATGCACATAACTTCATGCTGAGTCTAGTCAGTCTGTGCAGCTTTACCTAAAATGGAGAACTTGGAGCAAGCTTTGACTTTCATCAGTAAGGGCTAATGAAACCTTCAGCTATTAGAACAGTGAGTTGTTGTTCCCTCCTCACCCCCCCTTCCTTAAATGATGGTTTAGCACGGAGCAGGCAGGCTCCCATGCTATTTAAATCCTACACATTTCTGCAGAGACTTACTCTCCATTATTTGAGGACAAGTGCCTCCACATGGTTCAGATCTTCACTTCCAGAGAAACAGTGGAGTCTATTATATCACCTGGCACTGATTCATGTACTACCAATGGAAATGATGTTGGCTTGGAAATCTTTTCTCAGGAATGGCTCAGGACTACTTTCTGTTGACTCACAGGGTTTCTGTTGCTCCATGGAATTGTTAAAGTTGTGAGTTTCTAATTTTATGTTGGCATGCTGATGGGATGAGGCTCTGCCAGTTACATACAGTCTCAAATACCATTTCTTGATGGGTGTATAAAATCTTTCTAAGAGAACATACAAAATAAGACAATAGCTATCTGATGATTGTTTAAATTTGTCTTCTACTGTGTGCTTCCAGTTTTTTTTGCACAACACTTTGTGGGTCATTACCATCTTCTGCAAAAGATCCTTTAATAGTGAAAAGACTTTTTTTTTTCTTGTTTTCAAAGGGACTGTAAAAAAGATGTTCTGTATCTCTCTTTGTAAAGAGAGCAGGTATCCTGCAGAACAGAGGGGTGTTCAAAAAATATACGTATGTAGTCCTTGAAGTACCTAGAGAGAGGCCACTTGCAGCACAGTGCCACACCAACAGTATCTTCAGCTCTTAAATCCTGAAAGGTAATAGCTATCCCAGTGACTTTAGGTGGAGGAGGGCTGTGGAGAGCTGTAATGTCGTTCTGTACTGGAGAAAGACCAGCTGGGTCTGCTCAGCTCCAGCCTCTGTTTTCCTAGAGGCTTCTGTGTATCGTTTGTAGCTGAAGACCAGATCCTGTTTGTACCTCCTGGGAGACTTACTATGAGTTAACATAGAATCATAGAATTATCTAGGTTGGAAGGGACCTTTCAGATCTGCTGTAAGGTGAGTGTTAAAGCATTTGGCAAGATGTCACCGGAGCAATAAGGGCCTGAAGAACATACTGCAAAGGTTTGGGTGATACTTCTCACTGATGCTGCTGGAACAGTAGCACAGCTGCCCTGTTGACATGTTCAGTGCTTCTCTGGAGATAAGGTCCAGAGCAGGCTCAGCAGAGTTCTGGTCATGCTACATTGTCAACAAATGCCCACAATTGCAGCGTTTTTCAGAGTAAGTTCAGTGTTGTTGGGTGACACTTCCCAGTTATAAAAGGCTCTGAATAAGGAAAAGAGCCACAACAGAACACTTGTCTGGGAACTGACAGGCCAAGTTCAGAGCACTGGGGAGTTGGAGAGAACCAGCATCTCTACAGAAACACATCTCTCTCACCTGCCACTGCAACCAGGTGTGACCTTGCTCAGCTAGAGAGTACTGCTTGAGTTGAAATGAAAGGTGTACCTTGTGTGAAAGTAATTGGTGGATTTGGTCTACATCAGTATTTATTATAATTTAGCACGTGTTTGGAGTGAGTTTGGGCTACTAGCTAGGGGGCTTGGGGCAGAACTCAAGGGATGATGGTGGTGTCAGAATAGGGCCAGGCTGGTTTTGTCTGAGGCGTACACTGAGCAACTGTGAGAGATGCTGGAAGACACCAGGCTGTGCCTTTACCCAAGGCACTTAAGACAAATGTAGTAAAACACATCCATGGCCATGGGGGAAAATGCCACTTACTCACCTCCTTTGTAGAGAGGCTGCTTTTCTGGGTCCTGTTGGTCCATTTGGATACACAAAAGTAAAGCCCTTGGCTTTCTCATCTGACTGCATCTCTGTAGATGAGAACACACTAAAGCTTGTGCTCTTTGTCCTTGAGAGGATGAAGTGGTGTGTGTCTGTACAGTAAAACCAAATCCCTTCCCTAATAGCATAGGACAAGTATTCACCTTCCTCTTACTGGTCTGTGTTTGTGGCATATGAGAATGTGTGTTTCTAGTGCTCTGACTTAGAACCTGGGTTGTGTTTTGGGGCACCTGCAGGGCTCGTTTCTCCTTCCCCTCTTCTTAGAAAGCTTGGGCTATGAATTGGCAGAAATGTGGGTGGTCGGTCTGTCTTTTTTGGCCTGGGAGGGGGGGAGGTTACAGGCTTCAGCAACTGTTTTCCTGCTGTTCTAGTTTCGTGTTGCATCTCAGTTGAGAGGTGCAGCTATTTTGGGGGCTACGTATTAAAACAGGTCAAAGAACTAGTACAGGCTACCCTTCTCCTGGTTGCTTCTAATAAGTTTCCTTATTTAGATCACCGGGTGGTTTACAAGCTTTTGTATCTGCAGAGCTAAGAACACAGTCTGGAATCTGATTAAGCCAGAGCTACTGCTAAAATAGAGAGGCAGGGTGGCTTGTGGAGGCTTCTACGCACCCATTGGGGTGAGCAGTCTCTCCTTGACCATCAGAGCCTGTAGGTAGGACCATGTGGCATATTTGGAGCTGGAATGGTGATAGACCCTAAACCTACCTTTTCTGAATGCTCTGAAAAGGCTTAATGTGGACTCTCGTGCTGATTTGCTGCTTTGCTGAGCTCATTGAGTCACCCTGTCTAGAACAGACCGTTTGGTAAAAGAGCTTTTAGGGCTTTGTTGTGGGGTTTTTGTATTGTTCTTAATCAACTTGATTTGTATTAAATCTTTTTAAACTAAGCTTAGTCAGGACATTTACATTGCCTGGACAGCAGCTGATCTCCGATAACTTGTGTGACTGATCCTTTAAGCAAAGCTGAAAAAGGTCTGAGATGAATTAGAAGTTTGTACATGTATGGTTATTTAACAAAAGAGGATTAGAAACTGATTTAATTCTTTGCAGTTTTGCTGAAGATCTCTCTGCAAAAGAAGTCATTGAAAAAGAGGATCAAGAGGAAAGAAGTTTGCAGGAACTGACTCCTGGCCAAAGGTTTTATAGCTTTTGTAGCCCAAACATATATGAAATAGATTATTCTCAAGGGACCAATATTTCAGCAACTTTCTTAAGCATTTGTCATGTAACTTTATAGCATCTAACCCTTCTTCTGAATGTTAGGGCATTCTGACATTATATATGAAATTTGCTGTAGATTAATTTCTCTAAAGGAACTTCTGCAAATCCTGAAAGTAATTTTGTACAAATTGGTATGTGTATGTGTGTGCCAGTTTAATGTTTATTTTGGATCCAGAACTTTAACATCTTTTGAGGATAGATGTTGTGGTTACAAACCCTAATGGTTGGGGAGCTATCTGGTGATAAAAATAGTATGGCAAGAAAAATGCTTAAAGTAGGAAATAGAATTGCATGGGCGGGAGGATAGGAAGGGATAGTGGACTGAGTGGGGCTGCTCTTGTGATCCAAGACATGCAGTTATTGGTAGTTCCTCATAACTAGTGTTGATGCGTTTACTTGAAAACATCTACTTTATAGTAATAGAAGTAGCTTGAGCCAGAGTTGTCTTTGGCTGTAGCTATGAAAGTTACTGCAAAATCATGAAAGAGCAGCAGTAGGTTACTATCTGCACTGAACCAACCATTCGTACTGAGAGCGACGCGGGATGCTGAGAGCAAGTCTGGTTTTGGCAATGGTGATGTCAAAAGACAGTTTTTAGCTTTTTTGGGTATGCTTAGTTTCTTCGCTTTCAAGTGTGAAACTTTCTGTGGTAAAATCTAACCTCGTAGACCTTGCTTTATATTGTATATTTGAAAAAAGAAAGGTGATGTGACCATGCTTTCAACTTTTGGCTATTAAAATCCAAATCTGTTTTTAAATAAGGCTTTACATATTGGTTTTCTTCGACCACAGATCTCACTGTTGGTGTTGATGACTTCTGCTTTTTCTCAAAGTTGTTACGCTTTGCTTTTTTTGCCTGTTTCTGAAGTTTGTACCGTCTGGAGTTTGTTTTACTCCTGTATCTGATCTTTTTATTTGTGTGGCACATCTTCATTTTGCCTCCCAAGTAGTCACTAGAAACTTGTTCTGAAGGTGCCATTTAACTCTGGGGTGGAATGTAGTTTAGCTGATTTGTATTAATTACTTTCAAATTGTCCCCTTCACCATTGCTACTTTTAGGGCATCCTTCCAGGGTCAGAAACTTATGGAATTAGGAGTTGTGCAAGCCTTGCAGTAAGGAGTTACATCCTGAGACAGACTTAATGCAACTGTCTAGCAGGATGTCTTCTAGGGAATTCATAATTCTGTTATTCAGTTGGGCATTTCATCATACAGCCATCAGTCCTTACCTTTTCTTGTGCATCAGCTAATTGTGGAGAACTGTTTTGCTTAATGCACCTGTGGAACAGCTGAATTTGTTGTTTTCTGCTGTCCTCCCCTTCTTTGGATTTTCAGGGTGTTGCCTGTTTGATGCTTGGATATTTTTTAATAGCTCTTAGTCTTATGTGCTAACCTCATCTCTGTTTTGTTGTTTTTTTTAATAGGTTGAGACTGAACTGAAGTTAATCTGTTGTGACATTCTGGATGTACTGGACAAACACCTCATTCCAGCAGCTAACACTGGCGAGTCCAAGGTTTTCTATTACAAAATGTAAGTATGTTCTTGTGATGCAAGTACCTCTTGCTGCATCTGAACTATCAAATACAAAAATAAAGTAGTTATACGTGTGTGTTTTGGCTGCTCAACCCCAGTAACCTCTTCTAGAAAAGAGGGCAGTTCACTCATGTCTGACCAATCTTCCTTTTTGATTACTCTAAGGTGTTAAGTGTCCTTATTGTGTGGTTTTGGATAGATGATGTTGTTTGGAATAAGGTCATGAGAACTTAAAGATAAGCTGTTGTCCAGCTCTTCAATGTAAGAAACAACTGTTTTCTTTAAATGAGCTGATAACATAGCGATCTCATTGCTGTTTCAGTGTTTTTCTTGCATGAGCTGTACACTCATAAAGAGAAGAAAATTAGGTAGACAGATAACTGTCATGTGATGTCAACTTAAAAATTGAAAATTTTAAATTGAAAAATGAAACTTGGCCTTGGAGTATGTTGTGGTGTCACTAGTTTGCATATTTTGTATTTCCTGAAGCATAATTTGAATCTTGAAGTGATCAAGAGTGTTTTCCCCTCCAGTTGAATTATCTCTACCCTTCAGATCAAAAACTTGTCTGGTTTAGATGAGATGCGGTTGTGCAGACACAGTTTGGTAATGCAGAAGGTAATACTATGATTTCGTGTATTAATGCAAGAAGATAAGTGAACCCAAACTGTTTTCCCTGCCTGATGGGTTAAAATTCACTGGAGCACTAGTGCACTGTTGTCTAGACAGTAATTCAGCAGCACTGTCCTTTGTGTGTGAAGATACAAACTTCAGTTTCAGAATTAAGCTTTGAATTTAGTTGCCGGTGGGGAATTAACGGGCTACTGATTGAACTCTTTCTGTTTGCAGGAAGGGGGACTACCATAGGTATCTGGCTGAGTTTGCCACAGGAAATGACAGGAAGGAGGCTGCAGAGAATAGCTTGGTGGCTTATAAAGCTGCTAGTGATATTGCAATGACAGAACTCCCGCCAACACATCCTATCCGCTTAGGACTTGCGCTCAACTTCTCTGTATTCTACTATGAAATTCTTAATTCTCCTGATCGTGCCTGCAGGTAGGCGGTGACTGGGAAGATGGGGAATGTTTATGTGAATACCAAACAAGCCAGAAATGGTTGCTGCTTGGGGAACTGCTTTTCCTCAACAGGAGCACTGGGCTGGCTTTCTTCCTGCCAGTAGTTGATGACTTGCTCTGTTTGAGGGCAATTCCTTGGAAAGGTTTTCAGCTTTGTCGTTTTTCTTTGAATCCAAACCCATTTGTTTATCTGGGAGTGGATCGTGTATGAGGAGCAGGGTAGTGGTAACCTTGGCTTGATCAACTAATGACAACTTAAGAGCTTGCCACGTTAACTCTGGGCATGCCCTTATGCTTCAAAAATGTGAGGTGATTTAAGATTCCTCTCTTTCTGTTGGCTGTTATCCAAGGTAAGAGGGGTCATATTACTAATTTCTGTGAACTCTGGGCATGTACAGAATGACAATAGCTCATCTGTCTGTAGGGGTTCAGCTCATGAGGGTAAGTGAGGACTGAAGCAAGTATTGTTTGTCTTGTATTCCTATCATTGCATGTTATGTAAAATACTTTCTTTTAAGCTTTTAGTAGACTCTGATCAACTGTACTGCAAGATGTAGAAATAGTTAATAAAACCAGTTATTCTTGGGTAAAAAGATGCTGTTTTTAACCGTACAAAATGACTGGTTTTGAAGATAGGACATCTAAACAGTGTTAAATAATATAGAAATGTGTTGCAGAAGCTGTGGGTGTCACATAACCAAACTAGAAGATGGGTGTTCAGAGGCACAGGTTTAACTTGGGTGCTTCTGGATTCTATTTAGCAACATTTGTTAACTCTGACTTTATTCTGTGCTTACAGGTTGGCAAAAGCAGCTTTCGATGATGCTATTGCAGAACTGGATACACTGAGTGAAGAAAGCTATAAGGACTCTACACTTATCATGCAGTTGTTACGTGATAATCTGACACTATGGACTTCAGACATGCAGGGTGATGGTAAGTAAACTGCTCTGACACGCTGCTGTCCCCGATCGCTGCCCAGAAAACTGCGTGTGGAAATGTAGATTCATTTGGTGTTTTACTTCTGTCTTTCCTAATAATTGATCTCCCTGAACTTGTGTTTTATCTTAACACTGGATAAGTTGATGGGGCAACACTAGCTTCTTTGAGAAGCTTTTAAGCGCTCACTTGAAGGAAGGTGGTGTAGAATTAGTAACATTAATTTATTTCTTTTTCCTCCCCACCTGGCTGTTCAGTCATCTGTGATTATTTTAAAAGCAGTGACTTCATATAATTAAGCTTTTCTTTCTCATGGCTTGTCCTGTCCATCTATGGTCGTCCTTCCATCCAGATGTGAATTTCCAGTGCAGGAGGAAGTCCTGCAAATGATCTAGTTCCCCCTTTTATTTCAGGTCACTCAATATTTCTGTTGGCATTTTAGTGGAAGACTTTACCATCGTACTGATCACTTCACTTTACAGGGCTTTCTGTATCTTTTACTCTTCTTAGGAAGAATTGAGTATGAAGAGAAGAGGAAAAGGGATTTGGTAGAATACTTTGTTAATGGGGTGGGGAGAAGCTTGGAGAAATCTAATTTCCTAGTTGAGATATTCAAAGTACTTTCTTTAATACTCCCCAAAATTCTAGGTTGTGACTCCTGAAGTGGGCTATTGCCAGAGCAGATACTGAGTATGTCCTGTGGCAGTAGCAGAGGGTGGGACATTGATTGCTTCTGTTTACTAACATCTGAGAGTTACTTAAATTTTTTAAAAATTTTTTTTGCATTCTGAATGGACTTTTTCCTCTTACACTTTCACATACAATGCTTAATATAAATTTACTCTTGTTCAGATTTTTTTGAGTTAAGCCTTTTGTTTCACTGGTAATTGGTAGTGAATTGAATGTGTTCTCTATTTAGGAAGTGTAAATTTACATTTTCTTCTGCAAAAATTATGTCATGGAGAGACACAAGTGGAAAGAGTTGGGTTTCTTTGCTTTTGACTTGCAGGGTGGGAGGGACGGAAGGCAGTCCTGTTTAAAGTATGTCACTGTTTAAAGTATTTCACTTAGAAATGCACAGAGGTTTGAAACAGCATTGTGCTTAACTTCAGATAAATGCCTTAAATTTTTTTGCAAGAAAAAATGAAGCATGGTGCTACTCCAAAATAATGCTGTTTGGCTACTTTATTGGGGTAGTGTCCATTTGAAGGCAATTGTATTAACTTTTTCTTGACTACCTGGGTTTGTTTTAAAGAAGTATTGTTACTTGGTAGCTTCTAGCTCTTTGCACAGATGATGACTATTGAATGCTGCAGGTCACATTTTGCCTGTATTACTTTGAGCTTTAGATAGAAGTGAAAAAACTGTTGCTGTTGGGGGGTCTTGGCTCCCAGGTCACCCTGCAGCCTCTGTCTCTTGCTTAAGTCCTTTGCCAGAGGTCACACCTGGCTTTCAAAGATGTGAGATTATCTAATGGTGTGGAAGGATGTGTGTGTCCTGGATGGGTCTGTACAGACTCTGCTCGGAATGCTGCAGGTATTACTAGATACCTCCTTGCCATGGTTAGGCTTTGGGAAAAGAAATCTGTTCCCAGTCCCCATAATTCAAATATGACCTTTTGTTTTATGCTTTTTAAATGGAGGCAAATATCCTGGTGCTCTGTGGGAACACTGAGGAAACCATTTTGGTGAAGTAACAAGGCTGGGTCACTATTGTAAGATAATAGCATTAGAACATCTTCCAAAACCTATTGCTGTTTGCATGTGAGCTGATAAACATATGTCTCGTTTATCTTGTATATCATAGAAGTTCACCAAGATGATTTACAGATGCTCACTATTTCTTTTTGTGTAATCTAAATTCAAATTTCTTGTTTTATAATTAGCTCCATAGCATAGAAATAGGTATTTTTCTTCCTCCTGAGTATTTCAGATTATCCTATTACTGTTTATGATGCATGCCAGAAAGATAATGATGACAGAATTTAAAACACTGCAGAACTACTTAAAATCATGGTGCAGTTCTTCATGTCCACAAAAAAATACAGTATTTATACATAATGTTATACATAAGTGCAAAGTTAAATTTTCTCATTTCTTCGTACCATGCTCATACACTGTTGTTTCCAGAAAACTTGGTATTTCTGAAATGGGTTAGGGCCTTTGAAGAGTATTAAAATTTCATGGTGGCCCTGAAAGATCATCACAATTACCAGTTTCCTGAGGGGTGGGTGAGACTTAAAAAAGGCTTGTTCTTTCATGTTAAGCTTTTGCCTGTTCTGCTTTCAGGTGTGTAGGTTGTAGGGACTGACTCTAAAATGAGGTGTCACTCAGCTGCTGCACTTCTCCATCTCATTTACTGTATCTCTTAACCATGTCATAGAGGAGCTGTTTAATTTATTTTCACGCTTGTAATGTCGTCTTCATATGATTCCTGTTTTCCCCTTCTTTCCTGCTGTATAGATTCCTAAAGGAAAGTCCAACTGTTCATTTCCTAAAAACTCTACTTTGTAAGTCTTCGTCATGGCTTAATGAACTTTGCAGCGCCAGTTTTCTTCCGATCACTAATCATGCTTGCCTCTGTCACTCTCTTGCTGCTGATGAATTGCTTGTATCTCTGACTCCATTCCAGGGCTAAGCAATGTCCTACCAATCTGCGACCTGTTCCCCTGCCCAGGTCCAATACGCTTGACTAAGATCCAAAGTAACTTAACGTGTTTGGGAATTGAGCTGCATTCCTGGATGGATATTATATTTGGGCATGAAAAATACTTTCACAATGGCCTGTTACAGGAGTATTTGCTTAAGTGTGTTGGCTAGAGCATGCTCAGATCGTCTTTTAATCGTCTTCCTGGGTTAGGGCCTCTGCTTTCCTCTTTTAAATGATCTGTTCTGGAACTTTAACTGTAAATTTTATTGTTGCTGAATGTCGGATGTCTTGTATTCCTAGGCCACCTCTTCCAAAATCTGCCTTGTGTTGTACCTGGTGATAATTCTGAATCTGGACATGCTCTGAGCAGGCATTCCGATTAGATGCTGAAAGTCATTAGTCTCATTCGATTAGATTTTATTGCAAATTAATTATTTTGAGCGGGTAGTTTTTGTTTATTGCCCTTAAGAGAGTACCATCTCACGTGGTTAAGGATAATTGTAAAGAAAACCATTTTTCAGTTTCTCTTCTCAATTAACTTAATCGTGCATGTGTCCTGGCACTACCTCAAGTGCATTCAACTTCTTTCCTGGTGCAGCAGGAACGGGGCAGAGCCGTGGGAGGGTGTTGCATGTACCTCCCCCAGGGGCGGCTCAAGTGGAACCAAAGAGTCTTTATGGATGGATTTCCATTTCAGTGCATGTGGCAGCCTGGTTGACTAGGTCCAAACTGGCTATTTTTCAAGAGAAATTAATTACCCTAAATTGTTCTCCTTTAATGACCTCAAGCCTAGGGATTCCTGTCATGTTGGACTTGAAATAGGGATGTTCTTTCACATTTCTTTTGGTACCTTTATTAGTACATGACATCAGTGTTAGTTTCTAAATATAAACTAACGGCAATACTTTGCTGTGCTTGAGACTTGAGTGAACTTGGGCAAAAAAAGGTTTAATTTCTAAAACCTGTTCTGGTCTCATTTCTGGAGCTAGTAAATAGTTTGTCCTTAGCGCGCGCTCTAGAGGTTCTTGGGAAGGAATTTTCTGACTTGAGGATGTTGATCTACAGCCCTTCTGATGACTCTTGTCTTGGCTGTTCATCCCTTGATCGATGGGATCAGTCTCAGTTTTCAGAAATGGTGGGTTTTATTTGTCCTTATGACAGAGTATGTCTCCTCACAGCCCGTGCTGCAGCTCTGTGGGAAATGTGAGGAGGTGATTATAAGGCTTAATTTCCATGGAAACGCTTCACTCCGGAACTGGCTCCGTTATGAGTGTGTGTGTCATTTCTGCAAGTGCGTGAGCGAGTGTGTGTACTTGCATGAAACTATTAATCTCTAGATGCTTGTTAAACCATTCTGCAGATCTCTTTTTTCAAAGTTAACATCTTCCTTTACTTTTAAACACTTCCATAGGTGAAGAACAGAATAAAGAAGCGCTGCAGGATGTGGAAGATGAAAACCAGTGAGACACAAAGGCCAACAAGAGAACCCATCTCTGACCACCCTTCCCCTTCCCCACAAAAACCCTCAGTGTCACTCTGAGAACCACCAAATCTGACTTTTACATTGGGTCTCAGAATTTAGGTTCCTGCCCTGTTGGGTTTCTTTTTTTTTTTTTTTTTTTTTTTTTAAAACATTTAAAAGTTTTTAAAAAG